>NC_027754.1:13380224-13386797 GCF_000695525.1 Brassica oleracea var. oleracea
GACAGAAAGGTCTAGACACGCCCTGCAAATGGAATAGTCGAAGCACAATTCCTTTAAGGCATGTTAAAAACATTTTTCGGCAGAAAAACTCGATATGCACATCTTTAGTAGTTATATGGTCAGATAAATGTAAAAAGGTATGAAACATTTATTAGATTTAGCATTGGTTCAGCCTTGACTTAGGCCACCATATATGATTATCTCGACCAGAGACATAACTCATACAATAAGCATTCATCGATCGATGCAGCGGATTCGATCTCGAGATAAAAAAACAAGCTATTACCACATAAACTTAAGGCTATGCTCCAACTTTTTTAAATCTGGTTCGACATAAAGGTCTAGAAACGCCCTGCGAATGGAATAGTCGAAGCACAATTCCTTTAATATTTGTTAAAAACATTTTTCGGCAAAAAAACTCGATATGCCCATTTTTAGGAGTTATATGGTCGGATAAATGTAAAATGGTACAAAACGCCTTTTTAGATTTAGCATTGGTTCAGCCTTGACTTTGGCCACCACATATGACTATCTCTACCAGAGACATAACTCATACAATAAGCATTCATCGACCGATGCAGCGGATTAGATCTCGAAATAAAAAAACAAGCCAATACCACATAAACTTAAGGCTATGCCCCCATCTTTTTTAAATCTGGTTCGACAGAAAGGTCTAGTAACGTCCTGTAAATGAAATAGTCGAAGCACAATTCCTTTAAGGCATGTTAAAAACATTTTTCGGCAGAAAAACTCGATATGCCCATTTTTAGTAGTTATATCGTCAGATAACTGTAAAAAGGTACCGAACACCTTTTTATATTTAGCATTGGTTCAGCCTCGACTTTGGCCACCATATATGATTATCTCGACCAGAGACATAACTCATACAATAAGCATTCATCGACCGATGCAGCGGATTCGATCTCGAGATAAAAAAACAAGCCAATACCACATAAACTTAAGGCTATGCCCCATCCTTTTTAAATCTGGTTTGACAGAAAGGTCTAGAAACGCCCTGCAAATGGAATAGTCGAAGCACAATTCCTTTAAGGCTTGTTAAAAACATTTTTTGGCAGAAAAACTCGATATGCCCATCTTTAGTAGTTCTATAGTCGGATAAATGTAAAAAGGTACCGAACACCTTTTTAGATTTAACATTTGTTCAGCCTTGACTTAGGCCACCATATATGATTATCTCGACCAGAGACATAACTCATACAACAAGCATTAATCGTCTGATTCAGCGCATTCGATCTCGAGATAAAAAAACAAGCTATCACCACATAAACTTAAGGCTATGATCCATCTTTTTTAAATCTGGTACGACAGAAGGGTCTAGAAACGCCCTGCTAATGTATTAGTCGAAGCACAATTCCCTTAAGATTTGTTAAAAACATTTTTCGGCTGAAAAACTCGATATGCCCATTTATAGGAGTTATATGGTCGGATAAATGTAAAAAGGTACCGAACACCTTTTTAGATTTAGCATTGGTTCAGCCTTGACTTAGGCCACCATATATGATTATCTCGACCAGAGACATAACTCATACAATAAGCATTCATCGACCGATGCAGCGGATTCGATCTCGAGATAAAAAAACAAGCCAATACAACATAAACTTACGGCTATGCCACCATATTTTTTAAATCTGGTTCGACAGAAATGTCTAGAAACGCCCTGCAAATGGAATAGTCGAAACACAATTCCTTTAAGGCTTGTTAAAAACATTTTTCGGCAGAAAAAACTCGATATGCCCATTTTTATTAGTTATATTGTCGGATAAATGTAAAAAGGTACCGAACACCTTTTTAGATTTAGCATTGGTTCAGCCTTGACTTAGGCCACCATATATGATTATCTCGACCAGAGACATAACTCATACAATAAGCATTCATCGACCGATGCAGCGGATTCGATCTCGAGATAAAAAAACAAGCCAATACCACATAAACTTAAGGCTATGCCCCATCCTTTTTAAATCTGGTATGACAGAAAGGTCTAGAAATGCCCTGCAAATGCAATAGTCGAAGAGCAATTCCTTTAAGGCTTGTTAAAAACATTTTTCGGCAGAAAAAACTCGATATGCCCATTTTTATTAGTTATATTGTCGGATAAATGTAAAAAGGTACCGAACACCTTTTTAGATTTAGCATTGGTTCAGCCTTGACTTTAGCCACTATATATGATTATCTCGACCAGAGACATAACTCATACAATAAGCATTCATCGACCGATGCAGCGGATTCGATCTCGAGATAAAAAACAAGCTATTACCACATAAAGTTAAGGCTATTACCCATCTTTTTAAAATCTGGTTTGACAGAAAGGACTAGACATGCCCTGCAAATGGAATAGTCGAAGCACAATTCCTTTAAGATTTGTTAAAAACATTTTTCGGCTGAAAAACTCGATATGCCCATTTTTAGGAGTTATATGGTCGGATAAATGTAAAAAGGTACCGAACATCTGTTTAGATTTAGCATTGGTTCAGCCTTGACTTTGGCCACCATATATGATTATCTCGACCAAAGACATAACTCTTACAATAAGCATTAATCGACCGATTCAGCGGATTCGATCTCGAGATAAAAAAACAAGCTATTACCACATAAACTTAAGGCTATTCTCCATCTTTTTTAAATATGGTACGACAAAAAGGTCTAGAAACGCCCTGCAAATGGAATAGTCGAAGCACAATTCCTTTAAGATTTGTTAAAAACATTTTTCGGCTGAAAAACTCGATATGCCCATTTTTAGGAGTTATATGGTCGGATAAATGTAAAAAGGTACCAAACACCTTTTTAGATTTAGCATTGGTTCAGCCTTGAATTAGGCCACGATAGATGATTATCTCGACCAGAGACATAACTCATACAATAAGCATTAATCGACCGATTCAGCGGATTCGATCTCGAGATAAAAAAACAAGCTATTACCACATAAATTTAGGCTATGCTCCATATTTTTTAAATCTGGTTCGACTTAAAGGTCTAGAAACCCTCTGCAAATGGAATAGTCGAAGCACAATTCCCTTAAGATTTGTTAAAAATATTTTTCAGCAGAAAAACTCGATATGCCCATTTTTAGGAGTTATATGGTCGGATAAATGTAAAACGGTACCGAACACCTTTTTAGATTTAGCATTGGTTCAGCTTTGACTTCCATGAATGCTCACTCATGACTTTGGTGCATTTGTATTAATTAACGAGGCCCTGACCAGGGAGATGATGATGATGGCGATAGTGGAGACGAATATGAGGCTCCACAACTATGCCCAATCATGGGGTGATCATTGAAAACATTAATGAAGAGGAGGATCAACAGGGTGGTGAAGCAGCGGAAGACAATGATCAGGAAACTGAAGAGGTCAGAGATCAAGAGGGCATGGAGGAAGATGCTGATGATTATGAGTTGTGGAATGGATTAGGCATGCCTTCCATGGATACATATGATGGGATCACTAAGGAAATGCATATTCCAGCTGATAATTTTGGCATCAAAGCAAACATAGTGGCGGGTCTTGAAAGGAAGGCTTGGATGACATAGACCAATGGTCACATGGCTAAATTCCAGAGTATGGAATGTGGAGAAACAAGCGGAGCAGCAAACACCAAACGGTCGAAGATGCCTGATCCTACTGTGGAGATTTAAGAAAAAGATGAAGATGTGGAGCCTGAGAACTCAGCTGTTTTGGGAGGCACAGTGGGTCCAGAACCACCACTTTCACCATAAGGACATTGTATTGGAACTGTCGAGGTCTAGGCAATGACTCGACAGTTCGACGTCTAAAGGAGATAACTCGGAAATATCTCCTGGACATTATATGCATATCCGAGACCAAGCAACAAGATGACTACATCAGAGACCTTGGGTGTGAATTAAATTGTTGCTATTCTTCTGTTGCTCTTGTAGGTTTAAATGGTGGTTTAGTATTTTTCTGGAAAAAGAATGTTGATTTTATGTTCTGTTTCAATCCACTTATGTAATCGATTGTTCAGTGAAATGCAATGGATTTTGTTTCTATTTGATGTTTGTAAATGGTCATCCGGTACAACTATGCTTGGCAGAGATTATGTTTACCGAAGAGAGAAGGTGGCATGGGTTTCAAAGATCTAGAAAGTTTCAACATAGCCTTACTAGCAAAGCAGGCATGGAGAGTTTTACAAAATCTAAACTGTCTAATGACTCGAGTTCTAAAAGGATTAAAGGTTAGGTTAAACTCTTCCATATTCGGAAATATGGAAGATTTCACCTTGTCGGAAGTTTTCCATTTATCGGAAAGGAGAAGGGTTCAGGGACCCGATCGCAGGGTTCAGGGACCCTTCTGCAGGGTTCAGGGACCCTGATTGGAGGATCCTTCAGGCAGGGACCCGAGGTATCTATATTTCAAGGATCCGGAGATCTGGATTCAGGGACCCTATCGTAGAGTTCAGGGACCCTAGCTGGATGATCCCTCGGGCAGGGACCCGAGGTATCTGTTTTTAGGGATCCGGTGATCCGGGTTCTGCCTGGAGGCTGGGGGAAATAACACCGGGATATTTTTTCCCAACAGTTTGCCCTTTATTCCTCGATTTCGTCATCAAAGTCGAGGGATAACCTGTGCACTCGAGTCAACCGTGGTTGCTTATTCTCAGCAGGCTCCCTCTGGGCAGAACCCTACCCGCTAGCCTAGGTTCCACTCAAGTCGGAACTCATTCTAAACCTAGGCAGGGACTGATCCTTTCGGACCTAGGAGATAACAGATGGCGATTCCCTTAATTCCTTCAGGGTGGACGAAGTCGTAGTCTGGTCGTGTAGTTCACGTGCATATCTAGGAGATATGGCTGGTAGTCGGGTTTTCCAGACTTTAAGAAGGGTTCCCGGCTTTGCGAGAGGTGTGAAGGCGTTTCGCCCCTTAGAATGGAGAGATCCCTATTGGAGAGAATCTGAGACGATCTCAGGTTTAAGATCTCCAAATCAGAGAGAATGCAGGGATCTCTAGGGTCTCTTCTCCCTGATTTAATGCATAGGCGGGAAACAGGATGAATAGTGCGACATTGTCTCGAGATTCGTATCAGCGCGTGCCTCTTCTCTTTCGCCGCGTGTCTAGGGTTTCCATTTATTTTCCCCTGTTTTTCTTTTATTTCCTTTTCCTCTGTTTTGAAAACTTCTCGCGATATCTTCACTCCGGTTTCTTCTCCACAGGTAATTTTCCTTTCTCTTCTCTCAAGTCTCTTTAGTTTGTCCGAGATAGGAACTGAGTCGAGTCTCTTTCCAGATTCTTCGATAGGTAGTAGGGTTAGGTCTAGATCGCAGATTATTCCATCGAGATCTATGGATTCCACTTCCCCCGATTTGACCGTTGTCGTAGCAAATCCTCCGGCTGATGACAATCCGCCGGTTGAAAGAGACCGATATCCCCCGATTGGTCCTCCGTCGGTGATCGGGGCTGAGGAGGTTGCGATTTGGAGATAGAGATACAATCTTCCTGATGACGCCATTATTCGAGTTCCCGGTCCCGACGACAGGGCCTCGGATTTCGAAGTTGATGAGGTGGCGGTGTATGAAGGCTATTTCGAGTCGGGATTTAGAGATCGCATCCCTTCTCTGGTAGCGAAGCTGTCTGAAACTCTGAGAATTTCTCCGAGTCAGTTGAATCCTCCGGCCTAGAGAACTTTGATAGCTTTGTATGAGTTATGTCTCTGGTCGAGATACTCATATATGGTGGCCTAAGTCAAGGCTGAACCAACTGGTCGAGATAATCATATATGGTGGCCTAAGTCAAGGCTGAACCAATGCTTAATCTAAATAGGTGTTCGGTACCCTTTTACATTTATCCGGCCATATAACGACTAAAAATAAGCATATCGAGTTTTTCTGCCAAAAAATATTTTTAACAAGCCTTAAAGGAATTGTGCTTTGACTATTCCATTTGAAGGGCGTTTCTAGACCTTTCTGTCGAACCAGATTTAAAAAAGATGGAGCATAGCCTTAAGTTTATGTGGTATTGGCTTTTTTTTTATCTCGAGATCGAATTCGCTGCATCGGTCGATGAATGCTTATTGTATTAGTTATGTCTCTGGTCGAGATAATCATAAATGGTGGCCTAAGTCAAGGATGAACCAATGCTAAATTTAAATAGGTGTTCAGTACATTTTTACATTTATCTAACCATATAACGACTAAAAATAAGCATATCGAGTTTTTCTGCCAAAAAATGTTTTAAACAAGCCTTAAAGGAATTGTGCTTCGACCATTCAATTTGCAGGGCCTGTCTAGACCTTTCTGTCGAACCAGATTTAAAAAAGATGGAGCATAGCCTTAAGTTTATGTGGTAATAGCTTGTTTTTTTTATCTCGAGATCGAATCCGCTGCATCGGTCGATGAATCAGTCCATGCATTCACTGTTTTTCCCATTTCCAATCACCACACACAAACCTTTCACCAATAGATCTCTTCCTATTAATAGCGAACGCCAGACATAAGAGTTAATTTTCTTTCTTTTAGCTGTTAAGATAGTTACTAAAAATGGGCATATCGAGTTTTTCTGCCGAAAAATGTTTTTAACAAGCCTTAAAGGAATTGTGCTTCGA
>NC_027754.1:13386944-13413301 GCF_000695525.1 Brassica oleracea var. oleracea
TCTCTGGTCGAGATAATCATATATGGTGGCCAAAGTCAAGGCTGAACCAATACTAAATCTTAAAAGGTGTTTGGTACCTTTTTACATTTATCTGACCATATAACTTCTAAAGATGGGCATATCGAGTTTTTCTGCCGAAAAATGTTTTTAACAGCCTTAAAGGAATTGTGCTTCGACTATTCCATTTGCAGGGCATTTCTAGACCTTTCTGTCGAACCATATTTAAAAAAGATGGGGGCATAGCCTTAAGTTTATGTGGTGCTGGTTTGTTTTTTTATCTCGAGATCGAATCCGCTGCATCGGTCAATGAATGCTTATTGTATGAGTCATGTCTCTGGTAGAGATAATCATAGATGGTGGCCTAAGTCAAGGCTGAACCAATGCTAAGTCTAAAAAGGTGTTCGATACTTTTTAACATTTATCCGACCATATAACTACTAAAGATGGGCATATCGAGTTTTTCTGCCGAAAAATGTTTTTAACAAGCCTTAAAGGAATTGTGCTTCGACTATTCCATTTGCAGGGCGTTTCTAGACCTTTCTGTCGAACCAGATTTAAAAAAAGATGGGGCATAGCCTTAAGTTTATGTGGTATTGGCTTGTTTTTTTATCTCGAGATCTAATTTGCTGCATCGGATGATGAATGCTTATTGTATGAGCTATGTCTCTGGTCGAGATAATCATATATGGTGGCCAAAGTCAAGGCTGAACCAATGCTAAATCTAAAAAGGTGTTCGGTACCTTTTTACATTTATCTGACGATATAACTACTAAAAATGGGCATATCGAGTTTTTCTGCCGAAAAATGTTTTTAACAAGCCTTAAAGGAATTGTGCTTCGACTATTCCATTTGCAGGGCGTTTCTAGACCTTTCTGTCGAACAAGATTTAAAAAAGATGGGGGCATAGCCTTAAGTTTATGTGGTACTGGTTTGTTATTTTATCTCGAGATCGAATCCGCTGCATCGGTCGATGAATGCTTATTGTATGAGTCATGTCTCTGGTAGAGATAATCATTTAAAGCAAACTCGCTTTTTACTAAGCAAAAGTTTGAAATAAACTCGCCTAAACCGTCATAGGCATGAGTGTGTCTGGTTCATTGTCTAATAAACCCTATTCGTAAACTTTGCAGAGATCGATTCCATCTCTCTTCACGAACTTGGGGGGACTTACTGTTGGGGGTGGATTTACATCCTCCCTCACGGCCCATTAAGACAATGAACTAGGTCCAATTTGTTAGAAATCCCTACACATCTTCTTTCTATAAATAAGGAACTGTCTCCTTATTAGAAAAAGGATCATCTCTTCTTCTATTTTTAGACTTAGAACACTTCTTACAAAGAATTTATAGATTCTTAGATTTATTTTACACTTGTAATCATTCATGTAATACAATCTTTGATCTATAAATTCTTCTTGATGTTCATTTCTCATTTGATTCTTTCAAGATTTCTCCTAAACCTCAAAGAATCTAACCATTATCTTTAGATTCATTTATTTGTATGATTCAACAAACACTACCAGCATAAACACCGTTTTTGGGTCAAGACGAAACCTTCCCGTCATATCCATGATCTCTGCAATCAAGAAGCAGACAGCGACCCGCGTCAAGAATGACGAGCTCAGATCCTCACAACGAGCTTGCCACAATCGGCACAAGCTCTAGATAAACCCATTTTGAACTCGGCTTGAATAAAGAGATACACCATCTCATTGATCTCATGGAACCTCTTCAAAGTTGAACGTACACGCCAACAACAATCTCGGCACAAGACTTTGCGGCCGATTATGATGGTTCAGAGAAAAAGAGAATCAACGTGCGGCTGCTAACGTCATGTCCTCACGCTTCAGGAGACGAGCTCAAAGTCTTTGAAGTGGCACGAGACATGCGTTTGTGTTCGTAGTCTCAGCACACTAGTGAAGTCACGACAATGTAGTTCTGATCTCAGCAGTGCGCGCAGACCAACAAGACTCGACATGCCGACTCCACCATTCCACCAGCACATGGATCGCAACAGCTCCGCAATGATTCGACTGTGACAGTTCGTCCATGGCGGTACATTCATGATGATTTCTATGGCGACTTGTTCTTGGAAGTTAGTCGATCGACGCTTTATCCATGGCTACTTGCTCCGATGGTTCAGAACACTGTTTTCACAGATCGTTCGCGCAACCATCCTGGAGTAAGAAGTCTGATCGGAATCAGAAGTATGTCGATGACTTCTCGCCAGAGACGGTCCGTCTATGACACTTCATTCAAAGCAACCTAACCATGACGGCCCGTTCATTACAATAATCTGCGACATGGGTATGTGCCTAGTTCATGGTCTTATAAACCCTATTCGTAAACTTCGCAGATATCGATTTCATCTCTCTCTACGAACTTGGGGGCTTACTGTTGGGGGTGGATCTACATCCTCCCTCAAGGCCCATTAAACATTGAACTAGGCCCACTTCATTATGAAACCCTAGACATCTTTCTTCTATAAATAAGAAACTATCTCCTTATTAGAAACGGGGCTTCTCTTCTTCCATTTTAGACATTGAACACTTCTTACAAAGAGTTTATGGATTTAGATTTACTTTACACTAGAAACCATCCTTGTAATACAATCTTTGATATATAAACTCTTTTTAATGTT
Source organism: Brassica oleracea var. oleracea (assembly GCF_000695525.1). Classification (NCBI taxonomy): domain Eukaryota; kingdom Viridiplantae; phylum Streptophyta; class Magnoliopsida; order Brassicales; family Brassicaceae; genus Brassica; species Brassica oleracea. The sequence continues at coordinate 13,389,585 of NC_027754.1, forward strand.
CATTTCTCATTTGATTCTTTCAAGATTTTTCCTAAACCTCAAGAATCTGATCTTTTATCGAAATATAAAAAAAAAAATCTCCCTCCCGAGGAGTAAATCTTCATAACAGACGAATAAACTGAAAATCGCTTAAGCGATGCCCACATGAGCATACGCCGGCTTCTCGTGTACTGGCACTCGCACGCCACGTTGGATATGCCCTGATCAGACACGTATTCACGGGAATCGACCGTATTGCGACTCGAATCAATACGGCCGAGACAAATGACTCCGACTCATCCTATAATTTACTAAGTAAGGTCTGGCCAGCCGAGCGCTTAGAAATTACGTTAGGATCGATTTGGAACCGTCAGAGTCAAGAACTCATGATTAATGATAAAACTCAAGTGGTGAATGATCGCGAGTCGAGTATAACGACAGAGACAAAGCCATGACGAGCTTAACACAACGACGACCCGACACCTCGGTAACGTTTGTACTAAAGAACAATATCACTTCAAATCTTGATTAATCATGCATTTGATAGACGGGTACAATATCGAGACAACAGACTCGTCGAAAAACGATATTCAAAATTACAATCAAAAGTAGATATACCTAAGTCCGAGACAAAAGTTGGCGACTTACTGGAAATACAATAGAATTAACGAGTCAACATGATTCAAAGTTAAGGAATCGAAAGTTCAAAAGAAAAGACAACAAAATAAGAGCCTCACAGGGCCAAAGTCTCAAACAACATAAGTCCTCCGGGACTAAAGAGAAACAACAAACAAAGGAAGCTAGTTCTCCCGATCACTCTCACGATCGTTGAGGGCAGAGAGCTCCGAAGCCCTGACGCTCGATTCGCGAGCAACTGGAGAGACATGCACCTCGTCTGGCCTCGGGACAATCTCTGGATCAGCCTCTTCTGGCGTCTCGCCAGTTCCTTCCTCATTGCCTCGATGAAATTCTGGAGGCAGCGTGTCGCGACCCTCGGCCGAAGTGTCCGAGATCACGAAGACGGGAGCGTTATTTCCAGCAACTTGGGTTCCCCGACTAGGTGCTTCTTTCTCAACTGCAGCCGAAGGATTCTCGACAGGAGGCGTCGGGTCTTCACATCGTTCTCCAGTCGGATCGATCGGACAAGTAAGCGGAACACGGAGATTCGCAGCAGTCTCTGGGTCGATCAAGTCGGCATTGGATCCATACGGATCGAGACCCGCTAAGATTCGAGCGTCCACAAACTGAGAGTCCAACACGAGAGGAGAAAGCGTGAGATCTTCCTCGGGTATCTCGCCCACCTTGAGCCTCGCAACCTCCTGCTCGTATTTTATTTCGTACTCCGCGAACATCTCGATAGTGGCTTGCAGGATGTTGTTCCCGGCCGCTTTCAAGACCTCAAGGCAATTCTTGGTTCCGAAAGCTTGACTGTGGAGCAACCGGGCATTGTCGTAAGGACCTCGCAGCTCCTCTCGGGAATGAATTATGTGGAAGCGACGACCGGCTTTAGCAGCCATCTCTATTGTCGCTTGTTCATCGAGAATCTGGAAGGAGCAGCCCTTGAATGGTTCTCACGCCTTAAGCGAAAGTCTATCGGGAGTTTCCGACAGCTCGCGTCGGAATTTCTCAAACAATACTCTATGTTCATAGATAGAGAAACTTCCGATGTCGATCTCTGGAGTCTATCCCAGAGTCCTCCGCGAGTTTATCAGCCGATTCAAGCTGGAGATGTTCAGGGTCAGCGGGATAAGCGACAAAGTGGCCATCGACGCGCTCAGGAAGACGCTTTGGTACAAGACGAAATTCAGAAAATGGATAACCCTCGACAAAGTGCGGACGATCCACGACGCCCTCCACAAGGCAATGGATTACATCCTAATCGAGGAAGAAACTGAAGTTCTGTCGCAAAAACATAAGTCGGCAAGACCATTCTCGAAAGACGTAGATCCGAAAACAAAAAAGAAGAACTCTCGTAACGACAAGTATGTCCATCACGAGGGGGAAGATCTTCAAGGAGCGCATAATTACGCTATCAATTCGGACCAGGGCCAAACCACGGGTAATACGTGGACCCGCAATCAAGGATATGACGAAAACATCTTCTGCGAGTTCCACCAGTCCCGAGGACACTCCACGACTAACTGTAAAATCTTGGGAGCAAGGCTGGCCACGAACTACTCGCTGGAGATCTCTCAGAAGTAACTAGCGTTAAAGATCTCATCCACGATTCCGATCGCCCTCCAAAGACGGACAAAAATCCGCCCGCAGAAAAATCTCCTCAACGAAACCAATCTGGGGATAAACGCGGCAGGAGGCCGGACGACAAAGGGAATGATAACAATCGCCGCAGAGTCAACATGATCATCGGGGGATCGCAATACTGCAACTATACTGTTTCGGCCATCAAGGCTTACAAGCGGAAGGCAGAGTCGAGCGCAAACTGGTCCACATGGTCTCCTCCTCGAGATGGCCAAAATTGCTCGATCACCTTCACAAAGGAGGAAGCTGGCGGCATCGATCAGCCTCACTACGATCCGCTCGTCATAGATCTCGTCATACGAGACTTAGAAGTTGGAAGGGTGCTCGTCGACACGGGAAGCACGGTCAACGTAATCTTCCGCGACACTCTCAATCGAATGAGCATCGAACTCGGCGTAGTAATTCCGACGCCAAAACAGCTCACGGGTTTTTCAGGTGAAGTATCAATGACTCTTGGATCAATCCAGTTGCCGGTCATGGCCAAGGAGATCACGAAAATTGTCGAGTTCGCGGTAGTCGATCATCCCGCTATCTATAACGTGATCATGGGGACCCCATGGCTCAACGCCATGCAGGCAGTACCGTCAACCTACCACCTGGGTCACCTGGGTCTCAAATTCCCAACCCCAAGCGGAGTCGCGGCCATCTGGGGGTGCCAAAAACAGTCGCGGCTATGCTTCCTCGCAGAGCAAAAGTTAAGGCAAATCACGACTTCTGCAACCGCAAATCGCAAACGCACGAAGATAGATCAATCTTAGGCCAAAAATGCCCCTAAGAAAGATGATTTAATATTGTCTGCCGTCGCAACCCCATCGGACATTGAAACTCAACACAAGTCCGAAGCTGACGCTACAACTCAACCGGGACATCCGGAAAATAACGTTATGAACGAACATGCTCACGCTGAGGCGCTCATTCCCTCAATCGACGGGAGAATCCAAGGGTTCTGGGATTCCATCCCGGTTTCCCCTGATACTGAGGAGGTTGCGACCCGGTTTCCCAACGGTGGCGAGGAAGTGGATCGTCCCGCGGATGCGTTTGGCGCTTCGTTGTCCGGGGACTTTTACTTTGGACCATGAGAGGTGGAGTGATCATTGAGAGGGAGGTTCTTTTCTTTCCGTTCTATGTTTGTGGCCGAATGTGACCTTTATTTCGAGAGATTGTATGGGCCTGTTTTGACCGTTTTATTGTTTATCGGGACTGGCCGTTGGTGGCTTTGAATCCCTACCGCTTTACGAGGTTTTATATATATTATGGATGTTTCATTTTGAATTTTCCTAAGTAGGTTCGAAGTGAATATGAGTTGTCGTCTCATATTTAATTCTGATGGGACGTTCAATCTGTTGGTTCGTTCGTGACTTTTCATAGAAAATTACTCATTCTTACGATTTTCGGGAACATTGAGATGTGAACGGAGAGACATGGTTTAAGATCTCGTATCATTTAGATATCATGTCTTGGGATGTTTGAGACCAATGCGATGGGTTTAGGGAAAGACCTAGGTTTACTTTTGGTTTAAGGTTTGTGCGGTGACTAGCCGGCTATCATTTTTCCTGTTGCGATTTCTTCCTGACTCGCACCGATTTAAAGTCCGCGATAGATTCTCGGCTTATTCGACTTGTATGGTACGAATCAAGCATCTTCTCAGAGGCAATTTTTAAGCCAACTGGAAGTGCTAAACCAAAATTTCAGATTTTTGTTGTAGCGCGCTTTCGTCCTTGTGTTGGACGTTTGAAGATCAAAAGAGTGATCGAGTTGTGTTTGTTTAAGACGGCTGGCATGTTCGTCGCGGCCAATCGACGAACGGGGTGTAAGGTTTTGGTGGTCGCCTTCGGACAATTTGTTAGTATCATCTTTGAATTTTAACTTTGCGACGTCTCGTAGTTGTTTCGAGGACTATACGTGTATGTTTGAAGGATGTTTATATACTTACGATTTTGGGCCGGATGAAGCCGCTGACAAGAGTCTTAATGTTTCTAGGCGTGTCCTAAAACTTTTTGCGTTAACTGAAGCTTAAGCGTTTTTGATAAAAAGGAGTAATGTAAATTGTAGTAAAAGCTTTTTGAATTGTTTTTTAAAAACTCGATTAAAATAATGCATATTTTCCTATGTGGGAGTACCCCCCCCCCCTTTTTAGAGGGGGGGGATAGCTGAACTCATCTTTCGACGAGCTGCCTACGTACCCCTTTCGAGGATCAAACCATCTCGTAGTTATGTTTCATGCCGCGAGCGTTTTTACTCGGCGGTAGTCGCTGTGCTGACCGCCTTGACCGTGTTGATCGTGGCTATCATTTCCTTCTCGAACACGTAGTCGTCGGCTTGCTTCCTCCAAAGACTTCCGACTGAACCACGGCACTCACGGAAATCGCCCACCGAGGTAAAGGCATCCTTGAGGTTCCCATACTCGACCTGGAACTGAGAGGCACGAATCTTCATCACTTCGACGATTTCCCTTTTACCCTTCCTTTCCGCCTTGCGGAGAGCCCGCGCATGATCGTGAGCGAGTTGCGCATCTCGCTCCAACATCTCGCCTTGCACGCGGGCGAGATCTTGTTCCGCTTTTTCCGCTTTAAAACGATAGACCATTGCTTCCCTATGGCTCGCCTCAATGGCCGAGCCAAGCTAGTTAAGGCCCTGCGAAACCGATTAACACATTATAAGCAGAAAAAGAAACCTAACCCCGTTGATAATGCGAGACCCTTTCGCGACAACCTTCGGCCTCCCTGATTCATTCGTAGGTGGAGGAGCATCAAAGCCCGAGGGTAGACCAGCGAAGAAATCATCAAAGTCTGGAATAGGAACCTCACTAGAACCGCTTCCGTCGCCATAAGCAAGGTCTGGATCCCATCCCGGAAGCATAGAATTGTCCATCGAAAACTCTATGTCCCCAAGATCGATATCCTTCCCCTTTGAAGAGTTCCACTCCGTCGCGGCAGTGGGGGCAGCGTCGGGACTCTGATCATCGGGCTCGGAGTCGGGGGGCAGCGTCGGGACTCTGATCTTCGGGCTCGGAGTCGTTCCCCGCTTTCGCAGGATCGGGACACACAAACCTTAGCGCCTTCCGAACTCGTTTCGGCGTAAAGGAAGTCCAGAAAAACTGACCATTCCTAAGAAGGTCCCTCACTTCAATGATATCCTTGGGGAACGGAGCCAGCGGGTTGATGAAGGGACGATCATTCGGCAACCTCCAGAGTAGTGAGATACAACTCTCTTCGACAGACGCAGCGTCTATACGAACAAAGAAGAAACATTTCTTCCACAAGTTGAAGTTGGAGATGAACCTCTTAACCATCGACATGAAGCTCTGAGGGACCAGCCTATACTTATCCTTATCTTTGACGAGCTGTAGCCTCAAAAGCGCTTCAAAGTGATCAACGGAAAGGGAGAGACCATGCTCGTAGCTCAGGATCAGGATTCCAATAAGGTGCTGAATGGCAAGAGGATTCAGCTGGTTTATCGCCACCTCGAAACGATCCAACACTCGGACGACGATTTCTGGAATCGGGAACCACAAGCGACAACGCACTACGAACGCTTCGTATCAAGTAAAATAACCCTCCGGGGGGTTATCAGGGCGTTCTCCTCGACGAGGAACCCGGAACTCCACCGTGCTTGGAATGCGGTAGAACGATCGCATGATCTCAAGGAACTCGTCGGTACTCCTGCTTGGTGCATGATCTCGAGGAATTCGCTAGTACTCCTACTTGGTGCACCTTCCTCGACCGGGCGACGGGTCAGGACCGGGAACGACTTCTCTTTGGGAGGAGTCATCGAACCGTAACGCCCAACCCACCATGCCTCATTCTCAGCGGGATCTACCGAGTGAGGCACAAAGGAGCTCTTCATGAGCACTTGCGGACGAAGACCCTTTCCTCGTAATCTTTTTCTTACTCGACATTTTATACTTCTCTTTTGGAAAAATAGAAGGAAAGGATGGAGAGAAAGAAAGAAAGTTTTTCTTAAGAGAAATCATAGAGAAAACAAGAAAGTGAAAAAATTGTGAAGAAATTACTCCATCTTCTTATAGGCATGAGAATTTACTATTCGAACTCGGACTTTCGGATATTAATTCCATCCAACACGCCTAACTTGGCAAACATGCCTAACCGCACGCTAGGACCCTACGATGCATGGTCCTAATGGACTGGGGGGCTAACTGTTGGGGTCAAAAACGGTCATGACGGAATTAACACCCGAAAACCCTCGGAAATCGTATTTCCGAAAAGATAGTAATAGAAAAATATGATTTTCGTAAAAATTAACCAATACGAAGATTTTACGAAGAAGTATCCTTGAAGGCTCAAAGTGGACAAACCAAGCTCGGTCGTTGCGTAACTACCACACATGCACGCTGCCCGGTCGCTACGTAGCAACCAAGTCCGAACCAAGCTCGGTCGCTACGTTGCAACCTAGCGTTCGTCTCGCTCGGTCGCTACGTAGCGACCGAGCTCGGCCAAGCTCGGTCGCTGCGTAGCGACCGAGCGTCCGTCCCGCTCGGGCGCTAATCGGCCGCTACGTAGCGACCGAGCTCGAGCCAAAGCTTGGTCGCTACGTAGTGACTGGGCTCAAGCCAAAGCTCGGTCACTACGTAGCGACCGAGCTCTTCCGAAACGTCGTTACGACACCAGTTCATGCATTCTCGTCAAACCTTCGATGCTATCTCTCAAAGACCGTAGCGAACTCGGTTCATGTTTTCCGCTATTCTAAATCATCGATCAAACTTTGCGGATTTGATATCACTCAAATTACCCTAAAGAGTGTTACTCTCATCAAAAGAGGTTCAGATGTAGTACTTGGGGATCGAATCCACAGAGACCCTAGGATTACTCAATAGACTTAGATAATTAGAAATGAAGATAGACTAAAAGGTTTTAATAGTTTTAAAAGCAGTAAATGATAAATCGGAAACAATAGTGAAACGATAGATTGAATTGAAGTGGTTTCAAGAATGGGAAAGCAGCTAGATTCAGGTAAATCTCAGGTATGAAATGTATGCACTTAGTTTAGACTAAAGGGTTTGATAGTTTTTGAACTAAACAATGATTTGACTGGATAGGTTATCTTCGCTAGATCTCGGATCTCAACTGTCGTATTTTAATCTCGAGAGAGTGTCGATCGATGTGACTTGATGTACATCGACCGATACACCTTTGTAACGATCAACCGACATAACTCGATCGATGGTTATTCTAGGGAGCTTTGCGAACGGGTTTAACTTGTTCTCTAACCTTCTCAGACCAACTGTCGTTGTGCCTGAGTTAGTTAGATCACGCAAGTGGGTTCAGGCATTGAGGGGAAACGGTTAGTTGGACTCAATTAATCCTAAGTTCTAAAATCAAGGTGATCAATCTCAATTTTAGCATTAAGTTCACAAGCAATGAAAGAACAATCAAAACACCTTTTTAATAGTCATATTAGCAGTACATAATTTCAACCATGGTGAGAAACCTAAATCTAACAATTGGTTTACTCAAACATATTCATGAGAGACAAAGCCATGATGGCATGAAATAAACTCAAATGAAACATAGAACACAAATAGATAGAGTATTAGAAATAAAGGAGTTCAAGATCTTCTCTGTTTTGCAGTCTCAGATCTATCTCTCCAATCCTAAGCTCTTCTAATGGTAGCCAAAATGCTCCTTTTCCAAACTAGGTTTTTTTTGCAAGTGTCTGCCTAAAATGATACAAAACCCTAGTACATATAGCCTATCAGGCGGCTAGGGACTTAAGTTGCAAATAATAGATCTTCTGGGAAATGAAATCTTTTAATTCGCGATCACACTCGCGTGACTGGGGATCGATCGATGCACATGTGTGTTTGTCGATCGATAGTAAGTGATTATGATCGACCGATGCTGCTCTTCAAGCGTCGATCGATTTTCCTTGCGTAAAAGCATTCCAAAATGTCCCAAAAGTATCATTTCCTTCCATCAAGTGAATAAACCTGTAATTGCTTTGAAAAGACTCTAAAACATGATTAATACATCTTAAAACTTTTATATACCATGTATAAAAACGGGTGAAAATCATGGTATATCAACTACCACAGACTTATCCTTTGACTTGTCCTCAAGTCAAACCAACGGACAGTCTCTCTGGAAGAGGGTTGAAAACATCAGGGACTCACGGATTTGAAACATTGAAATTATCACCTCTATAATATTGCATTCCACATCTAAAAGTTCCTTCTTACAGAAATACATTATGCAATATCCTATCTTAACAACTATAGTCATCTAGCCAACAATCTTAACTAATCTTATCATCAATCTCCTCAACCAACCTCATTTCTCAATGTAAAAAGTGTAAGCTTTACCTTGGGAGTATCGATCATAGGATGCAAGGATTTCAGACAAGTATATGGAACTGCAGGTAAAAGTTAGTTCCTAATTTCTCTCTTGAGTCAAAGACTGCTTCCATTGCAGGATCAGTGACCAAGATTCGTCAGGCTTCCATGAATCAAAACTTAATGGTGGTTGCCACCAAGCTATGTTCACTTCTTTTTGACCTATATCCAAGAATTCTTTGTGAAAGCGAGCTTTGAAGATTGCCGCCTCCAAGTCCCGTTTGGAACTCTTTTATTGGAGTCTTTTATGAATCAAGCCTTAATGGTTTTAGCCACCAAGTCCTGGATATATGTCAAACTGTTAGGGGATTGCTATAAGACCTTCATAAATCTATGCCTAGGAAGATTCAACCTTCTGCTTCTTACTCCCCTATACTCAGCTTCAGCACTAGAGCATGACTCAACGACATCATCTGCTATTTCTACGAAGAATTGGAGATCTTTCAGAAGATCGAAATCGTGACAAGAGTACTTTCTTGGAAAAAATCGTAAGAACGTCGAAGGTCTAAAGAACGGCCACGAAGGACCCAAACATGACCAAGCGGCCCGTTTACGATTTTTTAAATTAAATTCGAGATAAGTATGACAGTTTGTGTTTATCTTTACATAACAAGATAAATATCAAGTTTCCCGAAGATAAATGTCAAGTTTCCCGATAAACATGGAAGATCGACGGAAACAGAAAAAGCCCGATTCAAGATAGATCCGGCCCAAAGGGAGAATAGACCGACCTAGGAGGAGTATATAAAGAAGCTTGGGGAAGAGACAGAGGGGAGAGAGCAAATCCGAGATTTTAGACTTAGAGAACTCCTGCAAGCTTAGAGAACTTAGAACTTAGGTGGTTAGACTAGCAATGCAGGACATATAACGTCTGGCCGCCTCTTGATCTATTTTTAACTTGTCCGCGGACCTTTGTTCCTCTCGGAAGGATCTAACAATTCTTTTACTTAGAGTTCCGCACATAGAAACCCTAGGCATTATTCTCGACATGCCTGTTTCTATGACCAACGCTCATACTAGACGAACCAGCACATTATTCTCGTTCAATTCTTTCTAACTGAACTACGTCCGACTTGATCCTCGAAAGGGGTACGTAGGCAGCCTTTCATAAGGTCCAGTCCCAAATCTTAACAAAACCTTTTTTGTATGGTTTTGGTCTTTTGTTATCGAGCTGCGACTCAATTAGGTTTAATGTCTTAGGCGGCTAGAACTAGGAATATCGTTGCCTGTTCTCGCAGCCGAAGCTCTTACAGTCTTTTGTAATAATCGCAATGCTCTTACGCGAATTCGAAATATAGATCTACTTTCCATAAAACTCGTTTTGTTATCTTTCTATATTTTCCACATTTGTTCGGTCACTTGTCGTTGGCTATCGCAGAGAATCCGGACCTTCAGGGAAACTCGGGCTAACTTTGCTTTCCTCCGATTTTATTCATTAAAATCGACGGTGTGAATTTCGGTTCCCACAGTTTGGCGCTAGAAGGAGGGGGGGGACGGATTACTCTTACTCTCGAGGCCACAAAACGCTTGACCGAAGAGATGTCTGGAAATATGAAAGACAAAACTCGCAGCTCGCATCAACGTAGGTAAACAACTTTAGAGTATCTGCTCCTATGGCCAACACTTATGCAAACGCTGCAGTGCTCGAGAAAATAGAAAAACCTGGTCGCGGTTTTTCGCCACAGGAAGAGCACGAAAACGAGCTCGCAATTTCTCTATCAAATCAGAAGGGCAACGATAAAATCTATCAAACCCCAAGAAATTCTTCTAATTACCGAGTTTTAGAAATCTCGATGAGTAGGGGTTCGACCGAAAACATTTTTGGAGAATTTCTCGAAAAATAAAACTTGTTCTCCTCGAAACCGTCGAGCAACCCCAAATTACTCGCATAATAGAAGCACTACCGATCGGGTTACCAATTCCCCATTACCGTACTTCTCCCAAACAACTCCCATTGAGAATGTGGCTTGTCTCGGTCCTGTCCCGACCAGCTTGCCATATAGCAAGCTCGGTCCTTCTCATCCAGCTTCGAAAAAATGGAGTGATTTCTATAAAATCACTCGAAACTTGAAACGGTTAACGAAGACTAAACAAAGCCAAAAACGAGAGATCGTATCCCTCACTGCTAAGACGATTTCCGACACCTAAAATTTTGCTGGTTGTGGACTCTCGAGTTATGTCTACTAAGATTACTTTCGAAAAACTACTCAAAACTCCTTCGGATCAATCCTACGGAAACGAGAAATTTCTGATTAAGTTTAGTCACCAAAATTACGTCTCACCACAGCTAGATTTTCTGATATTAAATTCGATAACATTTTACGAAACAGCTTCCGTAAAATTAACTCGACAACAGTTTGCAAAATAACTCTCATAAAATAAAAGCTCGGCAACGTTTTGCAATATCGTAAAATCAAACAAGATCATATGAAACAGTAAGGTCAGGGACATGACCAGTTCGCTCATAGCTTGACGAACTAAGTACCCCACTCGAGTGACATCTTGCCCATTGTTTCTAAAAACGCCCACCTTAGCCCTCTTCGAGTTATCACCTACTTCCCCTCCCTTTGTTTCAACGATTCTGTAATGTTCCTTCGGGAACATGGTCAATTTAACCAGCAGTACGAAGAAACGAGAACAAGAACTTGGGCATTGATATCTCTCTCTCGCTCCGATATTCTCGTCAGAATTTCATCCAAAATCAATTCTCGTTCAGTATCAGACTTTTCGAAGTCCTTTGACAATGAATCGACAGTTGCCATTCCTAAACGCCTAATAAACTTTCGATAAATTACTAACTCATACTCGTGAAAATCCTTCAACGAAATACACACCCGTTCTTGTAAAAACTAACGCTACGGAAGTTGAAACTCAGATTAGAAGACACGAAACAAAGGGGAACAGACAAGAGGCGATCTCGAATAATCGATAAGACTAAAGTACGTCCGACTTAGAAAATTTTGTCAAGGTTTTAATTTTTCATAGGAAAGGAATGAAAACGTCTTGAAAACTGCCGTAGAATTTAGGGAACTTAGAACCTAGGTGGATAGTCTAGCAAGCTAACTCTTAGGCAATTTTTCCAAGTCTTGTTCTATTGTTCCTTGACTGTCCAGGCAGGACATGCAAACCGATCTAATCTCTCGAAAAACCGAGGAACGATCACCACGCATTCTAAGCATACTCATCCCGCTTCCTAAAAAAAAAAAAAAAAACGTACACAAGTCTTCAGAAGAACGGTTTAACCCTTTTTCTTCCGTAAAAAAAAGGGGAGTAGGTGCGTATACTATACTCGTATACTCCCATCTTCAAAAACTTTTTGCTTCAGCATCAAGAGAACGCATTTAACAAAACAAACTCTCGCAGCAATAAGCAGAAGAACGCTTAGGCAATAAAATGTGTCCGTCAAAATCTTTTCAAAAGGCAAACAACACTCTAAGATTTGTCTAAAACACTAGCGGCATAGCCAAACTGTTACAGTCTTGAAAAACTCTACGTCGTCTCTCATCGCAAACCCGCGACCAGAAACTTGTACCAACGTCAGACTAATAGCACGATGGTGAACTACAAAAATAACGAAATAACCATTGGTAAAACTCCATGAGTAATTCGAAGCAACTTTCGCCAAAGGTCGAAATCAAAGCGGAAACGTTTCCCGTGTAATCCACGGAAACATCGCTACTTTGAAAATCTGCGATTTTCTATCTCCATGAAACCGGTCATCCATTACTTTCGTATAACGAAAACTCTTTATACGAAATAACCTATAGGAAAATAAAATCGGTCTCATGCAAAACGATTTCGCAATATGGGAAAGCGAGTGAGGAAAACATATTCCATGATCGCAAATATCACGAGCAATTTGTGAGAAACACTCTCTAGTTACTTTTACAAAAAAGCCCCACTCACAATACTTTTACGAAAAATCCGCTGTATGATCGAATCAATTCACACGAAGAAACTTTCGTAAAATAAACATAACGGCTCTAACGGATAACTGTCGTAGATAACTTTTCTCCATGAGGTTGCTGATTCCTGCTTTCACTCCCCTCTGTTACATCGGAGCAGGAAATGACCCTGCAAACGAATCCGCACGTGTTCTACGTCGATCCTTTTAACTTTGTCTCCCTCGGAAAAATGAAATAATTTTCATGCAACCAAAGGGAACTTTATACGAAACATTCATCGTATAGCTAAAGTGAAAAATCGTTTTTAGCAGCCACCAGCCATAACTCAGAAAACTCTGCAACGCTTGGCATGTCAATCTCGATAAACGTTATTCGGCCCTCGGCCAACTACGCCTTTCCATAGAGCCCAAACCTGCACTCAACATCGCCATCAAGGAAAATCGTTAACTAACTCGATCTTAATGTTAACACAAAGGGTCGTGGTCTGATCCTTTACCAATGACTTCCTTGGTTATACGGCTGAACCTAGCCTCCATGCCAATCGGAAACTACTAAGAGACCACCGCTCCAGTCACTTAACGACTAAAACGACAATCCACGATATGGTTAACGGCCAAGTGACTATTACGTAAACAAAACTCAGTCCTAACAGCCATATGGTTAACGGAAGATTTAAACTTATCATCAATCGGTTAAGTTATATGCCCCGTAAAATGCGGGATGAAAAGAAAACACTCGTAACAAAGCTCCTAGAGCTATACGAGTCATTCTTAAAAATACAAAAAACAAATTCCGGAAGGCCAACACTTCAAGAAACACAGTGAAGGTAGACGCTTCTCCCTGGTCAAATTTACGCGACCCTTCGGTCCTAATTCCTTGATCAAAAATCGAACAATTCAGCGCCAAAACTGAGACAACAGTTTTTGGCTGCAAAAATTTGCAAAACATCTCCAAGCCCGCGAACATTTCAAACACGAAATGCGGCACAAGGAAAACTCAACCTTAGGCACTGCGAGACGTCGTAACGGTCGAAGGATATTTTTTTCCTCAAAACATTCCAGATGAAATTCTTGTCTCAGGAACTCTAAACTGTAACACACCCCTAAACGGTTACATGCCTCTAAAATGGTATCATATCGTTGTTGCTGATCACAACAAACGAACTCTAACGTCCTAAACAAACAAGCCGCCTAAGGGTAGGCTCTCTTATATCCGACAAGGATAACATAGCGCGCTATACAAGAAATCCAAAATTTTGGTTAGCACTTCCTAACGGAACTAGCTCGGTTTGTACCTAGACAAATCATATAAGCTGATAACACTTCGCGGATTTTAAAACGGTACAAATCAGGTTAAAATCGCAAACATGCAAAACGAAAGCCGATTTGTCATCGCAAAGCCTCAGTCCGAGAGTAAACCTAGGTCTTGCCTTAAACCCAGCCTTGCTGGTACTCAATGTCTCATAGACATAGTATCAACGCCCGATACGAGATCCCAAAACTTGTCTCTTCGCTTAAATCTGTCAGTTTCACGAAATTTCGCGTAAATTAGTAAACCACAAAAAAATTCTTGCTTTGTATAATCGGTGGATACGGTGATCATCTGAGACGCAGGAATGAGACGACAACTGACATCCTGTCCCTCTAACTTCGATAAACAGAAGTTCTTATGAAAACATAATATTTTGTAGATTGAGCCGCAAGTTCAACAAACGCCCTGAAAAGGGCCGGGATTCAAAGCCACCAACGACCAGTCCCAAAAACATACATCATGGCCTCATGACGGCCGAAACAAAATCAAAATAAAAGAAAAAATCCCTAAAGGGATTGATAAACCTAGACGCCCCCCGGAGCATCACCTTCATCCTCAAACTCACCCAAAGTAGGAACGGTCTCGCCGTCGCCTCCCTTAGTCGCACCACCACTGCCTGCCTCATCTGCGCCAGCTTCGCGATCCTCAACCGTGTGGCCCTGGTCCTCTGAACCCTCTGAATCCGGTACAAGGGTGCACACGGATTTCAGACCAGCGAGAATCGAGTCGAAGTCCTCTCCGGAAACCGCCCACTCTTCTTTACACGACAGCAGCCTAGCTTCTTCGGAATCTAGAGACGGGGCCTCATTGCCGCTAAACAGCTGGATCTCGCTTAGGCTCCCCTCGATACCCGCCAAAGCCAAGCCCCTCTTACGGACAGCTATCAGGGACTCGAACAGGATGGCCATCTTCGTCAGACGAGCGAAGAACTCATCACGGGGATCGACGGTCTCCGTCAACTTGCGAGCCCCCGTCTCCTCAAGACTCTGAATCTTCTGTTGAAGACGACGGGCTTCCGAGGACTTGTGTTTCTTCTCTTTCTTCACTTTGAGCAACGAACTCGCGGTCTTCCCGAGGTCACGTTCGAGATCGCCGATTCGGACTTCGAGCTGAGACGTCTGGGCAGCATGGGCATTCTCGATGGTCTGTAACACAGCCTCAGTACGCTTCAAAGCCTCCTGCGATGACTCCAACTCCCTTGACAGGCACACGACTTCCGACCCGCAGTCACCGAGCATCCCATCAATAAACGACATAAACTGTCCACAAAAGAAAGGGTAACATGGATTTCCGAAATAAAATATCCTTAGCCAAAGATTTCGATTTTCAACTCATATCGTCCGCCCGCAAGATCGTCTCCAAGTTTTACGGGCTGGGGGGCTAACTGTTGGGGTCAAAAACGGTTATCTCGAAATCAACGGCTAAGATTATTTCTTATCTACGGATTTTCTGAAAAACAATCGCTGAAAAGAAAAACCGAGAAAACGAACAACCGAAACGGGTTACCCGGGGGATACAGCCCCAGACCCCAGGCGGCCAGACCCGAGCCACGGCCCCGGGCGCCGGTTGCCAGGTCGACGACACGGCCCTGGGCGCCAGCGGCCAGACCGATGTCACGGCCC
This sequence comes from Brassica oleracea var. oleracea, assembly GCF_000695525.1. Taxonomy (NCBI): domain Eukaryota; kingdom Viridiplantae; phylum Streptophyta; class Magnoliopsida; order Brassicales; family Brassicaceae; genus Brassica; species Brassica oleracea. The sequence continues at coordinate 13,405,010 of NC_027754.1, forward strand.
TGGGCGTCGGCGGCCAGACCGATGTCACGGCCCTGGGCGCCGGCGGCCAGACCTGCGTCACGGCCCCGGGCGCCGGCGGCCAGACCGACTTCATGGTCATGGGCGCCGTGCTGCGGGCCGTTCGGCAAGTGCGGGCAATTCTTCGTTAAACCATCCCAATGCTAGTCCAATCCCACACTTTGCATCCTTACTCGGAGCCTCGCAGTTCGAATCCTTAGAATCGCGAGTCTAAATCTCCCGTTTCGTTTCGATCAGAATCTTCGGGAAAGTTTCGGAAAACCGCGAAAGCTTCGGTTGACGGATATATCTCAATTAATCGTATAAGACGATGACGGTTATCCTAAAACACCATAATCTCAACTATACGAAGAATTGGAGATCTTTCAGAAGATAGAAATCGTGACAAGAATATTTTCTCGGAAAAATCGTAAGAACGTCGAAGGTCTAAAGAACGGCCCGGAAGGACCCAAACATGATCAAGCGGCCCTTTTTCAATTTTTTAAATTAAATTCGAGATAAGTATGATGGTTTGTGTTTATCTTTACATAACAAGATAAATATCAAGTTTCCCGAAGATAAATGTCAAGTTTCCCGATAAACAAGGAAGATCGACGGAAACGGAAAAAGCCCGACTCGCGATAGATCCGGCCCAAAGGGAGAGTAGACCGACCTAGGAGGAGTATATAAAGAAGCTTGGGGAAGAGACAGAGGGGAGAGAGCAAATCCGATATTTTAGACTTAGAGAACTCCTGCAAGCTTAGAGAACTTAGAACTTAGGTGGTTAGACTAGCAAGGCAGGACCTAGAACGTCTGGCCGCCTCTTGATCTATTTTTATCTTGTCCATGGACCTTTGTTCCTCTCGGAAGGATCTAACAATTCTTTTACTTAGAGTTCCGCACATAGAAACCCTAGGCATTATTCTCGACATGCATGTTTCTATGACCAACTCTCATACTAGACGAACGAGCACATGTTGTTCGATCTCTCGTTCAATTCATTCTAACTGAACTACGTCCGACTTGATCCTCGAAAGGGGTACGTAGGCAGCCTTTCATAAGGTCCAGTCCCAAATCTTAACAAAACCTTTTTCGTATGGTTTTGGTCTTTTGTTATCGAGCTGCGACTCAATTAGGTTTAATGTCTTAGGCGGCTAGAACTAGGAATATCGTTGCCTGTTCTCGCAGCCGAAGCTCTTACAGTCTTTTGTAATAATCGCAATGCTCTTACGCGAATTCTAAATATAGATCTACTTTCCGTAAAACTCGTTTTGTTATCTTTCTATATTTTCCGCATTTGTTCGGTCTCTTGTCGTTGGCTATCGCAGAGAATCCGGACTTTCAGGGAAAGTCGGGTTAACTTTGCTTTCCTCCGTTTTTATTCATTAAAATCGACGGTGTGAATTTCGGTTCCCACAATATATCATTTGAATGGGATAAGAAAGAGGAAAAGGCTTTTACACAATTAAAGGAAGCTCTGACGACAGCACCCATTCTTGCATTACCTACTCCAGGAAGACCTTACACAGTATACACTGATGCTTCTCGAGTAGGACTGGGTTGTGTACTGATGCAGGATGAAAAGGTCATCGCCTGTGGTTCAAGACAGTTAAGGAAGCACGAGGAGAATTACCCCACCCACGATCTAGAGATGGCGCAGTGGTATTTGCTTTAAAAATATGGAGATCCTATCTTTATGGCGAGACGATTCAAATCTTTACTGATCACAAGAGTCTCAAGTATCTCTTTACTCAGTCAGATTTGAATTTGAGACAAAGGAGGTGGATGGAGTTTATCACGGATGTGGTAGCAGATGCACTGAGTCGGAGGAGAAGTGATACAGCTATTGAGAAGGACTTAGAAGCCTTAAATGCAGAATTCAAGATTATTAGTCTTTCAGCCATAGAAGGCGGGGGCAGCGAACCATTGGGATTGCGAGCAGTGAATCAAACAAACCTCCTGCAAAGAATTCGAGAAGAGCAGAAGGAAGATGTGACACTAAAGAAGATTATAAAAGAACTTGAAGAATCAGGCGGAAGAAATGATAGTGGTTATCATTTGGCTGATGACAGAACCCTCCTACTGAACGGAAGGATAACAGTACCTGTAAGAAAGGAGTTAAGAGAAGAGATCTTGAGAACCGCACACCACTCAGTATTCAGTATTCATCCTGGAAGCACCAAGATGTACCAGGATATACGTCGATACTATCACTGGCCAGGAATCAAACGATCAGTTGCTAAGTGGGTAGCTCCATGCCAGACCTGCCAACAAATTAAGGCTGACCATCAAGTGCCGGGAGTATTATTGCAAAGCCTAACAATCCCAGAATGGAAGTGGGAGTCAGTGGCTATGAATTTTGTAACGGGACTACCTCGAGCACCAGGAAGAGGGAATGATACTATATGGGTGGTGGTAGACCGACTAACTAAGACTGCTCATTTTCTACCCGTTAGAAATGTTGACAAGGTAGAAGTACTGGCAGAAGTTTACTTAAAGGAGATAGTACGATTACACGGAGTTCCTGCCAACATAGTATCTGATCATGATCCAAGATTTACAGCTCAATTATGGAGAGGTTTCCAGCAAATATTGGGGACTGATCTTCATATGAGTACGGCGTTTCACCCTGAAACTGAGGGCAGACGGAGCGAACAATCAGAACCTTGGAAGATTTGCTAAGGATGTGTGTTTTAGACTGGTCAGGTACATGGGAACAATACTTACCTTTGGTGGAGTTCTCTTATAACAACAGTTACCATGCAAGTATTGGAATGTCCCCATATGAGGCATTATATGGACGACCTTGCCGCACACCACTGTGTTGGGCTGAAGTTGGAGAAAGACATCTGTTAGGACCAGATGTAGTAGATGAAACAACAGAAAAGATAAAGATTGTCCGGGAGAATATGAAGAAAGCTCAAGAGAGGCAGAAGAAGTATGCCGATCAGAATAGACGTGAAGTAATATTTCAAGTTGGTGATTGGGTATATTTGAAGGTGGCCGTACAGAAAGGGAGAGATAGATTCGGAAAAGTGGGAAAGTTAGCCACTCGATATATAGGACCATACCGAGTGATGCAACGGGTTGGAGAAGTAGCCTATCAATTAGAGTTACCCTCAGATATGGCTCTTCACCCAGTTTTCCATGTCTCGATGTTAAGAAGGCATATACGAGATCCTACCAAAGTAGAGCTGCAACGAGTAGAAAACCTTCGCTCCAACCTCACTTACCCTGAAGGACCACTACGAATCGGAGAAAGACGAATAAGAAAACTGAAGAATTGAGAGATTCCTCAAGTGCAAGTATTTTGGGAAAAACAGCGTCGAGTAATTGTGACATGGGAAGATGAAGGGAGGTTTAGAGCAACTCATCCTGAACTTTTTTTGGAAGATGATGAAGATCAGATGGGTGGAGCATCAAACCACTAAGAATCCCGAATTCTTTTAAGAGGGGGAGAATGTAATAACCCTCTTTAAAGAGTAAAACGCAGACAAGGAAAAATCTTGTAACAGCCGAGAAAATTACTCAAGTAAGTGGAAGTCGGATTGATCTTTTCCCGTGGATGTTTGTGGATCCCAAGGTACATAAGAAAATTTAGAAAGTCTTAGAATAGTTTTCCATATGAAGAAAAAAATTCTTTAGGAAGTTTAGTGGATTGAAAATGCTCGCGGTTCGGCCTAGAACGTTCTAGTCGGACGAGAAAATTAATCGAAAATTTATTATAAGGCCTTAAGATAGGAATGACCTTAGAGTTATTTTAGAAATGTTTTGGTCTAAGAAATCTAGGTTTTTGTCAAGGAGAAACATTTCTGTCAGCTCGGATCAGCTTATAACACGTTCGGGATTTAAATACGGCCCATTCGGGCCCATTTACGATGTCTTAAGCATATCCGGAAGCTTCTGGAGGATGCAGCTGCTTGTCTACCTCCTTAAGCAGCTAGACATGTGTTACTCCTTTACTGGAGAATCCTCCAAGCAGCTCTTTCTTATGTCCTATAGGTTGAATTGGTGGCTGGCCACAAAACTTATTTTAATTGGACAGATTTGTGGCTGCACACCAATCTCTCTCCAATTGGTTGCATGGGGCACCCAGGACAGCTCCTGCTTGTAACCCATGACCTATACCTTCTCCTGAGCTCATTCTCCAGCCTATAAATAGCAGACTACCCCCCTTAACCATTTCTCATTCTTAGAACCCTAACCATAGCAGCTCGAAAAAGGCGAAACCCTAAGGTAAAATATTTTTGTCTTTAGCTTTCTTTTTATTTAGATTTTTTTTTTTTTTTTTTTTCTTAGTTAGAACTTGGATAGCCTTTCTTACCCTTAGATTTCTAAAGCTCTAGAGTTTTCCGATAAAAGTTTAAAGTGAAGCCGACCGCGAGATAGAAGCATTTCCAGTCCAAAACTTTCATCTAAGTGTTGAGGTGAGTCTTGGTTTTGGGTTATGATTTTTGTGTGTGCGACTAGCGCCTGCAAAACAAGAGTATTGGTTGATGCATTGCTAGGTTGCGCGTTTAGATACCCTGATCGCAGGGTTTATGTGGTAACAACCTTCTGCTTCTTAGTAGATGGAAGCCCTCAGACGATTTTCGTCTATTAAACTACCAAAGGTGTTGAGCTGTGCAGATCCAATTATGCTTTGACTATTCCATTTGCAGGCCGTTTCTAGACCTTTTTCTCGAACCAGATTTAAAAAATATGGGGGAACAGCCTTACATTTATGAGGTATTGGCTTGTTTTTTTATCTCGAAATGGAATCCGCTGCATCGGTCGATGAATGCTTATTGTATGAGTTATGTCTCAGGTAGAGATAATCATATATGGTGGCCTAAGTCAAGGCTGAACCAATGCTAAATCTAAAAAGGTGTTCGGTATCTTTTTACATTTATCCGACCATATAACTACTAAAAATGGGCATATCGAGTTTTTCTGCCGAAAAATGTTTTTAACAAGCCTTAAAGGAATTGTGCTTCTGCTATTCCATTTGCATGGCGTTTCTAGACCTTTCTGTCGAACCAGATTTAAAAAAGATGGAGCATAGCCTTAAGTTTATGTTGTATTGACTTGTTTTTTTATCTCAAGATCGAATATGCTGCATCGGTCGATGAATGCTTATTGTATGAGTTATGTCTCAGGTAGAGATAATCATATATGGTGGCCTAAGTCAAGGCTGAACCAATGCTAAATCTAAAAAGGTGTTCGGTATCTTTTTACATTTATCCGACCATATAACTACTAAAAATGGGCATATCGAGTTTTTCTGCCGAAAAATGTTTTTAACAAGCCTTAAAGGAATTGTGCTTCTGCTATTCCATTTGCATGGCGTTTCTAGACCTTTCTGTCGAACCAGATTTAAAAAAGATGGAGCATAGCCTTAAGTTTATGTTGTATTGACTTGTTTTTTTATCTCAAGATCGAATATGCTGCATCGGTCGATGAATGCTTATTGTATGAGTTATGTCTCTGGTCGAGATAATCATATATGGTGGCCAAAATCAAGGCTGAACCAATGCTTGTTTAAGTGGTAATAGGTTGTTTTTTTTATCTCGAGATCGAAACCGCTGAATCGGTCGATTAATGCTTATTGTATGAGCTATGTCTCTGGTCGAAATAATCATATATGGTGGCCTATGTCAAGGCTGAACTAATGCTAAATGTAGAAAGGTGTTCGGTACCTTTTTACATTTATCCGACCATGTAACTACTAAAGATGAATATATCGAGTTTTTCTGCCGAAAAATGTTTTTAACAAGCCTTAAAGGAATTGTGCTTCTGCTATTCCATTTGCATGGCGTTTCTAGACCTTTCTGTCGAACCAGATTTAAAAAAGATGGAGCATAGCCTTAAGTTTATGTTGTATTGACTTGTTTTTTTATCTCAAGATCGAATATGCTGCATCGGTCGATGAATGCTTATTGTATGAGTTATGTCTCTGGTCGAGATAATCATATATGGTGGCCAAAATCAAGGCTGAACCAATGCTTGTTTAAGTGGTAATAGGTTGTTTTTTTTATCTCGAGATCGAAACCGCTGAATCGGTCGATTAATGCTTATTGTATGAGCTATGTCTCTGGTCGAAATAATCATATATGGTGGCCTATGTCAAGGCTGAACTAATGCTAAATGTAGAAAGGTGTTCGGTACCTTTTTACATTTATCCGACCATGTAACTACTAAAGATGAATATATCGAGTTTTTCTGCAGAAAAATGTTTTTAACAAGCCTTAAAGGAATTGTGCTTCGACTATTCCATATGCGGGGCGTGTCTAGACCTTTCTGTCGAACCAGATTTAAAAAATATGGAGAATAGCCTTAAGTTTAGGTGGTAATAGCTTGTTTTTTTATCTTGAGATCGAATCCGCTTAAACGGCCAATTAATGCCTATTGTATGAGTTATGTCTCTGGTCGAGATAATCATATATGGTGGCCTAAGTCAAGGCTGAACCAATGCTAAATGTAGAAAGGTGTTCGGTACCTTTTTACATTTATCCGACCATGTAACTACTAAAGATGGGCATATCGAGTTTTTCTGCAGAAATATGTTTTTAACAAACCTTAAAGGAATTTTGCTTCGACTATTCCATTTGCAGGGCGTGTCTAGACCTTTCTGTCGAATTAGATTTAACAAAGATGGAGAATAGCCTTAAGTTTAAGTGGTAATAGCTTGTTTTTTTAATCTCGAGATAGAATCCGCTGAATCGATAGATTAATGCTTATTGTATGAGTTATGTCTCTGGTCGAGATAATCATATATGGTGGCCTAAGCCAAGGCTGAACCAATGCTAAATCTAAAAAATTTTTACATTTATCCGACCATGTAACTACAAAAATAAGCATATCGAGTTTTTCTGCCGAAAAATGTTTTTAACAAGCCTTAAAGGAATTGTGCTTCGACTATTCCATTTGCAAGGAGTTTCTAGACCTTTCTGTCAACCAGATTTAAAAAAGATGGGGCATAGCTTTAAGTTTATGTGGTATTGGCTTGTTTTTTTATCTCGAAATCGAATCCGCTCCATCGGTCGATGAATGCTTATTGTATGAGTTATGTCTCTGGTCGAGATAATCATATATGGTGGCTTAAGTCAAGGCTTAACCAATGCTAAATCTAAAAAGGTGTTCGGCACCTTTTTACATTTATCCGACCATGTAACTACAAAGATGGGAATATCGAGTTTTTCTGCCGAAAAATATTTTAACAAGCCTTAAAGGAATTGTGCTTCGACTATTCCATTTGCAGTGCGTGTCTAGACCTTTCTGTTGAACCAGATTTAAAAAAGATGGAGCATCACCATAAGTTTATGTTGTATTGGCTTGTTTTTTTATCTCGAGATCGATTCCGCTGCATGGGTCGATGAATGCTTATTGTATGAGTAATGTCTCTGGTCGAGATAATCATATATGATGGCCAAAGTCAAGGCTGAACCAATGCTTAATGTAGAAAGGTGTTCGGTACCTTTTTACATTTATCCGACCATGTAACTACTATGGATGGGCATATCGAGTTTTTTCTGCAGAAAAATGTTTTTAACAAGTCTTAAAGGAATTGTGCTTCGACTATTCCATTTGCAAGGAGTTTCTAGACCTTTCTGTCAACCAGATTTAAAAAAGATGGGGCATAGCTTTAAGTTTATGTGGTATTGGCTTGTTTTTTATCTCAAAATCGAATCCGCTCCATCGGTCGATGAATACTTATTGTATGAGTTTTGTCTCTGGTCGAGATAATCATATATGGTGGCCTAAGTCAAGGCTGAACCAATGCTAAATCTAAAAAGGTGTACGGTACCTTTTACATTTATCCGACCATGTAACTACTAAAGATGGGCATATCGAGTTTTTTTCTGCAGAAAAATATTTTTAACAAGCCTTAAAGGAATTGTGCTTCGACTATTCCATTTGCAAGGAGTTTCTAGACCTTTCTGTCAACCAGATTTAAAAAAGATGGGGCATAGCTTTAAGTTTATGTGGTATTGGCTTGTTTTTTATTTCCAGATCGAATCCGCTGCATCGGTCGATTAATGCTTATTGTATGAATTATGTCTCTGGTCGAGATAATCATATATGGTGGCCTAAGTCAAGGCTGAACCAATGCTAAATCTAATAAATGTTTCATACCTTTTTACATTTATCTGCAGATTTAACAAAGATGGAGAATAGCCTTAAGTTTAAGTGGTAATAGGTTGTTTTTTATCTCGAGATCGAAACTGCCGAATCGGTCGATTAATGCTTATTGTATGAGCTATGTCTCTGGTCGAGATAATCATATATGGTGGCCTAAGTCAAGGCTGAACCAAT
>NC_027754.1:13413474-13414325 GCF_000695525.1 Brassica oleracea var. oleracea
GTGGTAATAGCTTGTTTTTTTATCTCGAGATAGAATCCGCTGAATCGATCGATTAATGTTTATTGTATGAGTTATGTCTTTGGTCGAGATAATCAAATATGGTGGCCTAAGTCAAGGCTGAACCAATGCTAAATGTAGAAAGGTGTTTGGTACCTTTTTACATTTATCCGACCTTGTAACTACTAAAGAGGGGAGTATCGAGTTTTTCTGCAGAAAAATGTTTTTAACAAACCTTAAAGAAATTGTGCTTTGACTATTCCATTTGCAGGGCGTGTCTAGACCTGTCTGTCGAATCAGATTTAACAAAGATGGAGAATAGCCGTAAGTTTAAGTGGTAATAGCTTTTTTTCATATCTCGAGATCGAATCCGCTGAATCGGTCAATTAATGCTAATTGTTTGAGCTATGTCTCTGGTCGAGATAATCATATATGGTGGCCTAAGTCAAGGCTGAACCAATCCTAAATCTATATAGGTGTTCGGTATCTTTTTACATTTATCCGACCATATAACGACTAAAAATAAGCATATCAAGTTTTTCTGCCGAAAAATGTTTTTAACAATCCTTAAAGGAATTGTGCTTCGTCTATTTCATTTGCAGGGCGTGTCTAGACCTTTCTGTCGAACCAGATTTAAAAAAGATGGGGCATAGCCTTAAGTTTATGTGGTATTGGCTTGTTTTTTTATCTCGAAATCGAATCCGCTCCATCGGTCGATGAATGCTTATTGTATGAGTTTTGTCTCTGGTCGAGATAATCATATATGGTGGCCTAAGTCAAGGCTGAACCAATGCTAAATGTAGAAAGGTGTTTGGTACCTTTTTACATTTATCCGACCTTGTAACTACTAAAGA
>NC_027754.1:13416292-13416615 GCF_000695525.1 Brassica oleracea var. oleracea
CTAAGTCAAGGCTGAACCAATGCTAAATGTAGAAAGGTATTCGGTACCTTTTTACATTTATCCGACAATGTATCTACTAAAGATGGGTATATCGAGTTATTATGCAGAAAAATGTTTTTAACAAAACTTACAGGAATTGTGCTTCGACTATTCCATTTGCAGGGCGTGTCTAGACTTTTCTGTCGAACTAGATTTAACAAAGATGGAGAATAGCCTTAAGGAATTGTGCTTCGACTATTCCATTTGCAGGGCGTGTCTAGACTTTTCTGTCGAACTAGATTTAACAAAGATGGAGAATAGCCTTAAGTTTAAGTGGTAATAGT
>NC_027754.1:13416715-13417237 GCF_000695525.1 Brassica oleracea var. oleracea
ACTAAAGATGGGCATATCGAGTTTTTCTGCAGAAATTTTTTTTTAACTAACCTTAAAGGAATTTTGCTTTGACTATTCCATTTGCAGGGCGTGTCTAGACCTTTCTGTCGAATCAGATTTAACAAAGATGGAGAATAGCTGTAAGTTTAAGTGGTAATAGCTTTTTTTTATCTCGAGATCGAATCCGCTGAATCGGTCGATTAATGCTTATTGTATGAACTATGTCTCTGGTCGAGATAATCATATATGGTGGCCTAAGTCAAGGCTGAACCAATGCTAAATGTAGAAAGGTGTTCGGTACCTTTTTACATTTATCCGACCATGTAACTACTAAAGATGGGCATATAGAGTTTTTTGCAGAAAAATGTTTTTAACAAGCCTTAAAGGAATTGTGCTTCGACTGTTCCATTTTCAGGGCGTGTCTAGACATTGCTGTCGAACCAGATTTAAAAATGATGGAGAATAGCCTTAAGTTTAGGTGGTAATAGCTTGTTTTTTTATCTCGAGATCGAATCCGCTGAA
>NC_027754.1:13417285-13417772 GCF_000695525.1 Brassica oleracea var. oleracea
GAGATAATCATATATGGTGGCCTAAGTCAAGGCTGAATCAATGCTAAATGTAGAAAGGTGTTTTGTACCTTTTTACATTTATCCGACCTTGTAACTACTAAAGATGGGAATATCGAGTTTTTCTGCAGAAAAATGTTTTTAACAAGCCTTAAAGGAATTGTGCTTCGACTGTACCAATTGCAGGGCGTGTCTAGACCTTTCTGTCGAACCAGATTTAAAGTCAGATTTAACAAAGATTGAGAATAGCCTTAAGTTTAAGTGGTAATAGCTTGTTTTTTTATCTCGAGATCGAATCCGCTGAATCGGTCAATTAATGCTTATTGTATGAGCTTTGTCTCTGGTTGAGATAATCATATATAGTGGCCTAAGTCGAGGCTGAACCAATGCTAAATCTAAATAGGTGTTCGGTATCTTTTTACATTTATCCGACCATATAACGACTAAAAATAAGCATATCGAGTTTTTCTGCCGAAAAATGTTTTTAACA
>NC_027754.1:13422163-13444148 GCF_000695525.1 Brassica oleracea var. oleracea
TTTTTTTATCTCGAGATCGAATCCGCTGAATCGGTCGATTAATGCTTATTGTATGAGTTATGTCTCCGGTCGAGATAATCATATATGGTGACCTAAGTCAAGCCTGAACCAATGCTAAATGTAGAAAGGTGTTTGGTACCTTTTTACATTTATCCGACTTTGTAACTAATAAAGGTGGGAATATCGAGTTTTTCTGCAGAAAAATGTTTTTAACAAACCTTATAGGAATTGTGCTTCGACTATTCCATTTGCAGGGCGTGTCTAGACCTTTCTGTCGAATCAGATTTAAAAAAGATTGAGCATAGCCTTAAGTTTATGTGGTAATAGCTTGTTTTTTTATCTCGAGATCGAATCCGCTGAATTGGTCGATTAATGCTTATTGTATGAGTTATGTCTCCGGTCGAGATAATCATATATGGTGACCTAAGTCAAGCCTGAACCAATGCTAAATGTAGAAAGGTGTTTGGTACCTTTTTACATTTATCCGACTTTGTAACTACTAAAGATGGGAATATCGAGTTTTTCTGCAGAAAAATGTTTTTAACAAACCTTATAGGAATTGTGCTTCGACTATTCCATTTGCAGGGCGTGTCTAGACCTTTCTGTCGAATCAGATTTAACAAAGATGGAGAATAGCCGTAAGTTTAAGTGGTAATAGCTTTTTTTTTATCTCGAGATCGAATCCGCTGAATCAGTCAATTAAGAAATTCTTTAAGTTCATTTCCGTCAGGTATGTGTAAAAACAAAAAAACAGAGTTTTAAACATAAACTAAAACGAGAAAACCAAAAACGTACTTGGTCTTAACTAGTACTCTATTTATCTAGTGTTTATTGGGAATGGAAGGTCTTATATATAGAGCATGTGCAACCCATAGTCATTATTCAATGGTCAGTGGATATACAACTACTATAGACCGTTTTAAACGAAACACACGAGCTTTTTAGATTCAGAATCATCGGCCTTTCCTGCTCTTCTTGACTGTAGCACAATCCGGACAGTACCATTTCCCTTTGGGTTGATCTTTCAGACCCACGCAACCAAAATGGAACCACTCAATCTTACACTGTAAATGAAGTTTTTATTCATCAGTCGTCTCACAATATAAAAATGAGATGCATTATTAGTTTAAAGCAACTTTTTACCTCATTGTTATCGCATGCAATCATCTCGCCGTAGCTAACTTGGTTGCAGATGCAGTAAGTTGGTTCGTTGGGATCCACAGGCAGATCCAAATCCATACCAGTAGAAGTCATACCTGCTGATGCTGATGCTACTGCTGCTGTTGACGCTGCAGTTGCTAGCCTTGTCCTGCCACAACATTAAATGGATGGTTTCATTAGACCTAAGCTCCTTTTGCTAAGGTTTAGGCAATGTAATAAGATTAAATAACCTACTTCTTTCGTCCTCCTCTTCTACCTTCACCTGCCTTCCCGGCTTCCCCGCTGTTCTCAAGGTTTGATGCAGAAGCATTTTCCTTCTCTGATAGAAAGCACATCTTATATTAATTACCCAATAAGATAAGACAGAGGCTCAAGCTTAAAAACTAAAATTAAACATAAGAATAAAAAAAAAAAAAAAAAAAAAAAAAAAAAAAAAGACCTCGGCGCATCTGCTCATTGGATTTTTTCATGTACTGGTCAAGTTGCTGAACATGCATATCCACCTGAAGCAATACATCATCTGAAAAATAATTGACTTTATTGAATAATCTAACTGCAAACTTAAGCTACACAAATTTCGAGCTCAGACAGACACCATAACAGTGAAGTACTATCATCTTAAGAAGACAAGGGATGAGAGGGATTTGAGAAGCATATTACCAGATCATAAGCCTGCATAGCCAAAGCGAGCTTCTCATCAGCAATCCTGACACTGTGCTTCTGTTCATCAATTGCTTCCTCTGAGAAGTGTGCATTGGGTGTAACATTTCCGGTTCTGCCTCTTCTTATATCCTCTATCTCCTTTTCACACCGTTGCTCGTTCTGTCTTTGATTTTCTACAAAGATTAAAGTCACCTTGCAGAGCATGATTTTCAAATCTTTAAGAAGCATGTAAAAGATACAAAATGAAATGATTGATTGGGTTGTTATGGTACCTTGCAAACTTTTATCCAAATCACGGAGGAGTGCATATTTCTTCTGCAATACATGAGCCAACGACACGAGATCTACATAGACATATATATCATTAAGAACCAGTTGCTTAGTTAACACTCTCATCATACACAACTTTCAATTGCGTCAAAATCATGATCCATCTACAACATAACTGATTCTTCAAAAAATTTACAATTTCAGTTCAATTCAATATGCACATCCCTCGATTAACCGACGGTAATGCCATTTTAGCTTATCATCACTTTCGAACCAACTCAAGAACAAGAAATCAATCATTCCAATTCTCCCAAAGTTATCGAAAATCGCATTGCTAACGTAACAGGGAGAATCTAATTTCACAAACTAATTGAATAATGAAAGGGGAATCGAGAAGAAAGATTGCTTACTAGATTCAAATTCGTCGGCGAATGACATTTGGGTATTTAGGGTTTCACAAGATTGCATATGTTTGGAGAAGATATTATTATTATTATTCGCTCGCAACACTCTCTTTAAATTGTTTTTTTTTTTATATCCTTCTCAATCTCAAATTTTCATTTTTATATTCAAACAAACTATAGTAGTTTCTGATACTTGATGTTTTATAATAGTGCACAAAGATTAAGAAAATTACATTTTTCTAGAAAAATATTTTAAAGATATAATTTTAAAATCAATTAACCAATTATAAAAAAAACTGTAAAATCTAATTGGTTGAACAGTTTCCAATAAAGTTAAAATTAACCTTAAAATCTCAAATCATCGTTAAAATTTCAAAATTTCATGTAAATTGAAACAAAACAAACCTTCTAAAACATCATCTATATTGAAACGAAGGGAGTATATAATTGGACTTTGGTAATGTTTTGCTTTTTTTCTCATTTTCTGGCACTGAACCACGACTCATTCAAACCTAAACCAACAAAATTAAGCTACAACTAATTTAAACTGACAAAGAATTTGGTACCCACTAAACTAAAGAGGGAGCTCGCAATGTAATAATATAATTACGTCTTGTTTGGGATTTTCAGAAACTTTTTTTTGGCCCAAAGATAACAAAACTATTATAAAGACGTAAATTCAACAACTACACTAACTCATAAAAACGCAACAACTTCACAATCACCACCTCTCTATTTAAACACGCCATTGCACACACATCTCACATATTCATCAAACAAATCTTTAATCAGTTTAAAATCTTCTTCCAGCAACACAAAGAAAAACAGAGAAACAGCTTTCTCTTCTCCATGATGATGATCAAGCAATCACCATTCTCCTCTCCATTAACAGCAATCTTCTTGCTCACACTTGCTGTTTTCGCAGCAGCGCTTGAACCTCCACCTGAAGACCCCATTTTCGAGCTCTACATGCACGATATACTTGGAGGAAGCAGCCCCACGGCGAGACCCATCACAGGTTTGCTCGGCAACATTTACAACGGTCAAGTTCCTTTTGCTAAGCAGATTGGTTTCACTCCTCCCGAAAACGGCATAGCCATACCCAATGCAAACGGCGCCCTTCCAACTGTTAACGGTATCAACGGTGTACCTCTCGGGACAGGCTTGTCTGGTACAGCTTACTCTGGTCAGAACCTGAACGGGATACAGACTCAGCTGGGTCCCGATGGTTTGAGTCTCGGGTTTGGCACCATCACGGTCATCGATGACATACTCACATCTGGTCCTGACTTGGGCTCGCAGCCACTTGGTAAGGCTCAAGGAGTTTACGTTGCAAGTTCCGGAGATGGAAGCACACAGATGATGGCTTTCACGGCTATGCTTGAAGGTGGAGAGTACAACGACAACCTCAACTTCTATGGTATTTACAGGATTGGAAGCGCCATGTCGCATCTGTCAGTGACTGGAGGAACAGGTAGGTTCAAGAACGCTTGTGGCTTTGCCGAGGTCAGGCCTTTGATTCCATCTGGTCAGCACCAAGTGGATGGTGCAGAGTCCTTACTAAGGATCATTGTCCATCTAAAGTACTAAGAGATTTAAAATGTATACATGAGTTTATGCGTGAATGTTCTTTTTGTTATGTGTAACACGTATTGATTGAAAGCAAAACACAAAGTCTTGTTGTACATCAACCCAACCTGGTGATTTTCACACGGCTAAGCACAGTGGTTTCATCTAAACCGTAAAGAGAATCAATCAAATGCATTCTCAAAGAAGCTGGACCATTCGCCAACTCTTCACCCAACTCACCTGCTATACCAAAGACAGACATAGCGGACACGGTAGCTTCCAGCGGCTGTAACGGATCGACAGCGAGAAACGCAGCAACCAGGCCAGCTAGTGAACATCCAGTTGCAGTGATCCTTTGCATCATCTTTGTCCCGTTGTGGACACCAATAACCCGTTTCCCATCCGTAACGATATCAACAGCTCCTGAAACCGCAACAACAGCACCACTAGACAAAGCTAATGACTTTGCAGCTTCTATGGCCTCTGTAGATTCATGAGAGCTATCCGCACCCTACAATGATTCAATCATCAAAACCTCTCTTTACGAGATTCTTGAACCTTTAAAAGATACCTTAGTCTGACCCTGCGAAGCAGAGCCCGAGAGAGCTATGATCTCAGAACCGTTTCCTTTGATCACGCTAGGTTTAATCTCAACAAGCTCCAAGCACGCCTTCAACCGGAAACCGGAGCAACTCACGGCGGCGGGATCGAGAACCCAGGGCTTTCCGAGCTGAGCAGCGAGTTCGGCGGCGGCTTTCATGGAGGGAAGCCAGTCAGGTGTAAGCGTGCCGACGTTGACGAAGAGAGCGTGAATATGAGGTGTGAAATCGGGAACCTCAGCGACCGAATGAACCATCGCCGGCGATGCGCCGGCGGATAAAAGCGTGTTGGCCACGAGGTCCATTGAGACGAAGTTGGTGATGCACTGAACCAGCGGCGATTGTCGCCGGACGGCCGTAAGGTGCGTCCACACGCCGGAGCTCCATTCTTTTGATTCCATTCTGCTTAACCAATCG
The DNA here is from genome assembly GCF_000695525.1 of Brassica oleracea var. oleracea. Taxonomy (NCBI): domain Eukaryota; kingdom Viridiplantae; phylum Streptophyta; class Magnoliopsida; order Brassicales; family Brassicaceae; genus Brassica; species Brassica oleracea. Next base: position 13,427,247 of record NC_027754.1, read on the forward strand.
TCAATCACGATTCAATTATATATCAGAAACACGGTTTGGTTTTAATTTCATAAAGCCGAGAATTTTTATACCGGTTCAGACCCAACCAAATAATGCAATTAAACCGGGAGGACACAGAGCGTACTGAATTCTTAGCCAAACTAACTCTTGCAGAAGACTTGTACTCCAACACAGCTTCATGAACGACTTCTACTTAACGTTCGAGCTTCACTGAAACTACATCTTTACTAAATTAAAGCAGCTAAACTGAAGAAAACAAATCCTTCATTATGTGCTTGCTTGTTTGCTCATGGTTGAAAATTTAGTAGTTTTGATTGCAGTACTATCTACTCATATCTAAACCACACCAACAACAACAAACTGAGCAAATATCCGACAATGAGATACATGCGTTGGTAGCATTCTTCCCAAGAAAGACCTTCGTTTTTGGAACAAACCACTCGAAGGTGATACATGGTTTATGAGCTCTCTCTTTCTAGGATATTACCCAAACCAGAGGTAAGGTTCAATATCAGAATCTTCAAAAAGAAAGCCATTGAGCTTCAAAGGGATCATGGAATTAATATGCACGGGCTTGGCCTCGAAACTCTTTCGGTCAATGCCAGTCTCCACGGACCCGTATGTTGCTTGGATAGTGTGGGACTAAAAGAAGAGAGAACTCATAAAAGAAAATATTTACGCAGCAACAAAACCACAATATATGCAACTCTATAATTTCTTCAAAGATTATAAGAACTCGTATGCAATAAATCCATGCATAGCCCATACTACTAGGAATCCTAACTACAAAGGATAAGCAATTCAATATTTCAATTGAGTTTCAGACGATTTATAACATACCAAAGGGACACAACCAAAAGAAACAAATCAAAGAGTTGTGTAATAAAACCAGGAACAACAAAATATTACGAAATCAAAACTAGGAAACCAAACATCAAAATCGATTCAAGAGAGTAAAAGGACCATTATTCTCTTACTTAATTCTTTTGTTCAATTTGTCTTCCCATAAGCAACCATTCTGTTAGGAGGAAGCTTCTTCTCAGCTTCACGTCTTCTTCTCTTCGCCTTCCTCGACAGTTTGCTTGTCCCAGCCTCGCCTTCCTCATCTGCTATCGGTGCTGCTGGCTTCTTCTCCTTAACAACAGCATCTCGCTTCTCTTCACGATCCCTCTTCTTGCTCCTCTTCTTGCTCCTCTTCTCATCAGGATCATCAATCCTCTCCAGCAACTCACTGAACTTGTGTTTCTGCTCCTTGAGTTTGTACTTGTTCACCTCCCAGTCCTTTTCCATGTACGGAGCCATCTTCTTCAATGGTACGTACTGGTTCAGCTCAGTGTCGTCCAAGAAGAGTATCTCTTCCTTCTCCAGCCCATAGCTGTTTGGTTGTACTTTAGCAAACTTAAACCTTGTCTTCAAATCTCCAATTGTGTCCTCATAGTCTAGCTTGTAGTACTCCTCCATCAAAGCTTCCTGGGCTCTTTTCACAAGAGATGCTTTTCTCTTTCTCTTCCTCTTACCCTCTCTCTCTTCTTCCTCATCCACTTCTTCTTCTTCTTCCTCTTCAGGTTCTTCATCATCCTCATTTTGCTTCAAAACCTTTTCTCTGGTGGCAGTAAACCCATCCCCACTTTGAATGACATCCCAATTCTTTGGGAGTCCAAGGAGTTCATCTTCCTTGTCAAAGTCAGGCTTCTCATCATCATCACTATGCAACTCTGAGTCCTCAGCACCGTAGTAGTTGTCATCAAAAGCAGCTTTCATCATCTTATCATACTCGTCGGGGTCAAACTCATCTTCCAGGCCTCGTGCATCTAAAGGAAACTCTTCCCCTTCCTTAAAACCAGCAATAGAAAGAACCTTCTTCATCTTCTCCTCAATCTCCTTCTTCTTGACATTCTTGAGCCGCTTAAGCTCTTCTTGCCTCTCAATCTCAGCAATTTTCTTCCTATCGACCTTGTTCTCCCTCTGTTTTTTCCTCGGGTTATCCTTCTTCCTCACGGAATCTTCAACGATCCTAGACTGACCCATAACAATGCCCCCTGCTGCATTCTTCTCCTCATGACGATACTTGGTCTCAAACTCCTCCTGCTCAATAACCAATTCCTCGTCATCTGAGATCTGCTTAAGCTCTGCTTCATCAATCACTTGGGTTTTGCCTTTTCCATCTTTATCCTTCCACATCTGTTTGAGCAAGTAATCTCTCAAGAACTTGTCGCCCTCACCAAGCTCAGACTCTTTACCGAAGTACTCATCAGCCATCTCCTTAAGATCCTCATCTTCTTCCTCCTCTTCAGAATCATCATCTCCTTCCTTGACTTTGAAGAGATCCTCATCATCATCATCGCTCTCCTCCCCTCCAGCCTCCAGAGCATCAGACACAGCTCGTCTCAGCTCCTCCTGCTGCTCGCCGTAACTCTGAACCATGCTACTCCTCCCTTCATCTTCCTCATCAGCATCTGGACCATGCTCGAGCAAATGCTGCGCCTGAACATCTTTGATGTGCATCACCTTCATTTTCGTCTTCTTCTTCTTCTTCTTCTTCTTACGATCCTTCTTCTCAGCATCATCGATCTGTCCTGTAGCTAGAAACCCAGGGTCATGTTCCTTTAACTTATTTAAAGATTTGATCCACGTGGAGACTTCATCAACTCCGATCTCCTCCTCTGGGTCAGAAACGTCTTCGGATTCTTTGGATTCGTCTTCGTCCTCGACGATTTCACCTTCCGCCACCGCTTTGGCGTATCGCCTTCTATCCTCGCGCTCTCTGTTGAATTCCAACTTACGACGGTATTCGTCGTCGACCTCGAGCTCAACGGGGCCTTTGTTCTCAGGAATGTCACCGCCGAACACTTTGGAAGGCATCTTCGTCGCTCGCTGGGAACTTTGGTGGTGGAGTCGGCTAGGGTTTTTTCTTTCATGTAAGTGGTCGATTAGTTGCAGGCGTTTTAATTTATATAGCACTAGACTAGACCAGACCGGTTAGATTGAACCAGATAATTATTTTGTAATACCATAAATTTCAGCTTTATTGAAACCAATCCTCAATGGACCAGACCAGACTGGTTTATTTGCTGGAGTCGGCTGTTAGTGTTGCCGTCGTTAATTTATCCAGACTACCAGACCGGTTAAATTCTACGATTGAACCGGACCATTATTTGATAAGATTATTTAAGACCATACGATACAAGTTTCCCTGTGTACACGGCTAGGCGCTATTTCCCCCACAAACAAAAAAGCTTACATAAATTTTGGTTCGGTTAAGCTTCCATTTGTGTGATAACAAAATTACGATGGGTTTAACGAGACTAACACGAAAATCCAAATGCATTCGAAAAACTATACAAAAACTAGTCATACTCTTCCCTTTTGGCTCTCTACTGAGTTGTCACACTCTTCGCTAAATTCCTCGGCTGGTCAACATTGTGTCCTCTCAGAACAGTCAGATGATACGCCAATAACTGCTCCCCCAAAACAAACAAAAAGTATTAACAGAAGAGAAGATATACATGTATATATATATATTAGATCAGATTAGTGGTGTAAGAAGATATTAGAATTTTACCTGTAATGGCACTATATTAACAACAGGCTGTAAACAATCTTCCACTTGAGGAACCTCTATTGCTCTACAAGATCCACTCGAGCTCACAGACGCAGCATCGCCTTTTGAGCACATCACTATCAATCTCCCTTTGCGTGCGTGTAGTTGCTGAATCACAGATTGTTGTTTGCTGAAACAAGCATCGCGAGTGGCGATCACAGCGATAGGTAGATTCTCATCAACTAAAGCTAAAGGCCCGTGTTTCATTTCTCCTGCAAGTATTCCTTCGCTGTGCATAAGTGATACTTCTTTTACTTTCAGTGCTCCTTCTAATGCTGTTGCGTAGTTGTATCCTCTTCCAAACACAAGCAGTGACTGCTCCTCTATCAACAGTTTTGCAAGATCCTTCATTTCCTCGTCTAGCTTTAGTACTTCCCCAATCTTATCTGGATTCAAACATGAAGAAACCAAATTGCTTAAAAACAATCAGTCTTAAGAAGAAGCACCTGTGATAACTTGACTCAAACTTACTCGGTAAATCAAGCAGCCCATCAATTATAGCTTCCCGTCTAGTTTGGCTGGAGATTGTGTCACTTCCAATCGCTAGAGCTAGCATTACCATCACCACGATCTGACTTGTGTATGCCTGGAGGGAAAACATAACTTGTTTTAAGCTTCAAATCTTGATATATATATATATATATATATTCAGATATTCACGAAAGTTACCTTTGTACTTGCCACACCGATCTCAGCTCCTGCGTTAATATGGACACCACAGTCTGTTTTTCTAGCTATGGAGCTCCCAACTGTGTTAGTTATCCCGACACACAAGGCACCGTTTTCGCGAGCATAATCCAAGGCCAGTAATGTATCTGCTGTTTCACCAGACTGACTCACAAACACCGCCGTGTCCTCTCTGTATATGGGACCTTGCCGGTCCCAGAGATCACTAGCAATCTCCATGCTGACTGGTATACCTATGGAAAGACTTTCAGTTAGCAAAGCCAATTAAAATCAAGACAACACATGATTATAGTTACCAGAGAGTTCTTCCAAGATAGGTCTTGATGCAAGAGCGGCGTTGTAACTTGTCCCACACCCGATGAAAACTATACGACGGCTGCGTCTTATGGTCTTGAGGTGATCCTTCAACCCACCTAGGAGGACTGTTTTCGGTTTGCTTGAACCACCGCGTATAAGCCTGCCTCTCATTGTAGTAGTTAGAGATTCCGGCTGCTCGTGGATTTCTTTTTGCATGTAATGATCATACTTGCCCTTGTTTATTTGCTCAACCTCCATCTCTAAAACAGATAATGCACGTTCCACTGAAGCAGGTCTAGATGAACCACTACGCCTTTCAAACTTAAGTATGTCAACGCCTCCATCCTGTTGATAAAAGTGCAAAGTGGTCAGCACATATCTAAATAGCTTCCATAATAAAAGGTAACTACTTCCTATCTACTGAAAGACAAAAACTCCAAACTGGAACCAATATTAATAACATGTGTCATAATATTTATTAGTGATGATCAGTCAATCAGATTCGTTATTCATTAGCAAGGAAAGAATACACACTGAGAATAACAATAATGAGTTATACCTTGAGATGAACAACTTCTTCATCTTCAATCACCAAAACTTTCTTTGTGTGCTCAACAAGAGCGTGCGGGTCACTTGATAAGAAGAATTCCTTAGGATGGTCATTCTTGGAAAGAAAGTGGGCATCCTTGAAAACATGAGTGTTGCTCATATCTTGGTCTAGCTCCTACGAAATGATGCAAAAAATAAGGTATACTGCAGTTTCTTACAAACTGAAGACGTTTTCGATTCTGTGAGTGAAAAAGATAAAGCTAGCATCGTGATTCATGTAGAATCTTAAAATATCCATAACCAGGAGCGATATAAAAACTCCGAATCCATGCTAGATGAGAGTTACTTACTTTAACGCCTAAAAGCAAGGGACTTCCACGCTTGCAGGCAACTAACTCGTTAGGATAACGCCAGCTTTTGAAAATAAGAGCATAAGCACCCTCGAGGTGTCTCATCACTTCAAAGACAACTTCACAGAAACTTACGGTCTGCTCACCTACACGTCACAAGTAAATAGTCGCAATCATCTCACAAGCAATGGATCTACTACTAAACATCCTGCAACTCATAAGGTAGTCAGAGCAAAAGGATATACCTTCTTCATTGGCTTTGTCAAAAACAAATTTAGCAAGCTTGGGAATGACTTCAGTGTCTGTATCAGATTCAAAAGTAAATCCATGCCTGACTAACGTCTCTTTCAGTACCTGACGCAAAGAACAATAAGAATCAAAAAGCATACCAAAAGGAGTAAAAGAAGAAGAAGGAGAAGAGACCTCATAGTTAGTGATAACGCCATTGTGAACAACCAGAAAATCATCACCAGGACCAGAAGACTGAGGATGACTGTTCCTGGGAGCTGGCTCACCATGAGTAGCCCACCTCGTGTGTGCAATCCCAGCGTGAAAATAGAAAACCTCCTCCAAGTTCAATTCTGTATTCGCAATCTCTGTAATCACAAGGAAGGAAAGCCACAGATCACATCATCACACAAGGACGATTTGAAATGTAAATCGAAGATCCATAGAGAGAGAGAGAAGAGTGAAACCTTCGTTGACGGAATTGACGAGTGATTCGATGTTGCCAGCCTGACGAAACACGAGCGGAGGAGAAGAGGTAGGGCAGTTTTGAGAGAGCAAAGAAGAATCGATGGCGATGCCTGCGGAATCGTAGCCGCGGTACTCGAGACGACGGAGGCCATTGAACAGAACGTTGAGAATGTAACGTCTCTCTTTGTTCGCGTGGAAATTCAGATACGCGAATATTCCACACATTCTTCTTCTCTAATCTCTCTCTTTCGAAAATGTTTCAGAATGAGAGGGAAGACGAAGAACCTAAGAGCACCCTCAACGCAAAAACCCAATTGGGTTCCCTATTTTTTTTTTTTTTTTTTTTTTTTTTTTTTTTTTGATGATCAAGAAGGGTTCGGGGCTCGTTGTTAATCTGATCTGTGCATCCTGATTTTTTGCGTTTAACAATAGACTAATGAGTTTACATTAAACTTTGGTGGAGATGATCTCAAATGTTTTTTTTTTTTTTTTTTTTTTTGCTGATTTAAAATAAAAAAAAAAAATTAAAAATGAACCAATCGCGGGCCGCCACGTGTTAGTGGGGCCCGCGAAACAGTGCAAAAGACGTCTCTTATTTCACGACAGAAGACACGGTCTCTCCCTTTTTGTGGGGCCCACACCATCTTTTTCCCTTAAAAACCCACCCTGGAGCCTCCCTTAATCATGGCCTAAGAAAGAATGGTTCAGTTGTAATTGCGATGCGCAAGTTTGGATATTTTTGTCTATTTGACTTGTGTCAGGAACTATGACGTGGCCGTAGATGATTGGGTAGAGGGCGCTCCTTGTCTAGACCTTGCGCGTGGTGCGCCGCTGTTCACGTGGGATTTTTAGTTGACTACTTCTTTTTAGTTGTTGGTCCATGTGAAATCTGCTATTTTTGATACTCTTACTAGTTTTTGTATATTTAATTTTTGTGGGACTTCTTTCTTTTCAACACACGATGATTACTAGCGTGAGCTAGAAATGCCATAGTTAATGACCACCCTATACACTAAAATCACTAACAATGCTTAAGAAAAATAAAACAATATATAGTTGACCATTTATGTTACACATGTTGGTTGCTTTCTTCCGCAAATGAGATAAGATAAGATCTATTAATCTTTAATCTAAATGATTTTCTTGTTTGGATATTATTTTATTCATGAGAAATCTGAAGCTCCAATAAGCTCACTGGTTACGATCCATATGAACATTAGTCGATATTGAATATTTAAGTGAATCATTGTTTGTAACAATTTATGTGAAGCATTCTTATTGTTTAAATGAACAACTGTAACGGTGTAACGGTGTGTGATAATAACCATTATTAATAAACCGTTCCGATGATAAACCATTACAATTGTTACTGATTAAATTATTTGGTAATGAACGATTTTGACTCTTGGTTAATCAATACAATTATTGGTGTTAATAATTGTAATTTTTGGCTAACTATTGCAACTGTTGGTGCTAACCATTGTAAATGTTGGTGCTAATCAATATAACATTTAGTACTCTATATAAGAAGTTGTGGACATTGGTAAATCATAACTTGAAGAAGAAAAATCAGAAACTAATTGTTAGATATAAAGAGAGATTCATTGTTTAAAGATCATTAAAAATCTTTGAGAAAAACGTATAAACACTCTTTTATTATTCTTGTATATGAAACTTCGATTGTCTTATCCAACAAAGGATTTCGTGTAATCAAATGCTTGAAATAGGATCAAATACTTATTAAAGAAAGTGACCTTGTGCGCGATTAAATCATTATCCAAATTTATAGTTCACACTCATTCGGATTACCAACCCAATAACCAACAATCTTAAAGAATATTTCGTTGTGAATTATGACTTATGTATTTGTGCGAAAAATAACATTAAAGTTTCAAAAGTTGGAAATGCTTGAGCGAGTAAACTTTCGAAGATGGAAAAGAAGATGAAACAAAGAAAAAATTTAAATGAGAAATGACGATTATTCATTATGGCTATATTCTCAAAGTATGGTAGTTTCATTTAAATAATATTGTTAATCATGATCAAACACGACATCACCTTAGGGGTGTGAACGGTTCATCACCCAAGAGGTGCGAACGGGTCGTCACTCAAAGGTTGTGAATGGGTTGTTACCCAAGGAGTGCAAACATGTCGTGAACAAAAGGGTGTGAATGTGTCGTGAATGAAAAAGTGTGAATGGATCTTGACCAAAGAGGTATGAACAGGTCGTGGCCGAAGAGGTGCGAACAGATCGTGGCCGAAAAGACCCGAACAGATCATGGCCGAAAGGGTGCGAACGTTTCGTGACCGAATCGGTTCAAATGCCTCTTAACTGAAGAGGTGTGAATGGATCATGACCAAAGATATGCGAACGTGTTGTCACCAAAAGGGTGCAAATGTACCATCAACAAAAGGGTGTGTACATAATCATCACCGAAAAGGTGTGAATATTACATTATGGAAAGAGTGTGAACGTAATGTTACCCGAAGACTCCAAATGTAATGTTACTGAAAGAGTGCAAACGTAATATCACCAGAATATTGTGACTTGCATCATGCAGGATGTTGATCCTAAATGGATGCAAGTGCTTTGCGGTTAAGGCTGAGCCATAACGAGTGGAAAACATATTGTTCATGGACAGTGCTATGGACCATGATCCATGGATATGGATCGATGGCTCAAAATGAAGTTTATATGAAGCCACTTAAATGTTTTGTTGTGTCTTGTAATTAATATAAAGTATAATTGTTTATTTGTATGAGCTAAAAAACACTTTATAAGTAACATCGACTATTTGATGACATTATCTTATCAAGTAGTTTAGTTAAAATAATATGATAAGTGTATATATAGAAAATTGATGAGTCCAGTAAATGAATAATCATATGCTTATATGTTGATGTCATATTAATTTTTGACACTGACCTTAGACAAGTTGAGATTAACAAAGCATTATTGTAAAAAAAAAGACAAAGCATTATTGTCATCAAGTTTTGCAATGAAAAACATGTGGGAGGTGAATGTGATTCTTAAAATTTGAATCATACATGCAAGTAAGAACTATATTTGATACAATCTTATTACTCTGAGAAGGTTCTTAAGAAGTTCAATTGTGAGATTATTCTCCAATAAGCACTCCCATGGATGTGAGTGTGAAACTTGCCTTATACATGACAAGCAATAACACAATTCGGATATTTACAAAAGAAAATCGTTAAATGAATACCATGATGAGCACTATGCCAATTATAGCTTATGATATAGAAATGTTGAATAGATACACTAGTAATCCTAGTACTCAACAATGACATGTCTTAACCAAATACAAAGACTTGTTTAGGTCGCCACTTTAATTCTTATTATATTCATTTTGGCTAGAGGGGCAATCATTTAATCATCACAACCCTTGGGGAATTCCATACAGAAAGTATCCAAATTGACAAATTGCGTTAATGCTTCTTTTCTAGATGCTAAAGACCGAACCATGTGATAATGTTCTAATCTATCTCCACAAATAAATAACGACATCGTGTTGGTGTAAACAAAAATTACATTAAGTAAACTATTCACTCTTTAACCAATAATATCTTTCCATAAACTCCCAATGTCAATAGAAAACACGAGAAACCAAAAGACTTTGCTAAAGTTCATATACTGACATTGCAGTTTTGGAATTCAAATAACAAACAGAAAAATCACATAATATCATCCAAATTCCAACACAATATAATGAAATATTATCAATTGTTTGATCTCTTTCTCTTCCTTGACTTGGCCTTCATCTTGGGATACACAAAGTTGCTAATGCGGTGTGTTGGTTCATAAAGTGCAATTTTGTTTCCTCGCTCTCGGTCTCTAATACTAAATGTTTGTTAGCTGCTATCATTCTCATAATGGAAATACATCATGATATAACCTCCATCATGGATATGTTTACCGCTGCTAGACTTGCACCAGAAAACCAAATCTCCATTTATCACAAATGCATCCACAATAAGAACTGCGTGAAAACCATAGTACTTAGTATTGTTGCTCGTGGGTCCGCGATAGATGTCTCCCTACGACGAAACAAACACTATAAAACAAAACAATAAAATCTATGAAATACAAAATTTCTTTCAAACTTATTTACCTTTTTGATACTCCAATACTCTTGAAACACATATAACGATACTCCTATTGGTTACATTTGAAGTATGTTTAAAGCAGCCTTAAAATCCCCACCAACAAATGTATAGTCTTCTATTCTAATCATATCCCCTCCTTCACCGGGGCTGCCTTCTAAGCAGTCAAATCTCTCATTATTGCTTTATTGTCTTCTTATGACCGTAGTTTTTATATAGTGAAGAGCAAATTCTCCTCGAAGCACATGACACTTGTGCCTTCTTTGTTGTATTGTATGAAGAAACCGATCTCCAGGACTTGCATAAAATCATAGTTCTCCGACACTTAAGCTAACAAATGTATCGTCTGAGTTACACAAAATTTCCACATATTTTGGATTATGTATGAATCTAGGTTCAAAAACCTGAAATGAGAAAACAAGATAGACACACCAATCATTAAACGATCCAAATAGTCATGACTCAAAAGTGAAACTCAAATTTTATGTTACGAGAAGTAACAATACATCAAAACACCAAATTTAAAGTCATTGAATATAACGTGAAACAAAGTGGTTAACTAAAACAAAATACTCAAATCCAAAAACATGGACTTGGATTTCTCACTTTCCATTCTCATTTACAGTTCTTGAATATTTCTTTGATTCCATTTTGACTTAGACTGCTCACTTTTTCTATGTTAGTGACAAATTATTTTTAATTACATTTTTTGAATATGATTCTTTCCCTTGTTTATATCACTATTGATTTAGATTTCTCACTTTCCATTTTAGTAACAAATCATTTTAGTAGTATAATTGACATAAACAATTTTCATTTAGATATTTTCATGTCTAGTGTGTTTAAATATATTGTTTTGACTCTCTTTCATTTTCATTATGATATGGACTTGGTGATTGTGGTTTTGCTTCCAACATTCCAAACCATGGCAAGATGTTTTCATGGTACAAGCTGAGTAAATGCGTTGGAGGTCACTACATGTACATGAGTCTGAAAAACTCTTACTGAGGAAGGAAGTTGATATTTTTAAGGAGTAAATTTTTTTACCGAGGTACTGAAGAAAAAGAAAAGAAAGTGAAGCTAGTGATCGTGAGAGAAATGACATAACATGGTTTTGTAATGTTGGAAAAACTTACAAAACTCTTTATTAATTACGTTTTGTAGACACTTAGGCTTTTATTTTCAATTTGGTTAGTAGTTGATACAAAAGAGCCACTTGGTTTGACGCAAGTGCAACTCCAACTTTATAGCCACAACCATTAGATATAAATTCTTATAGATCATTTGGTAGTGGATGGTTTTTGGACTTCTACATTGCAATATAGTAGCTGTAGATGAGTTTGAAAAACATGTTTGACAAATCCAACTTATGGGTACAAAACCAAAAAAGACGAGAGTCTTCTCTGCATTCGAAACTAGAAGGACTTGGTTGGAAAATGAAAAGTATGTTACGCCATTTTACCACCAGAATTTTGGATTAGATTATAAGGACTCGATCATGATTGAGGAACCTCAGGCATGGCCAAACTTATCAATATGACTAAAGGAGATAGCAGCGACAAAAAAAAAATTATATTTTTGAAAATTTCAGATATACCTCGAGCTCACACTACAAGAAAACACTCCGAATTCCGACGGAGGTTCCGGCGGACATCAATGTCGTCGAACGTTTGTGACGGATTGCCGACCAATTTCTGACGAAAACCAAAAATTTGAAGTCGTCGGAATTCTGTCGACCATTTCCGACGGAATTCCGACGAAACATGGCTCGTCGGAATTTTCCGACGACTTTTCGACGACATTCCGATAAAAAATGTAACCGTTGTCGTCGTCGGAAATTCGTCAGAATATACCGACGAACTTCCAACGACATTCCGAATAACAGTACGGTCGTCGGAATATACCGACGAACTTCCGACGACATTCTGATTATGATCATAATGCAATTGATAATTCATTAGTTAGAAATGCAAAAAAAAAATCTTAGGATCTTATTTATGCTGGTTGTTTTATGACTTTATCCGGACATGGCTTCTCAGATCCTATCTTATTTGAATGATAAAATTCCAAAAAAAAAAAAGTTGTTTTGGAGTGCGACGAGTTTAGCTTCATCTCATATTTCTGTCTCTCCATGAATATAGTCTGGTTTAGATTTGGATATTTTTAACTACGAAAATAGAATCTAACTAAAATTAGAAATATCAAACTGAAGTGTATAATCAAATATCTAAAGTAAAATTTATACATGAAGTGTCTTTATCCGAAAATATCTACGATTACTCAAAAAATGAATTGCAAAAATGAATTAACTAAAATTACTAAAATGTATTCATTTAAAATATCTAAACTTATCTGAAATGGCTGGTATCTTTATTGAACTACAAAAATATGAATCAAACTAGAACCAAGGTAAACTCTAAATTTTTTGAGTGATAAATGAAAATCCAACCTTCACGCTATAACTAACATAACATACTTAAACTCTGATTGCTTATGTACACCGCTGTAGTTTTGGCAAACATCCTCATATCAATTAAACATTAAATAATGAGTCAAACAAGCTTACAAAATCATCTTAATCATAGATCAGTACATAATACAATATGATTTCTAGAGATGAACATTTTTGGAACTCTCTGGGTTTAAGTGTTGTTTCTTTGTTAGCTGCTCATATAACCATCTGAGTCATCAAGACCCACCCAACTCATGAAAGCAAATAGAAACTCCCTAAAACCCACTTTCCTTTTTCTTCCCCAATCCATTTCTTCTCCACCACGCAAACCAAAAAAAAAATCCAATGAGTAATCAATCAAATCCATTTCATCTAAATAAACGCATAGACAAGAGATTGTTGTTACATACCGAATCTCATGTTCTGTCTCTAGCGGATAGTCTTCATTATTCAATGTCTTTATCTCATCAGCCTTGTTCAATCTCAACTAGCTTTATGTTCTATGATTTGCCTTCAGAGCCGTCCCTGAGTTTGGAGTGGCTTAAAGTACAATTACAAATATAAGGCATTTTATATAGTTACCAATGATAAATAGTAACACTAAACACTATGCAAGTGCTAAACAAATAAAAAAAATGCTTGACATCACTGAATATTGTTAAAATATAATGTATGTTGGATAATGACAACTAACTACAATTAATTGGTTTATTGATTATCAGAAAATGAGGGCCTACCTCAAGTCATGGACTTTTTGAGCTCTGGACACTAAGAGGTGTCATTCGAGAATGAGAGAGGAAAAGAAGTGTGTTTTTGTCATCAACGTTGTTGATATTACCATACTCATCGTAGTCAGACAAAACAATATAAACTTCACAACATACAAATACTACGTTACGACTACAACCATTGATATACATTCTTCAATCTTCAATCTTCAATCTTCAATCTTCAATCTTCAATCTTCAATCTTCAACCTTCAACCTTCAATCTCTCTCCGGTGTCACTCCCGTCACTCTTCTTGAGCTCAGATTTCCAGCGTACGACCATGCTTTCTCTGATTCACCCAATACCCCCTTTTCACTAGTGCCGCTCCTATACAGCAGCGGTGCCCTCCTCGGGGTCCTCGATGCTATACTTAGAGAAGGCGTTGCAAATGGGGAACCGTATGGAGAGCTTTGCACAGAGAAAGGTTTCTGAGCAGCAGGCCGACCGTTGAGTCCACCGATGCTGAATAGGGCAGGGGACTCTGTGGCAGAGACGGATCTTCTCATGGCATCATCTACATACAGCACATCGTCTATTCTGGCAGTGACGTTGAACGCCATGCTCTCCAACACCCTCGAGTAACTCTCAAGAACGCCATGCCCTACATCCTGCAAAATCACACAAAACTCTAAAATCAGGTAACTATTTTATTCTACAAGCAAAAAGTTACACTAGTGTAGTTTATTCTACCCTGTTGTACTGGATCTTGTTCATGTCCAGCGTCGTCTGGGGAAGACCAGGGAAACGGATCCTCAGGCTCTGCAAGAGTGTCTCAGCTCTCTGCGCAAGGAACTCATTTCTCTCAGAGTCGTTTACAAGTCCTTTGACCTTGCCACTCCATGAAGATAGCTTTAGCTTCCCCTGATTCTTATGCTTTCTACCCTTCTTCTTCTGCCTCCAAACGTGCACGGCAACCTCAATCCTGTTGGCGATTTCAAGAGTCTGATGTTCAGATGAGAGATCAATACAGTCTAGGAGACATTCAGGTGAGAACTTGTTTGCAGTTAAGTACTGGTGGATTATCTCTCCAAGACACTCCTTCCCGCTCTGCACCAAGTTTAACAAATATTAAAAACTAAGACCTCACTAAGCTAACGGAGAGAAGCTGCATTCATATACCTTGGGCAATGTCTCCAAGTAAGGGTCAGGTATCTCCATTTCGGCGAGAACACCGGCGTTAATAGCCAATGCAGCCTTGAGTATCTGGTTAGCAAAGTCCCGGCACTGCTGCAGTTTCTTCCTCGTCTCTTCTGACAAACCATTAGGGGGAACCTTAGGGCAAGGCAGCCACCACTTTTCCTCCTGCCTAAAGGAAGGACGACCACCGCCGCCGCCACGGGAAGCTGGGGAGTCGAAGGACTCCTTTTTACAATCTCCAAGACCAATCCCACGATCAGTATACCAGAACTCAGTGTCTGAAAAACCGTCGAGCATATCAACCAACATTGCATCAAGCTTCTTGAGAGCAGGGAGGTTGGCATAGAGATCAGAACGAGGGCGAGTCTCCATGATCTCGTAAGTCCCGCCTCCTCCAGGGAACTGCTGGGTGGAAGGAATGAGCTCAACGATCGAGTCGCATACACAGAGTAACCACTCAAGCTCTCTACGCCACATTGCCTTCTTCTGTGGAGCAAGAGGCTCAAGCCTCCATAGCTCACCAAACACAGTCGCTGTAATCAATTAAACTAGTTGAATGATGATGATAAATACATAAGAATAATAGAATCATTAAAGACATAAAATAATGGTGTTCTTTTATTACCAGAGAGATTGGTAATGGCGTTGGAGATTGCAAGAGCTGTACAAACACCTTTACCTCCTCCAGACATGTCTTCTCCGAGAAGCAGCTTAGCAAATCTCTCCTTCATCATCTCAATTTCTAATTCCAAATAAGGAAACCCTAATTTACTTTATCCTAATTTAGCAATAATACATTCAATGTCTGAATCTTCTATGTTTTTTTTTTACTTACCAGATAAGTCGCTGCCTTGTTTCTCTGACTTGTCATCCCAGACAACGTCTTTGCCGCCGATGACCGGAAGCATGACAGGCGCCGGGAAGTAAAACCTACGGGGGCTAGAGGTTTCTCCGAAGAAGCTGCTTGAACTCTCCGACTGGCAGCTAACGTCGGCGCTGGGGCTGTAGCTTCCGCATCTCTCGGAAGAGCACTCTTCGTCTTCCTCCGAAGATAGACTTGCCATTTTTCTCGGATCAAGAAATTAGCGACAGCATTTACTGTGGGGGAGAGAGAGAGACAGATAAGGAAATGGATCTAGTTTTGCAATTTAAGCGGACTGAGAGTAAAGCTACCTACTCGATGAGGATGACGAGGAGTCACTATTTTTCTGCCGTTTTTTCTTTTCATGCTAGCAATGCATGCCGTTCTTCGGTTTATTTTAATATTTTTCTTCTTCTTTGTTTGGAAGTGGTCGGTCGGTGACTTGCTATGCGATTGCGGGATCCCCTTGCTATGCTTGTAATAACTGTTAAGAATATTTTTCATTAGAAAAGGAACTGTTTAGACTTTACATTAAAAATTAGCTTTTTGATGCATACAATGTTTAGAATTTACATAAATCTGTTTAGCACTTACATAGGAAATTAGCTTTTTGATGCAAGAATTTGAGTGTTATCAAGTGTTTTATTAGTTTTGTTATTGTTGATTGTCCTCTAAATTTTGTTAATATATCACATGAGTGAGCAAGATGATCAACAGGAGTAGTAGCAGTAGTCGTGGGTGTCGAAAGAATAAGATTTCGGATCAATCTATATTGATTGACTGCCTCCATTACTCTAGCCATTACACTAGACGAGTGTATTATACTATGAGACATTTTATGAGTTTTGGATACATGATTGTGGATAGTGGGGGTGTATCAAGCAACAATATGTTTCTTTTGGTGCTTGGCGATTTCAGAATTCACCACTTCTCCAATGAATGAAGTAAAACGGGTTCTCCCACATCTCTTTACCAATATGTTTACATTCTTCGCTCTCATCTTATGAAAACAAGCTGCTCTCCATTTCAAAGGTATTTTTGGAAGGAGTGAACAAATAGAAACACAAAATGTCACATCCCGGTTCTCCCAAACCGGAAAGGTTTTTGTTTTCTTTTAATTAACTTGATTTGGACCAAAGCCCATCAAGTCTTTCTCTTTTATTTCTGGCCCGCGTAGTAAATCCTAGGGTTTCCACCTCATTTTCTTATAAAAAGGAGTCTTCTTCTTATTTTCTCTTCCATTTAGAAATCAGAGCGAAGCCCTGCAGAGTTCCAGAGAGATTTGAAAACCCTAGCCGTCATGGTTTCTCTTTTCTCTTCTCTCTCGTTCTCTCTCGTCGACGTCTCTCTCTCTCTCTCTCTCTCTCTCTCTCTCTCT
>NC_027754.1:13444903-13468037 GCF_000695525.1 Brassica oleracea var. oleracea
GTCGGTAACTTGATTGCGTGAAGGCGTGAGACAGCGTGATGTCGTGGAGACAACGCAACATGAAAGTTCTCGCGCGACAACATGAGGAACGCGGGTACCGATTTAGGTGGCGTGGTCTCATTGTTGGCACCGCCGGGGTTTATCCTCGTTTCTTGTTGATTGCTTTCGATTTACTGAATGTTAAAGTTAGATGCTTATGCTATGTTGTGTGATGATTGTTGGTGATTGATTTCGGGGCTCCTAGAGCTTCCCTCACTGAGCTTTTGTTGAAATGCTCACCCCTCCTTCTTCCCTTTTCATTTCAGGTTCGGCTCATACTGGTGGGTTTTTGTCAAAGACGTCCTGGGATCCTAAAGACACATTGTTTCGACCTTGTGGCTGGAGACAAGTGTCATGATATCGCCGACCATTTCAACTATGTTAGGTCGGGGTGTCACACAAAATGTTCACGTCTACTAAATTAAGCTATTTGTCGTTACCTTACAAGTCCGGGAAGATCACTGGAAGCCGGAGGGGCGAGAACAAGGCAGCGCTTTTAGGGGTTTCTTGGTTTAGAGAGAGGGTAAAGGTTTCTAGACATCAATTGAATTAGTCAACACCTTTAACTTGAATGGTTTTCCCACTAGCCATGAAAAAGTTGACATTATTGTGAGTACTGAACGTGAGTATGTTGGGCTCGAGCACTAGGTTTTAAGTTTTAACTGGTGTTGTAGAGAGTCTTAAGGCCACTTTCTTCATTAAAAGTTTAAGTCTTAATGATATGGGTCTTATGCCATGATTGCTGTCTATGTCTATGTTAGGTGATCATGAAGTTTTGTTCGTTGCGTAGCAAAGTATGGATTTGACTATGTTTACTTCAACAACATGAATAAAGTGACGGCAGTGCACAAGGCTAACATCGTGAAATTTTTTGATGGGTTTTCTTGGAATCTTGTCTAGAGGTCGCCAAAAGTATCCAGACATCACCTACACTGAGATCATTATCGATAACTGATGCATGCTACTTGTAGCCAAACAAGAGCTGAAAAAGTATATTATACATCCCTTTGTTTTTCTTCCTGATGAGATCTCTCTTTTTACAATAGGTTTTACAGGTCCACATGCATAACTTGTTTGCAAAATCTCATCTATAAATTTAAATAAAACATTCACTTACTTCTCTCTTCACTGATTTTACCTTACGAGTTATCCATTGGTTCAAATCTTAGTATCACTATGTTTTCTTGATGATACATATTTCTTTTTTATGTGGATGATATTTTTCTGTTACATTTATGCCTTGTGGCACGGCAGCATCCCCACTATTGAAATGGTTCTGCGAACTATGTCATCGCCCAACCAGTACGGCCGTATCCAAGGTGGCTCAAGACTTCCAGACGGAATCTATCTATTATATAATAGGAGAGTTTCTCTCCCCCTGAGGCGACACGTCGACAATATTATGGGTCGCACATTTAATTTTTTTTTTTTTAATTGGGCTGGCATGTTAGAGAGTTGCGTGTTAAGAAAATCATTTAATTGGCTCAGTATACTCTTCTGTTCGAAACCGTACTCTTCAATGGAGTTTAGGGTTTCTATAATCCCTTCAGACCAAGGTTCTAAAACACGGCCGTACCGCCCGATTAAGCGGCGGGGAAACGCTAGGCGGAGGTTGAGCGAGGTGATTTCGACTTATTCGGCCAATAACTCGGAGTCGTCAATTTTTTTTCAAGTTTTTGAGGTTTTGAGCTTATAATTGAGTTATAGATGTTAAATCTATGAGTATTAAGTATAAATATCAAGAAAAACGCAAAAGAAACTGATGAACTCGGTGAAACAAAGGTGTGACGGCTCTGCAACTAAGTTTGCGAAACCCTAAAACCTATTGGAAAAGAAGACGACTAAAATTACAACTATGCCATTAATGAAAAAAACAAAAAAATAAAATAAAAATGGAGACTAGGTATCGAACTCGCGAATTGTCCCATATATTTGAGCTTCAGAAACCACTTTGCCATAGTTAATATCATTACCCAAAATGGAAATCACCTATTTATAACTATAATTTATCAGAAAATTGAATAACTCTCCGATTTTTCTACAATTCGCTAGGCCCAGACCGACCGGCCGAGTCACGCCTAGCGCGATTCCGAACATGGCTTCAGACTAATCCAAACACAAAGCCACTGTCTGTGTTTTCATGAATCAGTTTCTCTTACTCTACCTCTACGTCTCCCATCTTTACTCCGTAAATCAATAATGGACCTCCTGCATTCCGCTTTATATCTAAACAGAGGAACCCTTTTTCTCTGATTCTCTCATCGATTCTTCTTCCGGTCGAATTTAGTACATCTTCTCTGAAAAGACTTCATATGCTGCTCCAGTTGCTAAAGCCGTTGATCCTTGATGAAAAGGTAAAGACTTTTTCGATCTATCACAACATGTCTACTAAATCTGTTTCCAATCGACTATCAACATGAGAATAAGGTTAATGAATCGTTGATTTAGGAATGTAGCTTCAGCTTCCATGTTTTCAGAAACCAAGATAGGTTCTTCTCAGAAGCCCTAGCCCCCAACTATTTATTCGGTAACTACCGCTCTTCGAACCAGCAAGAAGAAGAGGAAAGGTGAGTTATTGTGTCCTCATGGATCTCTTTCGCGGAATCCTAGTCTAAACTGTATCCGTGTTGAGTTTCCGTAGTTTGTAGTCGACGGTGTGTTCTACGCTAAGTTATATGAGGTGCTGACTAGGGAGCTAGCAGAGGATGGTTGGTTACTCAGGTGTGGAGGTTAGGGTTACTCCGATGAGGACATGGATTATCATCAGAGCCACATGTACTCAGAATGTTCTCGGTAATGCTCAATCTCGAAATGTACAAAGCTAGGGACTTTATGTGTAAAGATGCTCTCATAAGGATAACTGACGTTTACGCTTTCCCTGCGCATGCTTCTTTAGCCATGTTTTTAGCTTCCCTAGCTCTTGTCTGAGAACGCCTCAGGGCTTCTAGCAGCTCTGATTTGCTCAAATCGGACTCAGAGGAAGCCTCCTCGGTTCTCTTCTTGCGGCTGCTTGGCCAGTGCTCGTGTGGACTACTACCATGATAATAAGAGCGTTTCATCTTCTGTGGTGTCGGTAGATCACAATTCTCAACAAAGTGTAGAGACCTTTGTGCAACCAAGGAAGCTAACTCATCTTTGTCTGTAGTTCGCCACCAGGGTCCAGCTTTCTCGCTCGAGAGAGGATTCCATGGAGAGGTGGGATCGAAATGTTTCTCAGAAGATTCATCTTTCCCAAAAGAACCATAACTCTCTCTTGTCTCTATTAACTCTTGAAAGCTTTCAGGCTTGAAAGACTTTGCTCCCAGTTCATGTTTATCAACCCCAGCCTCCATTGGCGTCTTCACTTGGGCCTTCTGGTTTGGCTGAAACAGAGGCATGAAAGGTGCACAAGGTGATTGGTTCTGAGGATGAACAACAGAAGGAGGAGAAGAGACAAAATCTTCTTCAACCTGTTTGGTTGAAGAAGAAGAAGAAGAGTGGGAAGAGGTGAACTTGGGAGCTCTTTTAGCGTCTTCTTGGACTAAGTAACGGCTAACTTTTCTTTGCCACACTGCTCTTGCTTCTCCTGCTGCCATCATTTCACACCATAGCTCTGATATTATAAGACAAAAAAAAAGACAATCAATTCAAGATCAATGCAACTATTTGATTCCCATTTAGAGAAGAAAATGAATCATTTCAAAGTTGGAATCTTTATGAGATGGGTGGGCACATATAAGACCAGATCCATCACCAAATAGCTTTACACAAAAAATAAAAGAATCTGATGTTTTGCTTTAAAGGAAGTTTGTCCTAATCTTCTAACAAAACAGATGCAGATTCTTGTCAAATATTATTATGCAAACTATTTTTTTTATTCACTTACCAACCAAATAATCCTTCTTTGCAATTTAGAATCAAATCCAGAAAAAAAAAACATTAAATTCAATGATGGTTTAAGTTGTAGGAACCATCTTGAACAACTAAAAACTGGTTTTTTTTAGGGAAACAGCAATAGTTTGCAGAAATTGAAAGAATTTTACCAAAAAAAAAAATTGAAAGAAAGAAAAAAAAAACTGGAAAGAGTGTGAATGAATTGAGAAGTCACTCTCGTGAAGACATCACATAAAACGAAGATAGGAGTTTTGTTTTTTTTTCTCGCTTCTTTATCAATTGTCAGAAGTGGTTTTTGTTTGCTTCTGATTAAGAACTTTTTGAATCTTTGTAGTTTTCGTTTTCTTTTTTTTGTGTTTTAGCACGCAAACTTCCGCTAAACGGCGCTGTTTTTAGGACCCATAGTTTCCTATCGGTGTGTTTGGGTCCACAGATTAGATATTAGTACACGTGGCGTTAAACAACAAGATCGAGTGGGGCTTCTCTTTTTTTTTTCTTTTACTAGGGACGTAGCTCGGAGTCGTTATCTAAATCAGTGAAAGTGATGTCGTGTTTGCGAAGTTTGTGTTTTGTTGTTGTCACTGATTCTTCAAGATTTGTATTGTAATAGCGTTAAGATAGGGTGATGAACTGCGCTACTATTTTTTGTGGTTGGTGGGTGTATACGCAGGATAGTTTATATTGTTGGGTTTATTTGATTTTGTATTTGTTTACAAATAATGTTCATTCTCCCAAATTTGTAGATATTTGTGTTATTTTTTTTTTAATTTGTAATTGGCTGTAACTTGTGTAAAAATTAGTGTAAGTGGTTGTTGTGCCTTAAGAGAAATTTTTTTATAAAAAGATGACATTGTACGGTTCGGATCGACGTTTGGTATGTAAGCCCAATTCATAAGAAAACATAAGTCAACATTTGATGGTGATATTGCGTCCTTTGTGTGGCTTGGAAGCGATTTCTGAATTTCCTGATATGCATGTGTTTGATTGTATTATTTGTTGGAGTAATATATTAAGTTCGGATCTATCTGTATTTGTTTTTATAATCAGCTGTGAATATGTAATGCATTTTTGATAGTCCATTTTGTATTGATAAAAACTGTTTTCTTTTTTTTTGCAAAATTAACTTTAGACATATAATGGATGTTTACATGAGAATTTCTCTGATCTTTGATTTACAACATCTGATTGGTACAATTATAAAAATAGCCATAGAGCTCGAGCATGATTCACCATTTTCTCCTATTTTGATGTTCAATTGTTTTCATCTCTTCATTTTTTTTAACTGACACAAAGCCATCAAACAAAAATAGCAAGCAATACTTTCTTATATAGGTGAGAACTGAGAAGGGAAGGACAATCAGGGAACATGAAGAGATGGCTTTTGACCATCTTCTTGAGATGATGCATATAACGCTCAAAAATATACATCCATCTGTACTGCACAGGACCCCCGAGGATTCAGATTCCCTCAAGGCCTCAAGACAGTTTTGAGCTTTACGCTGAGAAGGTTGTCAACAGAGGTCTCTGTGCCATTGCCCAGGCGGAGTCTCTACGTTACAAGATCCTCAGTGGTCACCGTTTACAGGTATAGTTTTTAATGCTTACTGCGAAATATTATTCATCAGCTGATACTTGATTTTGTTCACATATTAGAAGAGTGTGATTAGTTTAGTTATCAAGCCATTTCCTTCATAGGGACAGTGGCAGTTTCTCTAAAGTTGTTGTGTAGTTGTCATTTCTCTTGCTGATTTTGGAATAATATTGTATATGGCTTGCTATAATGTCTTCAGATTCGTCATGAAGAGTGGAGATAAGGGATGTGAGGTGAGTACACATCCCTATCCTCTAATTGTTTTATTTCTTCTCCACATAAAAGTCTCAGACATTGTTCCTTTGAAATGCTTACTCAGGTCATTGTATGTGGAAAGCATCGTGCAGCACGTGTCAAATCCATGAATTTCAAATCCTTTGAAAGCTTCAACCAGAACTTGACCATCTACTTATAATTGTTTTCTCTCACAACTCAAGTTAAAAAATAAAAAAACATTCATGAAAGTCCACAATTAATAATTATTGAATCACATTTAATATTTTCGGAAAAAATTGAACATAAACAACCAAATATCACTAGTAAAAATCTTCCGCATAGCCACGGTAGTGCCAATGTAAAATCGTGGCTTATTTGAAAAAGTCACTGTTTAGCCACGATTAGCAACAATTTTTTTAAAAGCCACGATTATTCTTTTATAGCCACGATTCAGTCACTAAATAATCATGGTTATTTTAGTAGCCAAGATTTAGCTACGAAATAACAGTGGGTAATCGTTTGCCACGACTCAGCCACTTTATTTTTGTGGCTATTTAGTTTTTCTATACCCTAAACCCTAAACTTCAAAATTATATTATATATCCTATATACTAAAACCAAAATACAAATATAACATCTTTTCAAACTTTAAATATAAATGTTAAATTTAAATTCTAAATATAAATTTCTTTAAAATCCATTATAAATCTTAAACCTAAACCCTTAACTTAAACTTTACATACAAAAACCATAAATCTAATGTTTTCAAACCACAAACCTTATATCATACATTAAATCACAAATATTTAAATCTAATTAAACCCAAAATTTATATATTTCAAACTCTAAAAACATTTATACTTTCAATTATTTAATCTTAACATTTACATTTAATCCTTAACAAGTATACTCAAATCCTATTTCTCAAACTATAAACTCTATATTGTAAACATATATCATTAAACCATGAAGCATTATATCTTAAATTCAAAATATTGAAATTTAAATTGAAAATCTTATCAATTTTCTTTAGGTTATGCACTATAATCATAAGCTAACAACTAAATAATAAAAAGAAAAGAAATACTGAAATCTAATGCTAATTCCTAAACTAACTTCTCATTGGTCAAAAGAAGAAAGGAACGGATTACCCCCTGTTAGATCACAACCATTCATAAAGATCTATCGAACGGCCACAACTACACACGCTTTTTATTTTTATTTTTAATTTATTTTCTTCTTCCTTCTCTTCTCTCGTCTCTGATTTTTTTCTAGATCTAAGTTTCGTTTTCACACAGATCTCTCTACCGCTCACACATCTCTCCATCTCTGCTCACAGAAGAAACATCAATGCCTCTACTCACATATCTATGTTTGTCTCTTATCAGTTGTGTATGTATTTGATTTTGTTTTGATAGATGACAGAGACGGAGGTGGACTGCGACGGTAACGAAGATGGAGAGACATAGAGGGCTGAGGAAGAAGCGGAGGTGATACTGAATCTTTTTCGTATTTGCGTTTTTCAGATTTCGATTAATGTGTTTATTTTGTTTCAGATTTTTAAACTAGGAAGAAGAAGAAGGAGAGAAGACAAAGGAAGAAGAAGAAAAGCCAAGATGAAGCTTCGCTGGCTCCTTCCAGAGCCAATATTGAAGAAGATGAAGGTGGTGCGGTGGTGCGTGTATCACCGTCGACACGGGGGTGGGCTATCACCGGAGGAATGTTGCGCGTGGTTCATGGCCTGGTGCGCGTGGTGCTGTGCGAGGATATACATATATAATAAACATGTAATTTATAAGATTTTATATTTTATTAATAAATTATTTTATTTTTTATTCTTGTTTATTTTTTTTATTTTTAATTTTAATAAAACTACGGTGAGATAGTGGCTAACCGTGGTTATTTGTTGTTATGTTAGCCACGAAAAACAGCGTGGTAAAACCATGGCTCGTAGCCACGTTTAGCCACGGTTTTTTCCAGCCACGAGGCTATAGCCACGGTAAATTTCCAATCCATAAGCGTGGCTTATTTTTTTTTGTAGCCACGTTTTTCTCTTCTATAGCCACTATATTGTAGTGGCTATGCGGTGAATTTTTACTAGTGTATATCCTAATAAATTTGCTAGAAGTACCCCAAAACAATTTGAATGGTATAAATTGCATATGTAAAATTATTGTATCTAATAAAATATCTACAATTTAGTCAGCTTCTTTTTCAATGAGTAAATATATACGACATTTTTTCTTTGGACAAAATAGATACGACATTGTAAATCAAAACCTATATATTATTGACATCTTAAAAAATATACACCGTACATTAGCACATACAGAAAAACGAATGGGGTTAACATGTTAAAACCATTTTAAAACTTAGAAATATACATATTTAAAACATGCCGCCGACGAATTACAATTATTAGAAGGATATGACGTCAAAAAATGTGACAAAAAGTTTTAAACAAATAACATCAATATATAAATAATTGTAAAGCAATAAAATTGACAAGAACCTTTGGCATTTAACAAGACTGGATACTGGTTACTGATATCTATGGCTTTTTAGAAATTTATTAACTAATACGAAAGACTATCACACGGCATATCGGTTCAGTTTATATGTCATAGATTATTGAATACAACAAGCCCCTGACTCCGCGCTTGCGCGAGGGCTATACCCCTAGTTTTCAATAATACGATAGAAGGCATCCATGTACCAGTAAAAGATTCAGCAGCTACCAAGAACTACAAGAAATGTCATATTTACCTAAAATGTGAAAACATCTTATAACGCATATAAATTTTTGGACGATTAGTAACTTCATGTATAAATTAAAACCAAGTTGAATTATTAATTATAAACTGATGTAATTGTAGTAAAATTATGTGATAAAGACTATAAATTTATACGAAGATCTTTTTGTTGAAATATAAGTTATCATTTTGCCAAGAAAATATTTCTACTATATACGTGGTATCATATGTTACTGAAAATAAATTCAAATAAAGATTGATTTATGGGGAAATTTTACTTTTACACTTTGTTTGATACCACTATTCAATTTTACCACCAATCTAGGGACATTTTCATAAATACCACTTTCACTAATGAACAAAAGACAATAGCACCCTTACCTTATCTTCTCCTCAATCATCGATTCTTCCTCTCTCTTTTTGAGATCCATCTTCTCTCGGAGTTACCGACGAGATCCGCCGTCTCCGTCCAGATCCGCCGTCTCCGTCCAGATCCGCCGTCTCTCTCTCTCTCTCACGCAGCCGGCGACGAAAGCGGATTACAGAGAATCGCGACTCAAAGCCTTCAAAATGTTGATTCCTGTTCAAGATTCACAACTCGTATGTCTCTAATTCCTGTATCCTTTTGTTTGTTTCGAGTAATTTTTTGATTTTGTTCTTTCTCTTATCAAAAAATCAAACAAGGTTGCTTTAGACTTCCCATTTGAACATGTCTATCTAAGAGAAACAGTTTCGATAGTGAATAATATTGAGTTTTGACAACTTAAAACCCTTTATAAATCTTGGTTTCAAGTAATTTTAGGGTTTCTTCTTTCTGTTATCCAAAAATAGAATACGGTTAATTTGGACTTGTCATCTGAATGGTTCCGGCTAAGAGAGATATTTTTTGATAGTGAACACTGCATATTAAGCAATTATAACCCCTTATAATCTGGGTTTTAGGATATTGTTGATAATACAACTCAACGATTTTCAAGGTTTTATAAAAGACATTTTTTAACAAGAGTTCATCGTATATGTCTATAGAACAACATATAAATGTGTGAACTCAAGAAGTCTTGTGTTGTGTTATCCTATATTATTTGTAAGACTGTTGTCGAAATACACGAACACTATGCTTGGATAAGGTATCTTTAAGCCATGATTAGAAGTTCATATCATCGTTTTATTAAGTCCATATCATTGTTGCTTTAGACTTCTCATTTGAACATGTCGTTTTAAGAGAAACAGTTTCGATAGTGAACATCGAGTTTTTGAGAACTTAAAATCCTTTATAAATCTGGGTTTCAAGTAATTTTAGGATTTTTTTTCCTTCTGTTTATCCAAAAATAGAATACGGTTGATTTGGACTTGTCATCTGAATAGTTCCGACTAAGAGAGAGATTTTCCGATAGTACACTTCATATTAAGGAATTATAACCCCTTATAAATATGGATTTTAGGATATTGTTGATAATACAACTCAACGATTTACAAGGTTTTATAAAAGAAGTTCTTAAACAAGAGTTCATCGTATATGTCTATAGAACAACATATAAACGTGTGAACTCGAGAAGTCTTGTGGTGTGTTATTTGTAAGACAGTTACAGAAATACATGAACATTATGCTTGGATAAGGTATCTTTAGACCATGATTAAACATTATCTTTTTATTTCGTCTTGCAGTTAGATAGAAATGAATTTTGCACATCTTCGTGATTGCTTGAAAAGTGATTATCTAATCGGTATCTTCGTCTATAATGTGAAGCGGTTTATAAAAGATTATAAATGTAGTTTTATAGGGATTTATAAATTTATAAATTAGAGATTTGTAGAGACTTATAATACATTGTTTATTCTTTGTTACATCTTGTGGTTAATAGAGTGTTTGGATTCTCTGAGGAATACAAATATTTCGTGAGCCCAACACATCCTGATCTTCATGACATGGATTTTGACAGTGTTGTACAATTAGTTCAGCAAGGATATAAAAGGAAGAAAAGCTAATGGAAACAAGGATTTGTGGATTTACTTTTTGCAGCATATGATATACGGCAATAACACATGAAAGAAGAGAAAATGAAGAGAAAAGAAAGCTTAAGAGCAAATAAGAGTTTATAAATCATTTATAAAAGTTTATAAAACAATTTTTAAAGTTTATAAGCTATTTATAAAGGTTTATAAATTATTTGTAAGAATCTCTAAACCATTTATAAGGTTTATAAAACAATTAATAAAGTTTATAAACCATTTATAACTGTTTATAAATACGTTATGAAAGTTTATAAACAATTTATATGATTTATGTATTCAATTTATAAGGTTTATAGGTTTTGGAACCAATTATAATGTCTCTTAAATCATTTGTAAGACTCTACAGTAATTTATAAAGACTTATAAAAACAATTTATAAGAGTTTTAAAATAGTTTATAAGGGTTTATAAGGATATATAAATAATTAATAAGAGTTTATAAATCATTTATAAAATTTACTAAAAACAATTTCTGAATTTTATAAACCTTTTAAAAAGGTTTACAAATTATCTTTAAGAGTCTATAAACCATTTATAAAGGCTTATAAAACAATTTATAAGAGTATGTAATATAGTTTATAAGGATTTATAAGAGTATGCAAATAATTAATAAGGGTTTATATATCATTTATAAAAGTTTATAAAAACAATACATAAATTTTATAAACCATTTATAAGGGTATATAAATTATTTATAAATAATCTATAAACTTTTTATTAAGGGTATGTAAACAATTTGTTTGTTTATGGCTTTATAAAGTACTAGGATAAGACCCGTCCTTTGCGCATGGTGAGTTTATTTGTATATATTATCGATTATTTTTTTTATATATTTTATAATTTATATATATACAATTTTTTTTGTTGTTATTATATAATTTCTTTCCGATGGACCGGATCAATTTTATTAAAAATTGTGAAACTAAATTATAATTAATATATCATGGGTTGATCAGATTGGACATTAAACAAATTATGGTACAAAAATCTTATTTTTTCCACCAAAACACATTCTTGAAAAAAGTGAACAAATCTGTTTCCACAGTTGAATTATTTTGACTTTTATCTTCCATATGGTTTTAAAAGGTTTCAGATCGACCATCGAATTGATACATGCCGTTTTAATGATTTTAGTCGTATGCTTAAGGAAAACTTACATTTTTGTAATTTAAAGTCATTTTAAAAAATTCAAAATATAACATATAAGAAAAAATCTAACATATAAGAAAATATAACGTATAAGGTTTTCTCATTTTTGTAATTTAAAGTCGTTTTAAAAATTTTAAAATATAACATATAAGGTTTCCTAATTTTGTAATTTAAAGTCATTTTAAAAAATTCAAAATATAACATATAAGAAAAAATCTATTTTTTTATTATATGGTTAAAGTGATTGTTTAATATTTTTTAGTAATATAAAATTAAACAAAAATGAAGAAGAATGCAAAAATTGTTATCAAATCATTATTATTCATAGTATTAATTGTCATATATATGTTAATCTTATTAGGTAATTACATAGCTTTTATTTTAGGAAAGAATACACGCCTCTTATATTTTGGGTTAATATAATGTTCCCTAGTAATTGAATTTGGACCAACATTTTTTCAATTGATTCTTAAGCTGAGCTAAATTGACATCTTAATTGAGTGACACGTAAGCATGGTCTCTTTTTAAATAATACAAAATTAATGTTACAACTTTTCAAATGATCCTCAATTAATATATAGGGGATATCTTTTGTCTGTATTTTAATCATTTGATATGGACTCCTTACTTACCTTCATAATTTACACTGAAAACATTTGAACGACATGTTTCTTTACTTGAATTCTGGATACAATGTGTTATTTCCCTTCTTGTTCTCTCTTCCCTATAAGTTTCCCTTCATGTAACCCATTTGGTCACATGAATATTGGCACAAAATCTAGACCATTCAACGTCAACCTAACAAAGCTTGATTTCTATTACAATAAACAAAATGTAGTAAAAATGAGTAGTCTCAATTACTTAGCCAAGGAATAACATGCCATTCCATGGAAAGAGAAAGACTATGAGTTGAAAGTACTATATAAGACTCTCATCTGAACATTAGAGATAATTCCTTGTTATCAACAAAAGTTGCCATTTCAAACATAATCTGAGAACATCAAGGTTTCTCCACATCACACTCTTCTCTTTTGTAAAAAAATGATTGCAGCCAAACTCACTTAGATGTCCAACTAACCTCTTCAACTCTGCAAGTCTTAGGAGAGATATACGATTGTTTTAGTCTAAGAGATGTCTGAAGAAGATGAGAGAGAAGATGGTGTTAAGAAGCCAACTCCACAACTTTTATAAAGCTTTATAAATCTGTAATTCTTCGATCTCTTAAACCACGTTCTTGTTCAGAGTCCCTCTTGCTTCTTCAAACAGCTCACCAACCTCGTCGATCTTCAAAATCTGAATACAACCCAATCACATATTATTCCTATGCATAAGCACTCACTTCCAAAAACAAGAGTCACTGTAATTTAACTCAGAAAATTGCACTTCAAAGTTTAAACACGTCAATTAGATTTGGGGTTTTACATAGATTTAATTGAACTAATTTACTCAATTGAACTCGGAATTAAAATCCACAGACACAAACTATCTCTAAGTTTGTCAATCGTGTTCACCGGAGCTTGTCGGTGTTCACCAGAGCGTCATTGGACTCGTCAGATTTGGTCGGAGCAATTGGATATGGTCACCGGAGCGTCGTTGGTTCAATCATCATAACATGATTATAAGAAATATAGGGATCAAGGAAGGAATAGAAAATATTCAACACAAAAAAATCTCAAAACAAGAAAGATCAACAAAGACATATCAAAAACGATAATACATAAGCACTACGTTCTTCACTGATAAATATTTATAAGGTTTTATAAACTTAAGATTTGAAAACTTCATGAGAAAAACTTAATCTTCCTTCCCAGAAACAGATCGATTTTGAAAAACAAAATCTACAATTACAGAAAGAGACGAAAATCACCATCTATTATCCTCTGACCTTTGTTAGCGTTTCTTAGGGTCGTGAGAGAGATCATCTCGTTCGTCTGAGCTTGTAGATTCTGTCAGATCTCACCGGAAATTCGTCAACGTCGTCAGATCTCGCCAGAAACTTGTCAGCGTCGTCAGATCTCGCCGGAATTGGTCAACGTGAAGAATCTGAGATTTGGGGAATTTGAGCTTCGAAAAAATTGTGGGAAAGAGAAAGATGCTTTAGGTTTAATTAGCTAGGGGTACAATAGTATTTTACCTATTAAAATTTTAATGGTAAAGTTAATTAAGGCATAAATGAAATGGGGTACAAGAAATGTGGTAAAAATGGGGGAAAAATGTCAATTAAACCCTGAAGTATCAAACATTGGCTAAAAAACCCACCAAGTTCTTCTCTCTCCAAAGAAACCCTCAGGTAAAAGTTGACTACGCCAATTTAACCTCTGAAACGTCAACGTTTATTGTTACGTTAATGAGCACAAAAATGTTAACGTTAATTTTTTTTTTACTTGTCGTTCATGATATTAAAGAAAACCCTAAAATCTGTAACTACTCGACATTTAACGTTGACATTGGGAAGGTTAATATGAGTTGGTCAACTTAAACTTCATGGTTTATTTGGAGAGAGAAGAACTGGTGGTTTTTTTAGCCAATGTTTGATACTTCAGGGTTTAATTGACCCTTTTCCCGTAAAAGTGGTAATTTCCCTTGATTTTTTTGTGAATTTTAAAAACATGATTGATAATTAGAAACATAATCTTATCAAAACAATACAATGCAGTTATTTAAAATTCAGTTAGCATACTAAGTAATTTTTGTTGACAAAAAGCATAAATATCTAATTACTGAAAACTAACAACTTAAAAGCAAAATGTGAAATGAAAAATGATGATTCAATTTTACATTAATTTTTATTTAGCAATTTTACAAATAACACAACACAAGATTCTAAATAAACCATTATTCATTCTAACTTAATAACAAAATTATAGGTTTCAATATGATTCATGATTGGTAACATATATGTTATCAGTGAGTCATATTCTTCACTTAAATCTAACAATAATAACTCATGTTACCAAACAAAGCTTCAAATATAATGATTAATCATCATTAACCTTTGTTGCATTCACTAGTTATTAAAATTGATTGATGAAAATAATCTTCTGAAGAAAATCTACCATTATCTGAGTTAGATGTTATGATAATGATTTGAACTATTTATTTAAGACATTTTCATTTTTATTTATCTCTCTTCAATTCTTTGTTCTGGATTGCACAAAAGTTGCATATATTTTGGATTATTCATGAATCTTGGTCAGAGAAACTTGAAAAGACCTAACAAAATGGACAAACCAATAATCAAACGATCCAAATAATCAAAAACTAAGAGTGAAGCTCAAGTCTTATAATACGAGAAGCAACAATAAATCAAAACACTAAATTCAAAGTCATCGAGTACAAATTCGCTGATTAAAAACTAAAACAAACTGCTCAAATCCAAAAGCATGGGCATAGATTTCTCACTTTTCATCCTTTGTTTGGTCAACTCTCACTTTTCATCCTTAATTACATTTATTGATTGTTTATTTGATTCAATTATTGACTTAGATTGCTCAAATCGAAAAGCATAGACTTGGATTTCTCACTTTTCATTCTCAATTAGATATCTTGAATGTTTCTTTGATTCAATTATTGAATTAATTGAATTAGATTTCTCACTTTCCATGTTAGTGACAAATTCTTTTTAGTACTAGAATTGACATAAACAATTTTATTTTAGATATTTTTCATCTTTAGTATGTGTAAATATATTGCTTTTATTTCCCATTTCATTTTTTTTTATTATTACATGTACTTAGTGATTACAGTTTAACTTCCAACAATCCAAACCATGATGAAATGTTTTTATGCTATAAGCTGATCAAACGCGTTGGAGGTCGCTACATGTACCTGAGTCTGAAGAACTCTTCCGAGGCTAATCATCTATACGCTTAGAAGGAAACACGAACTGAACTGATCAAAATTTTATACATATCCGAAAAGTACTATATTCTCTTTATCCAAAATATATAAAATTAAAAGAACCAATCCAAACAGAATATTCAAACGCACATGCCCAATACGGTAAGATTTGTGCTCAAGATTAGTTGCAACAATCATAGTCCGAACTGGTTTCTATTAGATGTGTGATGAACAAATCCAACCTTCATGATAGAACTAACATAACATAATCAAGCTGTCGTATGTGTACAGCTATAGTTTTGGCAAATGTCTCACAACAATTAAACATAAATAATGAGTTAAATAAACTTGTAGAATCATCTTAATCGTAGATTAGTGCATGATGATTTAAACAAGCTTGTAGAATCATCTTAATCGTAGATTAGTACAAGATTTGAAACTCTTTGGGTTTAAGTGTTGTTTCTTAATTAGCTGCTCATATAACCATCTGCGTCATCAATACCCACCCAACTCATGAAAGCAAATAGAAACTCTCTAAAGCCCACTTTCCCTTTTCTTCCCCAATCCATTTCTTCTGCACCACACAAACAAAAGGATGATAGACAGAGTCCAGTTAGTAATCAATCCGTTTCATCTGAATTAACCCATATAAAAGAGATTAGTACATACCAAATCTCATGTTGGTGACATGTTTAGGAGATCTCTCTAGCGGATAGTCTTCATTATTCAATGTCTTTATAACATCAGCCTTGTTCAACTTCCCTTTACCATCTTTGTCCAGAAACAAGAACACTTCCACTATCGGATCAAATATAGATTCAACCAACTTCGGACCCAACTCTATCGATTCCTCCTAAGAAACACAACAACAAGATTTAGTTACTCTCAAACATTCAATCTATCTATCATCCCATCTGGTTAATTACTACCACGTTAGATTCAGCGGAAGGTTTTGCTAGAAGATAAATGAGACAAAGAAGAACAATAAACTCATTAAACTGTATCCCTTTGCTTCCATCAACATCACACCATCCATATAGACCTTTCACTTCTTCCTCCGACAAACTCATCAGCTTTAGTTCCTCTAAGCACTTCTTCAGCTCCTCCATATCAATCGTACCGTTTCTATCTTGATCTGCAAATTTTTAGAAACCTAATGTTAAAATCTTTATGAATCTTGAAAGATTAAAGAAAACGTTACCATAGGACTCAAAAACGTTTCTGATGTTTCTTAATCCCTCTCTCAGCTTTGGAAACATCATGATGATTGAATCCATTGACTTTAAACTCCGGTGTCCCGGATAATACCTCCGGCTCTCCACCATTTTCCGTTCAAGCTTCGCGTCCAGCTCAGCATACTTCTTGTTGCTCTCCGAGTTTACACAGCAGCAGAGCATACTTCCTAGGCAGGTTTTGTATTTCAAAAGTATGCGTTAAACCAAATAAAAGTTGATAGAGATTACAATAAAAAAGATCTCAGTCATGTTACTTATGGATGAGAGGGACAAGGCGTAGCAGATTAAGTAAAGCATAAACAATCATGACGAAAAGCATTACGAATAGTAGCAAAGTTAAAGGCTCAAACCTTGGTGGCACTTCCATCATTTCAATGTTTTAAAATGATTACTTCTATCTCTTTTGTTTCTTTATAGTTTCTGCTCTCAACCCCTTTTAATAAAAATAAGGCAAAGGTTTAAGGAATCACTAAAGCTTCAACATCAAATATATATATGACAAGTTTTGTATCAGAATAATACAATCCCCTCCAAAGCAAGTAAAGAAGTCTCTCTCTACCTTAATCTAAAGCTTTAACCAATGGTACTACTATTAGGCCACCCTGCTTCATACCCAAGGCCCATATCACGGTGTCGCTTCTTCATCGATGCAGCAGAAATCGAGCTACCATTGGTGTTGGAAGTCAAAGGGCTTTCTACTGAACAGTTGGTTGTAATGTTGGTTTTGTGGTCTATTGCTACTGAAAGCTCGGACAAAGATGGCATCATCATCATCTTTGTTGCGTCGAAGAAAGGGACTCTTGTGCTATTGGAGACTCTGATGGCTAGCTCTGATAGCTCTTCCCTAGCTGCCTCAAGGCCAGCAAAAGTAGCAGCTTGCTCGTCAAAGGCCTTGCAAGCTTTCTCAAGAATCGATTGCAGGTACTTTCCTTGTGCCTCTATCCTAAGCTGGAGCCTTCGTTGCACCTGCCCATACTACAAAGGTTATGACCATTGGGTTCATTCCCAAGGGTGGTTTGTTTGGATCTTCAAGTTCTAAAGCTAACCTCCAATTGCTTGTGTAGTCTTCGTTGGACTTCCATCTGAGCGCGTAGAGCTTCAGTGACTTGGTAACCCCTGGTTTGCATACAAGTAAAGAGGTTTTGTAAAACTGTAATTCGCTAAAACCAAATCAGTAAGAACAAAAAAAGAGAGTCAAATGTAACCTACTCGTTCTGCTCTTGCGCTGCCATTCTCAATGATGATGAAGAAGATGAACCTGTGTCTTGCTAACTCTCGCCAACACAAGAAGCTGCATCATCATCAAGTTAACAGAATTAGTGCACGTCAGGAGACACAGCTAAGATTCATCAAAACAGGGCTCCACACTAGATGTTACTCTTCGTTTTCTCATTTCTAAATTCGAGCGTTTCTTTTAACAATCGGATCTAAATCCATGAGCAGTACTTGTGGCAACACCAGTGAGGAAACGATAAAGAGTACCTTGGGCCTCACACAGGAGGCATGTCTACAAATTGTCTAACAAGTGAGGATCCAAATAGCCAAAACTGAATAAAAAAGTGGAACAAAAAAGGCTCAAGTGAATACATTACCATCCTTGGAGTTGTCAGTAGTTGATTCTTTGCAAGCTTGCCTCCCTAGCCGAAATTTCTGTTGCGCAAATTACATACACAAAGGAGAGAAGCTTAGCACCCAAAATTTTGCTATAACACTTGGGAAGCTTAAACTAAAACTCCAGTCAACGTTGAACAAAAAAAAAAACTCCAGTCTAACAAAATCTCATTCCAGTTAGAAACCACACAACTGTGGAATCAGTTTGTTCGAAGGCAAACCTGAAGATGTGATTTGAGGTGGTAGAGAGTCAGACCTTTCACTCCCATTGTTCTCATGATAGTTCTGGGCGTCGCTTCTGTAAATTATGAACACATTGAACAGACAGAGAGACGGTTTCCATTTAACAAGTATCTAGAAAAAAAAAAGACAAAACTTGACTACTTGAGTTGAGTAGGATCTTAATTACAGAAAGCAAGAAAAAGAGAACATCTTTCATCAAGAGAAGAAGAAGCCACGAAATGAGAAAAGAGAACACCTTTCATCAAGACAAGATCCAAAAAAGACAGTAGAAAAGGTAGTACTCACTATCGGGACCGCCGAGCTGCGAGACAGCGTCAACGAACCTCTCGTGGAGCTCAGCAGTCTACCGGAGACGGGGTTTGGGGTCAGTGGTTAAGACCAAACAGGCGTCGCCGGGAAGGTCAGTTCCATCAAGAGGACCATGGTACTCACCACCGTCCAGAGGAAGCGAGTACATTTTTGATGGCGGATAAGAACAGATATCAGCTCAATCTAGGGATTTCGATTGGAAATCACTAGAGACCTTCAACTTGAAAAAGATGAATTTAATCGAATCTCTTTCAAGGTTTCTCGAACGAGATGAATTGAATCAAATCTCTATCAAAGTATAAAGCACAAAGCTAGTTTATTAATTATCAAAAGGGTGTCTTACAAAAGCCATAAAAGAGTTCATTATATAGAATTCTTAAACCGTCTTAAAAACCCTATTCCTAATAGTAAAAGCTCGATAACTTAAAACCCAAGTAAAAAGGAAACATTCGAAAAGGAAAGACGCCGTTAAGCTTTTAAGATGCTGCTGCATCAATTTTCCAGTTTGCCTCGCCTGTGTCTCCCCCGGGAAAAAGTGAAACAAAGTTGTTGTCTAGGGAAAGGAAGAAAGTGGTAGGCATATTGAGGGGACCCGGATCCGGGTCAGGGTTCGGATTCTTTTTCAGACAGCAAAGAGACGGGTGGAAGGATTTGGACGTACACCACTCTCTCTATCTATTATCTTTACGATATATAGACATGTTATCATCATCTAATAATAATTTGCTCGCAGAGGTACTTTGATTAAAGTAGGATAAATACTAGTTATACTAGATTAAGATCCGCACCTTGCGCGGAATAAACATTATATATATAAATTATTTTATGTATTATATGCTCTTACATATTATGAAATAATAAATATATATTGAATAATTAAAAGTCAGTAACTATTACATATATAATTAAATTGGTGCGAACGTATAAATCAATTTTATTAATCCAAATTTGATAGGATATGTAATTAAATTTAAATGATATTAACATACATAGTATATTTTTAATATTAATGTCTACTAAATGATGCTTTCTACTCATATGTTTTTTTTGATCATGTGTATCTTTAATAGAAAAAACTTTAAATTATTGATAACAAAATTTTCATTGTAGGATTAATAATTTTAGTAATTTATAATTTAAAATTTTTTATCAATGTTAGTTCAAAACTTTTATCAAAAAAAATTATTTAAAGTAAATTTTGAAATTAAAATATTTATTTATTCAATATGGTTTATAGTTTAATTTAGAATGATATATATACATATATATTTTAAATCTTAATGATTAATTAAATTAGAATTTTATTTATATGATTTTGTAATCATTTGTATTTTGTCATAACGAAAATTTTAAACCATGGATCACAAAATTTGAATGTGAGACTTTTAACAGTTTTAGTAATTTATAGTCGTTTTTTAAAATTCAAAATATAACATATACATAAAAATCTAAATTTTTATAATATGGTTATTGTGATTTTTTTAAATTATTTTAATAGTTTAAAATTAAACAAATTTGATAGAAGATACATTTTTTAATCAGATCTTTATTATTTAAAATCAATAATTGTCATATATACTTTAGTCACATTAGGCAATTCCGTAATTTTATTTAAGGAAAGAATAAATGACATTAATAATAAATTTATGGTTAGTTTAATAAAAAGCTTATTATATAATTAGATGGACCAATATATTTCTCTAATAATTCTAAGAATCATCCTAGTGATGACACGTGGCTACAAAAAGAAGTTGTAATGTTTCACAAATAATATATAGGGGATTATTGAGACAATAAGATTACGTAATTATTTGAAGTGAGATAGTTTATCAAATATTTTTTAAATAAATAATTATACTTTTTAAATAATAGCGAAATATATGTAAAATATATTTTAAAGATTTGATCAATTAAAAATGGAAAATATTTATTTTTATCGATTCAAATTTGATACATAATTTTTAAAAATTGAAAATATACCTATTTTATATGGCACATATTTTCATTATATATATATATTTGTTATCTGAATATTTATTAAATAAGATTTCCTATTTTACAATATATGACTATTTGTATTTTTTTTATAACAAAAGATAAATTATTGACCATAAAATTTTCTATGTGAGATTTTTAACAGTTTATTAACTTATAGTCATTTAAAAAAATTCTAACATATACGAAAAAATATTTTTTCTATTGTATAGTGATAGTTTAATTTATTTTAATAATATAAAATTAAGAGAAATAAATAAGAGTTTAATGATTTTGTTTATTATTAGTACCACACACGCTGTATTAAAATAGTACTTTTATCAAAATAAATGTATAACACAAATACTTTATAGAGCTTCACCGGAGCGTGTAGTGGTTGTAGATCCTAAAATCTACACTAAGTATTTTGTAGTGATTGAATGTTAAATCTAGGAAAGGAAATGATCGAATATCGTAAAGATATCGGGAGAAGGAAAATCGTGACTGAACTCGAGAACGAGCTCCCTACGTACCCTTCATGGATCAAGTCTAAACGTAGTTCGATTATCATCATCTCGAAAGAGATGTCGGTTTCATTGGTCTTGAGTAAGATGTCGGCTTCGTCGGTCTCGTGTGGGACATCATTTATGGGTGAGAGTAATGAGCTCGGGATCTCGGATTGGCTGATCACGATCTCGTAAGATCAGGTTTCGTGTGAACAGCCTTGCTTCTCAGTGTTTCGGAATACATGAATGTAATCGATTAACGGAACGTCGGTGGAGTTAATCATGGTCTTGAGCTCATGAATACGAGCTTCTTTTTTATAGGAATGGGGAAGAATGGAAGCGTGTCTCTTTTGGTCTCGAGGTTAGTGCCCTTGTTTCTTGTCAAGTGTTCGATCGGAAAACAAGAGGATACTTACCAAAGTCATCTCTTTCTCTTCTTATAAGATTTGGAGATGAATGGTGGTCTGTTACACGTGCTCTACAAGTCTCTCTTTGAACCATTATTGTGATCTCACGAAGCCTAGATATTAGGAGACTGAAACAAACTCTTTTGACGTCTTCTCTATAATAAATAACATATAATTATAATGGGAATGATTTGGTACAAATCATAGTCCAACATTTCCCCCCCCCCCAGTTCTTCAAGTGTGGTGACAAGGTTGGAGAACGGAAAATCTTTCTAATAACCAAAACGAAGTCAATTTCCTTTCAGAGTTTCCAAAGCCGTTTTCCGTTTGATAGCGAGATCGCGCAAGAAATATTGCATTGAGCTTTTCGTCTTGGTTCCTTCGTGATCAAGATGTGAAATTGATCTAAGCCAGTAGATGAGCTACGTCAAGTCTTTTGAAGTTCGTTGGATTATTGAGATCGTTTTCGTTTTCGCACGTGGGTCGGTTATAAGGGTTTGAAAATGTTGCGAGAGAGATGAGAGTTGGATGGAGCTGAAAACTTCAGCCGAGCTTGTCAACAAGGTTTCTGATTCTGAGAAGTATGGAGAGTTCCCTTGATCTCTCGTGGTAGATTTGACTTGTATGATGAATACATTCATCGAATTTGTTTTTATTTATGAGCTTTTGATGTGAGCCTCGTTGTTTATTTCACGTAGACTCAAGTATGTAAATATTTTGCGTTTGTGTAGAGGTGTTGGAAATATATATTCCCAACGAATCATCAAGTCAATGCGAAATGATTGGTTACACGTCGATAGTCGAACTTTTACTTTGGTTCAGTTAAAGGAGCGATTTATATCGCTCGTCCTCGGAGTGTTTTGCGAGATAGAAGCTGATCAGAAATCTAATTCGCGGGCCAGTGGTGGCCTAAGGACACGGTTTATCGGTGTTTATTTTTTACACGGTTGATGAGAGCTTTGGTCGTTTGAGACCTCGTGGTAAAACTTGCTAAGAGTTCGAGCTTGTTTAAAGATGAAAATGAAGTTATATGAGAGTTTGATCCGCTTTAAGGCTGAAAAGTGATTAATTTTTTTGCAGTTGTGATATCTTGCATATTTCCATTATCTTATCCATTCGTCCATGTGCATTTTGATCATATAGACTAGGATTTAGCCATGTTTAGGTTACATTTTGCATACATGAGTCTTTATCAGGTGTTGGAGTGCCACATGGAGTTCTTGGGGACGTTTGGATGCATTTAGAGCTCAAAGGAGGTTAAATAGGTGATCATTGGACGAGCAGAGGATGGGAGCGAGGTTCCGCAGCGACGTCATGAGGTCGCTCCAAAGCACCTCTCAGAGCGACCTAGCTGGAGCGACCCCGTGAAGTCGCTC
>NC_027754.1:13469166-13469401 GCF_000695525.1 Brassica oleracea var. oleracea
CCTCCCTTTACTTTACAGGTGTATGAACTTGAGGAGCAAGGGTCCATCAAACCTAGTTCCAAGAGCCGCAGACATCAGAGCTTTAGAGAGAGAGTGTGTTAGAAAGAGACGAGAAGAAGAACAACCGTCTCACTTGCAGAGATTGGATACTGATATGGGAGACATACCTCAAAATGATGCCAACAACGTTCCACACAACCAACAGCGAGCAGCTCGACCCATTGGCACTTACGAC
>NC_027754.1:13473032-13476695 GCF_000695525.1 Brassica oleracea var. oleracea
TGTTATTGCTTTCTAGTTTTAGTCATAGCTTAAAACCCATTTAAATCATTGGTTGCACGTAGATTAAGTGAGTACTTGCATTCTCAGTGCTTTGATATCCCTCAGAACTGGTTCGACAATCACTATACTACAACATTTGTCTTAGGAGCCTTGAAAACTCCTAACATCAAGTTGTATTGGTTTATTTGTAAAGCTGTGACGCTAAATAGTAAATCAGTATGAACTTAAAAGTTGTAGAAGTGATGCAACAATATATTTTCTGATGCAATATATTTATGTGTAAGTAGATTGGGGATAAGGGGATAATTGTTTACCGACATGGGCGTGTTCCGGTCTTGGTGACTGCGAGCTAGAGGAGAATAAATGGTGTTGGATGTTTGATTACGTTTTCCTTGCGTAGCTGCTGAGAGGTGGAGGTATTCAAACTGTGAATTATTGACTTATTTGTGCAGTACTCGTAGTACGCGATTGCGAATCATATCGTACTCACTGCCTCATGCGATCTTGGAATACTTTAGTATGGTTTTTCTGGATTTATCGTTTTCATTCACAGGAAATGATTTCGTGGTCGGAGCCTCTAAGTGATGTTCTCAGTCTTATGTTGTTCGTGATTTTCCATGTTTCGATCGTTTGAGATCGGGCTACTTCTATGGTGGACGGCTCTTTTCATAATGAAGGGGATGGATTATCGCTTGAGGAGTGTGGAGAACAAGGCTCGAGCCTTCTTTGCATCTCTCCAATATTTTTCTATCGATATGCTTGTTATCGGGCTCGCTATCTTTCTGGTGGCATGATAAGAGCTTGTTCGAAAATGCATTATCGATCTGAGAGTAATGTTTCATTGGCTCCTTGACTTTAACTCTTTAGGAATTATGTTTGCTGGTCTTCCGGAAGCGTCAAACTTCGTCGGTCGTCGAGCTGCTATGGTTCCTTGGATATACGGCTCATTGTTTTCATGGAGTGAGATGCATTTTCGGCTCCTTGAGCTGCCCTTCGAAATCACGTTATTTGGAGATCCGGCTTGTTATTTTCTGGGAGAGATATTCTCTACCCGCTCCTCAAGTTATATGAGCTTTCCGGAGATTGAACTTGACCCGCTTACCGGAGGAGGGCGACTTCTTGACCCTTCGTGTTTCACGAGCTCGTTAGAGGTCGAGTTCGTTTGTCTTTTAATTTGGATGCAAGATCTATCTTTTCTTAATGTTGTCGGATCTGTGTCTTAAACGGATCGTATCCACATCATTAGGATTTCGGGAGCTCAGTAGCTCGAGGGATATCCGTGTTGTCGTTGGCCGGTTAAATTGATTGGAGCGTGAACTGGTGGTTTTCGTGTTTGAGCCAGCCGATCCAATCTTTTCAGTCCGCTGAGACTCATGATGTGGTGGTTTGATTACAATCGAGGTGATTTCCAGAAGTTTCTTCGGTCTAGAAATGTACGGATCGTGAGATGGAAACTTTGGGAGCACCTTGATATTCTTGGTGGCTCAATCGTGTTCGTGGTACGGGCTTTGATCTTTAACTTCAGATTGGTTCCTTGGGCGCTTGAGAGCTTCAATTTGATGTGCCGCGAGATCTCTTTCGTTTATTTTAAACGACTTACTAAATTTTGTTACGTGAGTCCTCAGCTCTTGGATTTGTCTATTGGATTGGTGAACACGCATCACAGCTTGTCATCCTCTTTGTGAGTATGTTCCCAAGAAGTCAGTCGATCGGGGACTGTAGATCCCAACACGTTTGAAGGTTTTGATGCTCGTTGTGGCAGACTTGCCCTATAGGTCGCAGTCAAGTCGTCTCGCTCTGTTTTCGTAAGCAGACTGTCGTGAAGGCTCATATTCTTTGGAATTCGATACTAGAAATATCTTCATCTCGTACGGGGTTCTCATCTCGCTTAGGGAATGTCTCAGGGTTTGGTACTGCAGTAGTGATTGAAGTTGACACGGGACCTCGCGAAGTTTGTGTCGAGATCTTGTGAGATCGAGTGTGATGTCTGATTCCATAAGATCTGATGGTTAGCTCGTTTACCTCCTGCATCTAGTGAGTGGGAGGTTAGCTACATGTGGCTCCTAGTTTCGTCGTTGTGGATCATGATTATCGCGGTAATGGTTGGATCTATAATCAATCATTCCAGGTCGGGATGGCTATCTCGGCGTCTCTTCGATTTTCAAATACACAAATCGAGCTCACAGAAGTCGTTTGTAATTAATGCTTGTAAACGTCCAAAGGGAGCTCAAGGTATCGTGTTTGATATCCTTGAGATTCTTCGTCCTTTATGATCATTTATTGTTCGATGATTTCACCTTGCTGTGCGGCGAGTTCGTTTACTTCGTTGAAGATAATTAGCGGCGTAAATTTTTGTCTTAGAATGGGTTTTGGTGAAACTCGTCCTTTGTATGCGTCGTAAAAGATAACACCAATAGAATTTCCAATGTTGATCATTACTCAGGAGAGCTCGCGTCCCCTGACTTTGAGGAGTATGGTTAGAGCGTCGCCGTGTGGCATATCAAGCATGACAGTTTCGTGTGCTTCTACGTCATTTCGTGGTCGGGGTCGGAAATAAGTTATCGGGTTTTGATGCTGTTTCCGGCCTTTCCCTGGTAAACTTTAATTGATTTGATCGAGTAACATTATTTCGATTCTCCATAAATCGAGTCGGTTCGCTTATTTGGTTTGTTGCACCTCTTCATTGCTAGGTGATACCACTTTTCATTGGGTAGTGCCCTTGGCCCCAGACAGGTTGTGGTCATATGACTTCAAGCTGTTATTTCATGTGGGTTTTCTCTTTTCTCTTTTTTTTTTTGAGAAATAGGCTTCTTGGGGATTCGACTCAGACTCTGAGCATTCTTCGAACTCGTTCTTCTTTGGGGGCTAAGTCGCTGTACCGTAGTTGGTATGCTGGTTCGATCTTGACGTTTCGGTTTAGATCTTTGACGTTTTTGATTGCCAGTTTGTGATGGCACGAGGTGCGTAGTCGTTTTCTGATTCGGTTCGTTATTGAACTCGGAAGCGTGTGATTTTGGAATGCTCCTGCATTGGTGAATTTTCTCGGGTCTCCCTTTTGTTGTTTAAGCTGGCGAAGTCGTGAGGTATATTTCCCTCTGATGTGTTCTGTTACCAAGTAGGTCGGTGGCCTGAGTGCGATACGAGTTTAGGGCCACTTGGAATCCATTCTCGGGATTTCTAGAATTCGTGGGAGGCTCTTGAGGTTGTGGTTCACACCGAGTTTCTATGTGTCTTAACTGGCGGGTTCTTGTGTTCTCGACACCTTGTTTGTACCTCATTTAGAGCTTTGAAGCTTAAGCTCCGATTGTGGGAACCGAAATTTGCACTATCGATTTACGTTTAAATTAGTAAACTAGAAAAACCCTAATTTCCCAGAGGTCCCGGATCTCTGCGAGAGCCAATAGCAAGTGACCAAATATATGCGGAAATCATGAAAAGATAACAAACGAGTTTAGAGAAAACAATAGATCTTATTTCGAGTCCGCGTGAGAGCGTTGCGATCATTACAAGAGATCATAAAAGCTTTGGCCGCAAAGGCTGTCAGCGAGTTACCTAGTTCTAGCGGCCTAAAAGCTCAAACCTAGTTGACTCGCAGCTCGATAACAAAAGACGAAGAAAATACATAAAAGGTTTTTGATTGATTTCGGACTGAACCTTATGAAA
>NC_027754.1:13478557-13479300 GCF_000695525.1 Brassica oleracea var. oleracea
CTGCGTTTGGGAAACATTCTGGTTTGACTACGGATGTTCGCAGCCAGAATTGTTGTTCCTGTTTTGATTTGATTTGTGATCTAGGAGTTAGGACCAAGGGGTAGCATAAATTTGTCCCCGGAAAGAGGCATCCTCCTATACCGTGCTTTGTGTGGTGTTGGCCTTCCGAGATTTCTTTCGTGTCTATTTGAAGATGTTCCGTATAGCTATACGAGCTCTGTTACGAGTTTTCCTTACATGCCGTATTTTACAAGTAAAACACAGCGGGCTTAAAGTGAATCGTAGTATATGGAACTTGGTCAATTTTTGACAGTTTTTGACAGTGGAACCTTCCCGTTAACTGTTTGGTTGTTAGGACTGAGTTTTGTTATGACGAATTTACCGAATGATTCCCGTTTTTGGGTGGTACGATAATTGTTTGTGTAATCGTTACTTCGTTTCAAGACAAATTTCGGATTACCGTTTAGCCATCAAGTTATTGGAGCGGTGGTCGCTCAATTGTTTTGGCTTTGCATGAAGGCTGTGCTCAGCTTT
Organism: Brassica oleracea var. oleracea; assembly: GCF_000695525.1. Classification (NCBI taxonomy): domain Eukaryota; kingdom Viridiplantae; phylum Streptophyta; class Magnoliopsida; order Brassicales; family Brassicaceae; genus Brassica; species Brassica oleracea. Next base: position 13,479,092 of record NC_027754.1, read on the forward strand.
ATAGCCAAGGACGTTGTTGCCAAAGGATTAGACCATGACACTTTCGTGCTGTTAATAAGGTCAAGGCGGTTAGAATCGTCCTTAAAGGGGATGCTGTAACCTAGTTCGGCTTCGAAGGAATGGCGTAATTGGGCGAGTGACGAATGTCGTTTATCGAGATTTATAGGCCGAGTATGCCCATGGTGGTAGAAAACGTTTTTCCGCTTTAG
>NC_027754.1:13479624-13482204 GCF_000695525.1 Brassica oleracea var. oleracea
CTCGTATGACATGATCTGATTATACGAATGATTTTTTTGCGTAAGTAACGGGCGACCAGTTTTTACGAATTTATTAAATTGACGCGACATATGGAAATGTCAAAATAACGATGTTTTCGCAGATTTTTGAGAAACGTTTTCGATTTTGTTTTTATTCTTCGGTGAAAGTTTCTCTGAGTCACTCATGGAGTTTTACCAAAGGTTATTTCACCGAGATCTAGTCGCGAAACGTTTTTGCAGGTTTCTTGAATGAATCACTTGAACAGCGAAAGACTTAGTCGACGAGCGGGGAGGACGTGTTCTCTTTGTCGTATTTTCTGTTACTTTGGTTCTTGATTTTCCTTTGTCGAAAATGTTTTTGATGTTTTTCCGTGAGTCGGGTGGTTCAACAGAAAATGAGAGTGATGCTTTGATGCCTGAAGATTTCTCGTATAATGATTCTTATACGAAACTCTTTTTATCAAATCGGAAAAAAACTTTAGGACTTTAGCAAATCATCGACTTTCATTCTGAAGTTTGGCAGAGGTTTTCTAAACGAATGATTGCGATGATAGATGCTGTATAGTCTTTGAGAATTTTTCCAACATGGTTTGGATCAGTTCCTAGCGTTTAGACGAATCTCAGATTGTCGTTTGCTTTTAGGATGATCTTGACGAGACATCGCATTGTATGAATATTTTTCCGCATATTTCTACGAGAGTTTGCTTTGTCGAAAGCGTTTTCTTGTCGAAAGCGTTTTCTTGATCTTGACGAGACATCGCATTGTTTGAATATGTTTTTGAAGTATGGGAGTATACGAGTATAGTATACGCACCTACTCCATCCCTTTTTCTCGAGGATTAGAATGATCGACAGTCCGAGTCGGTTTGAAGACGACGCCTGGACTGTGATTTAGTTGTTTCCAGGTTGAAGACTTGGAATATGTCTGTTCCGAGAGAATTGCCAGAAACGAATCGGTTTTAAGACGACGTTCATGTCTCTAGTTTTCCTCTTCTTAGGAAGCGAGCTTGATATGCGTGGAGATCGTTTCTCGATTTTCGAAGAGTTTTGATCGGTTTGCAAGATCTGGACGAACAGTTATGGGACAATATATCGAGACAGGAAAAATCACCTAAGACTTAGTTCGCTAGACTATCCACCTAGATTTTACGTTCCCTAAAGCTTTTTGGCAGTCTCAAACTCTTCTTGTGTATGTTCGCATTTTTCGATATTAGTGTTTATCCTTTGAAACTTGACATTTATCTTCCGAACTTGACTGATACGAAGTCAATAAAAAGGTTCAACGTAATCGTATAGTTGAGGCGGCTAAGTTGTTAATTTAATTGTTGTCGTATTATACGATTAATCTGAATCCACGCGAGAAAACTAGTCTTTGCGGGTTTTTTTTTTATCGTAAAGTTTCAATGGTAACTCCGATAGAAACAAGAGACGTTTCGATCGAGATTTGAAGGAGAACACAAAGATGGAGGTAAGGGCGAGTAGGAGCAAGCAAAGGAGTTTAGACGAGTCTTACTTGTTTTCGTCGTAAAATCTCAACGGAAACTCCGATTGAGACGAAACGAAAAGCGTTTCGATCGGGATTCAAAAGAGAACACAAAAGAGGAGCTTTTTGAGGCCTGACAGATCGCTATGTAGCGAGTAGAAGTAAGCCAAGAAGAGTCCTACTTGTTTTCGACGTAAAATCTCAACGGAAATTCCGATTGAGACGAAACCAAAAGCGTTTCGATGAGGATTCAAAAGAGAACGCAAAGGGGGACCCTTTTTAGGCCTGGCAGGTCACTACGTAGCGAGTGGAGAGTTGGCTAGCGACCGAGCTGTGTGCGTGCTCGGTTGCTACGTAGCGACTGAGCTGTCTGAATTCTCGGTCGCTGGTTGCTACGTAGCGACTGAGCCGTGTGCTTGCTCGGTCGCTACGTAGCGACCGAGCTGTGTAATCGATTTGTTGCGCTTCCTTTTTCCGCGATTAACCTAGGGGTTTTCTGCGGTTTTTGGGAGAATAAGTTTTACCCTTCTGAAATGTTTTCGGAAAACGTGTTTTGGTAACCCTTACGCGTTGAGTTTTCTTTTGTTCGTTAATGAGCCAAACTTACGAGGTTTGATAAGATTTATCTTTTCCTTTTATGTTTAGAAAGAGAAATCGCGAGCTCCTTTCGTTGCACTTCCTGTGGCGAAAGTCGCAGCAAGATTTTCGATTTTCTCAAGAACTGTGGCGTTTGCATAGGCGTTGGCCATTTTCCTGCTCGGACGTGACCAAGCGGAATGAGAGCGGATGACTTCGAATGGCGGAAAACATGAAATAGAGTAAGCGTTTTGCGGCTATGAGTTAGAGTAATCCGTACCTTCCCTCCTTCTAGCGCCAAACGTTGGGAACCGAAATCGCACTGTCGATTACGTTTAAATTAGGAAACTAAAAAAAACCCTAATTTCCCAGAGGTCCCGGATATCTGCGAGAGCCAACAGCAAGTGACCAAATATATGCGGAAATCATGAAAAGATAACAAACGAGTTTAGAGAAAACAGTAGATCTTATTTCGAGTCCGCATGAGAGCGTTGCGATCATTACAAGAGATCATAAAAGCT
>NC_027754.1:13482821-13482916 GCF_000695525.1 Brassica oleracea var. oleracea
GAACTTTCCGCGGTTTTTATCGTAAAGTTCGACTGATGACTTCAAATAACGAGAAACATGAAATGGGTTGGCTATGGTCTTCGGGAGATAGCATT
>NC_027754.1:13482991-13488856 GCF_000695525.1 Brassica oleracea var. oleracea
GAGATAGCATTAAAGAGTAGACGAGAATGCATGGATTCGTGTCGTATCGATCTTTAAGAAAGCACGGTCGCTACGTAGCTACTGAGTCGTGTGCGTGTTCGGTCGCTACGTAGCGACCGAGCCGTGTACGTGGGAGCGTCGGTGAGAGCTCGGTCGCTACGTAGCGATCGAGTCGTGTACGTGCTCGGTCGTTACGTAGAGACCGAGCTTTGGTGAGAGCTCGGTCGCTACGGGGTGAGCTCGGTCGCTACGTAGCGACCGAGCTTTGGTGAGAGCTCGGTCGTTACATAGCGACCGAGATTTGGTGAGAGCTTGGTCGCTACGTAGCAACCGAGCCGTGTACATGCTCGGTCGCTACGTAGCGACCGAGCTTTGGTGAGAGCTCGGTCGTTACATAGCGACCGAGATTTGGTGAGAGCTTGGTCGCTACGTAGCAACCGAGCCGTGTACATGCTCGGTCGCTACGTAGCGACCGAGCTTTGGTGAGAGCTCAGTCGCTACGTAGCGATCGAGCCGTGTACGTGCTCGGTCGCTACGTAGCGATCGAGCTTTGGTGAGGGCTAAGTCGCTACGTAGCGACCGAGCTTTGGTGAGAGCTCGGTCGCTACGTAGCGACCAGCTTTTGCGCTGGTTGCTACGCGGCAACCTTGTTCGCGTCTTTCTCTGATTTTTCGTGAATGTGTTTTCTCCGCAAGATTCTTCGTAAAAATAAATCTTTTTCTAAGATTTATTTTTCGTAAAAACGTTCATGCCGATTTTTACGGACTTTCAGACATTGATTCCGTCGTGACCGATTTTGACCCCAACACCGATGAGCCATCTCAGCTCGAGGTATCGACCTCTACGTTTCTTCGACTTCAAATCAAACAGATCGGGAGCTGGAGAACTCGGGGGTTTTGAATAGTTCGGATCTTGGGTTTTGGCAGCTCGTGAGCGATTCTCAATCTGATGGAATGCGTTATGCATTTGATCCATCAAGCGGTGGTAAGAGTTTTTGTCGGCTTTGTAATTCTTTCTCATGGAGCATAGGAACTATCTCTTCGTCCTGTTCTATGACCCAAATGATGGAGGAATTGTTTAATCGTTTCCAAAACATAGTCATGGAAATGGAAGGCTCCGTAGTCGTTCTTTTCACTCTGCAAGAGGTCTTTCGTTTGATTAAATACGAGTCTGAATTTTTCCATAAATCGATGGTCAGAAACGTTGATGGTCTTCATCTCTTTAGCCCCCAAATTCCTTCTATGAGAAAGTTGAATCATCTATAACACCCGTCATAGATATTGACTTCGTTTCCAACTAAGGTGCGTGCATGGGTTAATGTGAGAGTCACCACTAGGTGCCCTATTAATTTCTTGCAACGAATCCGCTTAGTGGGTATGGTCTCATCAACCAAAGATACTAAGAATAATATTTAGAAACTGCGAATAGTACGAGAAAATAGTTTCTAACATCGAATTTAATAATTATTACTTTCTGAACAATATAATATATAATATGACCCTTAGCTCGTTATATGAATTCCCGATTTATGGCTCGTGTTAAGCAATCATTTGGTGGTGGGAGAACAAAGCTTAGGACACAAGAAAAAAACAAGATCGTGATGACACTTGCTCGGGTCTAATCGTCGATGACTAGCGACGACTCGTACAAGGGCATCACAGGTCTCTGGTTGGCTACAACAACTCCAGACCTCGAGCTGTGGTGGTCGATGACGTCAGAGGTCGCCATACCAGTTTTTAGTGGTGATTGCATCACGCCTCCTTCGATGGTAAAGTGCACGAGCGTGGGAGAGATTGAAGAAGAAGATGGTACAATAACGGTGGCTCATCCCTCCTCTATCGTGATGACGACATATTTCATGAGACTGGGTCATTACACCATTGTTATGGGGTAGGCATGTGTGTTTCCAATCTTTTCTTTTCCATTAGCATTATGTCTTTTTCAAGGTGGGAGATCCTTGTTATGATAATAATATATCTGTTTATAATTGTTTCTATCCTCCAACATGGTGTCTTGTTGAGCGGTCTTTCAGGAGCTCACGCTCTTCTTCTTTGGGAATTGGGGGAATCTGATTTCTTGGCACCTCCTTGATCTCAAATTTTGAGAATAGAATGTACTTAGTTCTTGCGCACAGTCCAGGTGTGCTCTAGATATTGTAATTCGATCTCTTCAAGATTTGTCCTCACTTCTGATCATTTTTTTGATCAAGGAAGTCGTTGCTCGGCGTGTGGAGAAGTCGTTGCTCGGCACGTGGCGAAGTCGTTTTCTTTTCTTCGTTTGTTCTAGATATTCGTTCGACAGATCGATATCGGGCTCGCTGAACTCGGGAGGTCGGGCGATCAAAATTCATCATCGGTCTACTATAGTTTGAGGGCGTTATCGGTGAAATTCGAAGAGATGAATTACTTTTTTTATCAGTAATGGAGATTCGATTTGGCCGAGGTCGGAGTCGAATGTCATGTTTCGTTTCTCGTTTATGATCTAGCAAGATCAATGCCACCGTGGTGTGATGGCTCGTTTGGTGCGGTATCGGACACCATATGAGATGGATCCATTTTCGTGCTTATAAGCCTTAGATCAGGTTCCTAGCAAGGATGTTTTCCTTTTTCTTACCCACAGTTGTAGTGATTGAATGTTAAATCTAGGGAAGGAAAACGATGTGGGCATAAATATCCTCAGAACACAACAATGTAGTCAGGTCTGAGTTGACGAAAATGGACTATATTCGCGGGTCGAATATCATAGAGATATCGGGAGAAGGAAGATCGTAATTGAACTCGAGAATGAGCTGCCTACGTACCCATCTTGGGATCAAGACTATACGTAGTTCGATTATCATCATCTCGAAAGAGATGTCAGTTTCATTGGTCTTAAGTAAGATGTCGGCTTCGTCGGTCTCGTGTGGGACATCATTTACGAGTGAGAGTAATGAGCTCAGGATCTCGGATTGGCTGATCATGATCTCGTAAGATCAGGTTTCGTGTGAACATCCTTGCTTCTCAGCGTCTCGGAATACATGAATGTATTCGATTAACGGAACGTCGGTGTAGTTAATCATGGTCTTGAGCTCATAAATACGAGCTTCTTTTTTATAGGAATGGGGAAGAGTGGAAGCGTGTCTCCTTTGGTCTCGAGGTTAGTGCTCTTGTTTCTTGTCAAGTGTTCGATCGGAGAAAAAGAGGATACTTACCAAAGTCATCTCTTTCTCTTTTTATAGTATTTGGATATGAATGGTGGTCTGTTACACGTGCTCCACAAGTCTCACTTTGATCCATTATTGTGATCTCACGAAGCCTAGATATTAGGAGATTGAAACAAACTCTTTTAACGTCTTCTCTATAATAAATAACATATAATTATAATGGGAATGATTTGGTACAAATCATGGTCCAACAGTGATGTGGTCGCTGGAACACATGGAGGAACAAGCTCTCTAGGGGTTCAATACACAATTGCTATTAGACCATCCTTATACATAAAATTGTCTATACTGAGAAAGGGAACAATTTAAAATTTAGAGCGTACAGAGAGAATAGAACCTGCATCGTTAGCTTGGAAAGGTAAAAGTTTTAGTCGCCCTCGATTAAACAGATTTATATTTTTAACTTCTCTAATAAACATACCCTTTAACTTCCAGGATGAAGCCCAAAACTTTTTGATAGAAGGTATTCAAGAAAAAAATGATTAAAAAATAGAAATATATTAAGGTAAGTATGTATAATAGAAAGAAGTCTATAACTAATAGTCTAATACTGTTTAATATTAAATATTAAAGCAGTAAGCATTTCTTTCTTTTTCTATTTATTTCATATCTTTTTCTAAATAGAATAAAAATATATTCTATATAATATATAGAAATAGAACTAATAGATAAATACCAATATATTTATATTGATATTGCGTCGATTACAATTTGAACTTTATATCAAAACTTTAGAAGACATTTACTTATTCATTACACAACGGGAAATTGTCAAAAATACCACATTCATAGTACCACTTTTCATATTTACACAAACCACTTTTACTCTTACTTTTAATAAAAGGCAAAAGACATTTATAATCATATGGTTAATAATCTAGACTTAGGGTTTTAGAGTTGAGTGGTGGGTAGGGTTTTGATATGTGAAATTTAGAATTATAATAAATAAATAAATAAATACATAAAAAATACTAAAAAAATTTGAAAAATAGTTTCAAACATAATTTTTGATTTTCAAAAAGAAAATTTGAAAAATATTCAAAAAAACAATTATTATAAAGTTTGGATTTGAAAAAAGTATAATTCAAAAACATTTATTTATTTATTTTATTTATTTTTTATTTATTTAAATAATTATTTATTTTATATTTATAGAGAACAAGGATATACGAGTCTTTTGCCACTTAATGAAGAATATATTTTTAAAAATGTCCTTTTAGTAGTATAGTAAAGATGAATAATATTACCATGAAAGTGGTAAACATGAAAATTCCCCTTAAACACTGAAGGCTTTTCGCTTTTTAATTTCTCAATTGCTTAATGTACAAAATCGTTTTAGCAATTGTGTGCAGAAGTGAATTTACCCCAATACACAATTGCTATCGGAGAATTCAAATAGAGAAAATTATCGATAATAAAAAGGAGACAATTAAAATTTAGAGAGGGTGGCAGGAATCAGACCAGCATCGTTAGTTTTGAAGACTAAGAGTTTTAGTCAACGTCGATTCATCAGTTTACATTTTAACTTCTCTAATTTAAAACCGAACATGAAATTTTGGTTTCATTCCACTCCTTTATGATGGATGGTAAAATTACCATTGGAATGAAATCAAAATTTGACTCATAACACTTTTGTTAACTTTTTCTTTTCTTTTTGATGGTTTTACAGAAAATTTTATTTTATAGATGGTCTTTTAGATAGTGTTTCAAAAAAAAAGATGGTTTTTTAGATGATAGAAAAGGTTAACTCAAACAATTTTTCTAGTTATTTTGTAACATCCCGAATTGTGATATGTGAAAATGCTTAAGAGAATTGATTTGACTACTTATGTCACCAAAGTGTGCTTACCTTTTCCGGCACACATCCATTTAGAACTCTAGAATTAAGCGTGCTTGAGCTGAAGTAGTGAAAGGATGGGTGATCTATCGGAAAGTGATCGCAATACCGTGCGTGTGAGGCCAAACACGAGGAAAGGTCGGGTGGTGATTGCAGATTAGTAAACAATGATTCCGAGCATTCAGAAAAATTAAAGCACCGACCGTCGGATGGGATACGGCCCGGGTGTGGGTGCCCATTAGCCGTGGGCGGTCGGGTCGTTACAAATGATGTCAGAGCTGGTTAGCCATCTCGGTTCTGATCCGAGAGGCGTCTTGAGACCTGTCGTGGGGCGCAACGAGGACATTGCGTTCTTTGAGAATGTGTGAATTATAATATCCCGAGTTGTGATATATGAAAATGCTTAAGATAATTGATTTGGCTACCTATGTCTCCAAAGTGTGCTTACCTTTTCCGGCACACATCCGGTTAGAACTCCAGAGTTAATCGTGCTTGAGCTAAAGTAGTGAAAAGATAGGTGGCCTATCGGGAAATGATTCACGATATTGTGCAAGTGAGGCCAAAACACGAAAAAATGTCGGGTGGTGATGTGAGAGTTAATAACGAATGATTTCGAGCCTTCGAACCGAACGTCGGATGGAATGGGACCCACATACCAAGTAAACGGCGTGGTCCATTAACCTTGGACGGTCGGGGCATTGCATATTTCATTTTTATTTATATTTAATGTATTTTTTAGGAAAATTTATTTTCACCGAGGGAAAACAATATAATATGTTGATGTCTTTAGTAAAAAAAAGTTCTCGTTTAAATGACATTTTAAACC
>NC_027754.1:13488956-13541029 GCF_000695525.1 Brassica oleracea var. oleracea
TACCTTCCGACTTAGTGCATCGGCCACCATATTCACCTTTCTTGGCTTGTACTCCAAAGTGTAATCGAACTCAGCCAGGAAGTCTTGCCATCTTGCTTGTTTTGGGGACAACTTCTTCTGGGTCTGGAAATAACTTGTCGCCACGTTGTCCGTCTTGACCGAGAAATGTGCTCCAAGAAGATAGTGTCTCCAAACTCGCATACAAGGGACTATCGCAGTCATCTCTTTCTCTTGAACCGTGTACCGCCGTTCAGTCTCATTGAGCTTGCGGCTTTCGAAGGCAATTGGATGTCCATTTTGCATCAGCACTTCCCCGATGGCAAAGTCGGAGGCATCCGTGTGTAACTCGAAAGGGAGACTGAAGTCGGGTAAGGCCAGGACAGGTTCTTGGCTTACCGCGGTCTTTAGTCCCTCGAAGGCTTCTTGGCACGGTTCGGACCAGTCCCATGTTTTCCCTTTCTTGAGAAGGTCCGTCAGTGGTGCCACCTTTCTTGAATACCCCTCGATGAACCGACGATAGTAGTTGACCAGACCAAGGAAAGATCGCAACTCCGTTACCTTGGTTGGGGCCTCCCACTCCATAATTGCTTTGACCTTCGGTTCATCCATTTTCAGCTTTCCATGGCCGATAACATGGCCAAGGAACTGAACTTCTTCTGTGGCGAAAGAACACTTCTCTCGCTTCACAAACAACTCGTTCTCGCGGAGAACCCGAAATACGGTCTGCAAGTGCTCCACATGCTCCTCCATCGAGTTGCTGTAGATAACGATATCGTCCAAGTATGCCACCACGAACCGATCCAAGTAGGGCTGTAGGATCTGGTTCATCAGGGTGCAAAATGTGGCGGGGGCGTTCGTAAGACCGAATGGCATTACCAGCCACTCGAACGACCCATACCGCGTTATGCATGCAGTCTTCGGTTCGTCCCCTTCCGCTATCCGGACTTGGTAGTAACCCTTCTGCAAGTCCATCTTTGTATAGACTTTCGCCCCACCAAGTCTATCGAATAGGTCAGCAATCAGCGGAATGGGATAACGGTTCTTGATCGTTACCTTATTAAGGGCCCGGTAGTCCACGCACATCCTCAATGAGCCATCATGCTTCTTTTGGAACAAGACTAGGGCCCCATAAGGTGCCTTCGACGGTCTCAGCTTCCCCGTCGATAATAACTCATCGAGTTGTTTCCGTAACTCCTCCAGTTCGGATGGAGCCATTCTATAAGGCGCCATAGATGGTGGTTTGGCTCCAGGCTCCAACTCGATCTGGTGGTCCACCGCCCTCCTTGGTGGTAACTTCTCGGGCAGCTTCGCCGGCATAACGTCCTTGTTCTCCTCAAGGACCGTTTTGATGATTTGAGGGATATCCTCCATGTTATTGGACTCATCCTCCACCTTTATCATTGCCAAAAACGTGGGTTCACCCCTCTTCACCCCCTTGGTGAGTTGCATCGCCGATAGCTGCCTCATTACGTCGGTGTTTTCTTCCAAGGCCGGAATCATGCACGGTGATCCCTTCTCGAAAATGCATACCGAGCTCAACGCAGGCATGGGTACGGCTGAGACTTGTCTCATGAAATCCATACCCAAGACTACCTTGAAATCGTCCATGGGAACGACTGAGAAGTTCACCGGACCGCTCCAGCTTCCAAGCCTCATCCTGACCCCTCGAGCTATACCATCGACGGGTTGAGCCCTTGCGTTCACCGTCTTCATCCAACCATCTTTCTTGGACCACTTGACACCAAGTCTCACAGCTTCGTCTGTTGTCATGAAGTTGTGAGTGGCACCCGTGTCCACCAACACTCGGGTTGGCTTATCGTTAATCCGAGCTTCCACGTACATGAGCCCCTTGCTCGTTGGCTTCACTCCCGGGTTAGCCTTCAGGGCGTTGAGAAGTTGCAACGACCCCATCTTTCCTGGTTCTTCTCCTGGAGTCTCGGTGTCACGACTCTCCATAATAGCCGATAAAGACCCCATCTTCGGGCAGTCCTTCATTGCATGTGGCCCCTTGCACACAAAGCATCCTCCCTTCGGAACAAAGGACTTTTTCTTTGCCTCGAAGTCTTCCCGACGAGCACCCTTGTCAAAACTCCTTGAGCTGGATGGTCGGGCAGTATCCCGTCTCGCTCCCCCACCTTTAGCCACGCCTTGTTCCTTCTTCTTTGAGGACTCGGACGCCCCAGAGGTACGGAAGTCAGTCAGAGACTCGGCCACCGCGATGGCTTCGTCCACCGTCTTAACTCCCCGACGCTGCAACTCTTGCTTGGCCCAAGATTGCAGTCCATCGGTGAAGTAGAACACAAGATCCTCCGCGGTCATGTTCGGAATCTGAAGCATGAGCGTTGTGAACTCCTTCACATAGTCCCGGATCGAGCCACGCTGTCGAAGTTCCCTCAACTTCTTACGGGCCTCGTATACAACGTTCTCTGGGTAGAACTGTCGCTTCAACTCTTTCTTGAAATCATCCCAAGTTTCAATCCGGCATGTTCCTTGCTCGATCTCGGAATGTTTCCTTCGCCACCATAGCATGGCTGTGTCCGACAGGTAAGACGTAGCGGCCCTAACCTTTGCATTCTCAGCCACCAGGTTGAGATTGTCAAAGTATATCTCCATCTGCCAAAGGAAATTCTCGACCTCCTTGGCATCCCGTACACCGTTGAACCGGTTTGGTTTTGGAAATTCAATCTTACCAATACTGGTTCCGCCAACGGCTTCAGCATTCACACTAGCCCTCTTGACCAGCGTGATGTCTTCCTCCATTGCAGTAAAGCGTGCCTTCATCCCCTCGATGTCGTCACGCAAAGCCTGCATGGATCCCGTCACCAGCTCCTCGAGCCGAATGAACCGAGAGTCCAAGTCGGCAGCATTTTGCTTGACTTCCTCAAGCCCACCGAACACAAAATGTCATCACGCAACGCCTGCATGGATCCCGTCACCAACTCCTCGAGTCGAATGAACCGAGAGTCCAAGTCGGCAGCATTTTGCTTGACCTCCTCAAGCCCACCAAACACAACACTCTCTAGCTCAGTGACGGTATGCTCGACCCTCTCGAGCTTCTCACCAATCTCGCCCACAGCCACCCCCAAAGCCTCACGAGAAACACTCTTTTCCCGCTGGGTGCCAGCACGTGTGGCCGTAGCCTCCCGTCCGCGCTCCTCCACGCCGGACTGAGAACTTACCTCTTTTGGTTTGTCTCCCTTAGCCATTTTCTTTACAAGGACAGAGTCTCCCCTTGTCTGGATCGTAAACCTGGCTCTGATACCAACTGTCACGGACTGATTTCTTCACAGCAATCAGGACGTGCGGCCTTAGCAACTTTCACCCTTGTGGTTTGCTAAGTCAGCCTTTTGGACAACTCGCTCAGCACTTAGAGAGAGAATATGGACGTTTTTAGAGAGAGTTTGTAGAAGTGTTTTCTTATTAAAACTTGGTGTCCTTACAAGTGAGGGGTGATCCCCTTTATATACACTTTCTCTTCCTCAACGAACGGTTCAGATCAAACCGATCTAACGGTTGTGAAACTTCTTCTCAAGTGTTCCACAACCTTCTACACTTTTCTACACTTCTCCATACCTAAGATATTTTACAAAAGACTTAAAGCTTAAGAAAATACTTAGTGGAGTGGACTTGATTCACCTTTGGCCCGACCCGATCTTTGGTTGTCTTCATGGACATTTTGGGTAAAACGGGCCGTGACAACCAGCTGTGACTAGCAAGGAAAAACTTGAGTTGTTGTGTTACCATACGAAAGAGGACTTGATGATATTTTTATTTTTGTTATTTTGTAGTGTTTATTAAAATTAACATATTTTTTTCTTAGTTAAGAAAATCAACTATTTTTTCTTCCACTACAAAATTATCAATAATCGTTCTCTTAACAACTGCAAGAATAATCGTAAATATAAAAGGGTGTCAGGAGCACAATAAAAGAGAAAGAATTGTAGCATAATTAAATAGTGATGGTGAATGAAGTTAGTATAGTGGGTAGAGTATTCATTAAATTTCTCATATTCCTAGGACTTCCTTTTAATGGGCTGGTTTGACTTCTACATTATTTCACATGCCAATAATGATTAATACTCGTAAGCTTTTAAAAAAAAAATTAAATGTAAGATTCATTCTAGCACAAATATGAAATGCAACTTAATTTAGAAGTTGTGATTTGAAGACTTTTAAACACAAAGGTATTTAACATTTTGAAGCAAACCATTCGCCTAAACAGTTCATCTATCTGTGATAGGCGATTTCTCCAAAAGAGGGGAGTGTGTTTCTCACTTCTTTATCGATGGTTTTAGTTACTGCAGAGGATGCGAATTACAAGTTTTGAGATTACTTTTAACTCTTGTTGGGTCTGTAATAACTTCTTTTAGTGAAAAACAGGTTAAATACGCATAGTAAAATAAAGTATAAAATAATGTATCCACCTGAATTTTCATAAGAACATAAAAATATACGGACATAAAATAATGTATCTACATGATGTAGTAGCTACTAGCTAGGTTAACCAAATAGACCATGAGTTCACAGCTAAAATCTTGCAACTCATTTCCTTTATATATAGATGATAGAGATCTGAGTGAAAAAATCCACAAAACTTTTGGAAAGAACCACGAATATATAGGTCAAGAATGGGTGGAGAGACGAGTGAGAGAGACCGTGGAGGAGGAGCCGCTTATAGTAGTAACTCAAAATCAATTAAGAATAACTCAATTTTTATTAGTTTAAAAAAATATCTCAAAACTTAAACTCTCACAAAGATCTCTCTAAACTCACAAGTTATGTCACAAGTTGACATCTCCTTATATAGATCTTAAGATTTCCTAATCTCATTAGTAAAACCATCCTTATCTAAAACACAACTTAAATAGGATAATGATAATTTGGTCTCTAAGTTATCTTTCAAGTTTATCTCCAACAATCTCCCCCTTAAACTTGAAAACCATCTTTGACAAATCTTTAACTCCAACGATCTTTCTCATCTCTTTAAACTTCAATCTTCCAAGTGCTTTTGTCAAAATGTCTGCTCTTTGCTCTACCCCGGGAACATGCTTGACGTTGATCAACTCGTTCTCAACACATTCTCTAATGAAGTGGTAGCGACGATGAATGTGTTTGCTTCGTCCATGGAACACAGGGTTTTTGGTCAGTGATATTGCAGATTTGTTGTCGACATAGATGGTTGTCTTCGTGATCTTCTTCTCTGTTTTGCTGCGTCTGTTGCTGCCATAAACTCAGCCTCACACGACGACAATGCGACTGTCTCCTGCTTGGTGGAACACCACGTGATGGGACTGTCTGCGTAATAAAAGACATGTCCAGTCGTTGAAAGACCATCATCTTCATCAACATTTTTACTACTATCCGAGTATCCAACTAACTTTGTGTCGCTTGTAGTTCGCTGAAACATCAAACCATGCGCAAGAGTACCTTGCAGATACCTCAAGATTTGTTTTAACGCAGCTCCATGTGACTGCTTAGGTGACTGCATATATCTGCTTAGAATCCCGACGCTAAACGAAAGATCTGGACGTGTGTGAAGCAAGTACCTAAGACACCCAATATTTCTTCTGTATTCCTTTTCATCTATACTTGCTTCTTCTTGTGACCTTGACATCTTCAGACTAGGTTCCATGGGTGCGTGAACTAGATTACAATCTGCCATCCCTGTCTCTTCAAGAATTTTCCTCGCATACCTCTCTTGACATAAAGTGATCCCATCTGCGTGTTGCACAACCTCTATTCCGAGATAATATGTAAGCCGTCCTAAGTCACTCATGTCAAACTTACTCGACATTCCTCTCTTGAAGTCTTCTACGAGGTCTACACTTGATCCAGTAACAAGGAGATCGTCAACGTACACTGCAACGAGAAGATATTGATCCTTATATTGACGTTGATACAGCGCCGGTTCCTTAGTACACTTCACAAAATTCAACTCCCCAAGAACATTATTGATCTTTTCATTCCACGCCCTAGGGGCTTGTCGTAACCCGTAGAGAGCTTTATGTAGTTTGTACACTTTGCTCTCTTTGCCCTTGATAACGAAACCTTCTGGTTGGAGAACGTATACATCTTCTTTTAAGTCACCATGTAAGAAAGCTGTTTTTACGTCTAAGTGATGCACCTCCCATCCTCTTGAAGCAGCCAACGCAATCAAGAACCTTATGGTCTCTATACGTGCTACAGATGCATATACTTCATCAAAATCAATTCCATGCCTCTGTATATAACCCTTCGCCACTAATCTCGCCTTGTACTTGTTGATGCATCCATCTGCGTTTCTTTTAATCTTAAAGATCCATTTAAGCCCTATGGCTTTTGCTCCAGATGGAAGATCATCCAATTCCCATGTTTTGTTTTTGACAATAGACTTGATCTCATCATCACAAGCATCGTTCCAGACTTTTAGCTCACTTGCCTCGCTATAACTCCATGGTTCATCGTTGATAGTTAACAACAAACGTTATCCATCTAGCTCAGCCAGGAGTATGTAGTCGTCAAGATAGCCTAGTCTTTTGCTCTCTCTCGTCAATCTTCGCAATGGATTTGCCTCTTGTTCTTCTTCTGATCCGTCTTCTTCCTGCTCCTTTACAACATCAACTTCGTCACTGATGACATCACTGTCGCTTCCTTCCACTCCGGTTCCTTGCTTCTCAAGCTTCCAATCGTTCCTTTGAATTCCTCTGTTCCCAAAATCTCCAAACGAGATATCAAATTCCTGAGGTTCGTCAGAATTTATGACGCAGTTCTTCCAGTTCCAGCTTTTGCTTACATCAAAGAACACATCTCTACTCACCACTACCTTTCGATTGACTGGATCAAGTAGTATGTATGTTTTCGACCCCGGTTCTGTTCCAAGATGTACCAGCATGCGTGATCTATCGTCAAGCTTCTTGAGGTGGTTGCGTTCTATCTTCGCGTAGGCAATGCATCCAAATATTCGAACATGTTCAACGTTTGGTCTTTTGCTCTTCATAAGCTCGTACGGCGTCACACTTAGAACACGAGTTGCCACTCTGTTTATTAGATAAGTCGCATGCCTCACAGCTTCTCCCCATAGGTAGTTAGGCATCTCCATATGCTTTAGAATGCTTCTGGTCATTCCCAAGAGGGTTCTGTTTCTTCGCTCCACCACGCCGTTTTGTTGCGGTGAATATGGAGCAGTCAAATGTCTTACGATCCCTGATGTTTCACAGAATGCTTGGAACTCTCCTGACACAAATTCTCCCCCCCTGTCAGTCCTAAACGTTTTTATCGAGGCTCCAGTTTCCTTCTCAACTATGGCTTTGAATTTTTTGAACTTCTCGAATGCCTCTGACTTCTCCTTGAGAAGTATAGACCACATATAACGGGAGTGGTCGTCAATCAATACAAATATGTACCGGAACCTGGATGACGTAGGCGGTGTGATTGGGCCACAAAGGTCACTGTGTACCAGCTCTAGTAGGTTTGTCGCGTGGTAAGAGGTTGCTTGAGGAAACATGTGTCTTGATTGCTTCCCAAGTAGACATGAAGAACATGTTTCCTTCTCAACTTTCATCTTTGGAATTCCAATAGCTAGCTCTTTCTTGATCATCGTACTCATCGAGTCTCGCCCAATGTGACCAAGGCGAGCATGCCACTTCTCAGCTTCACTTACACACTTTAGTTGAAGACATTGTGTATCAACCATATCGATGACTACTTTATACAGTCTGTTCTTAGACCTCTGTGCTCTTGTTATTAACCTTCCTTCTTTGTCTCGTAGAGTAAGATAGTCATTCTTCATCCTCACATCACAACCCGCTTCTGTGGCTTGGCCCAAGCTAATGATGTTGCTTCGCAAGTCCGGTATGAAATACACGTCGGATATGATCTTCTTGTCTCCGGATTTGCTGTAGAACATAACTGATCCTTTGCCTTTGATGTCGATGCGCGAATCATCTCCAAATCTTACTTTCCCGGTAGTAGCTTCGTTCAACGATTGAAAGTAGGTTCGATTCCTAATCATATGGTTATTGGCGCCGTTGTCTAGATACCATATATTGTCTTTGTCCAAGCTTGTCTCAAATTCTTGTGGATTCACGTTTTTCTCGTTGAGGTAGACAACTTCATGAACCATTAGTTCTTCAGCTTCTTGAGTATCATCATATTTTGTTTCTAATGCTTCCTGCAACTTGAGCAAGCGATCAGGACAATGGGACGCGAAGTGGCCAATCTTGTCGCATCTGTAACAAGTTATCTTCGTCATGTCAAACTCAATATAAGATCGGCCTCTACCTCTTCCTCCTTTGTTAGAGTAGCGACCGCCGCGGCCCCTGCCTCTGTAATAACCATTGGAGTCGCGAGTTTGCTGATGATACTGTTGTGGCTGTGCTTCTGTGATTGCATACATCAGTTTGCTTTGATCATCTCGTGTATCTTCCTCTTCTTCCGCAATACGTTCTTCATAGGCTTTCATGCGTCCGATGATGTCCTCAAAACTAGTAGTCTTGAGGTCAAGTACTTGTTCTAAAGACGCAACTATATGAATGTACTTCTTCCTTGGCAAGCACTTAAGAAATTTCTTAACCATCTTGGACTCATCAATGTTTTCTCCAAGAGCGGTTGACTTGGATGAGATTTCTGAAAGTTTCTAACATCGAATTTAATAATTATTACTTTCTGAACAATAAAATATGGAATATGACCCTTAGCTCGTTATATGAATTCCCGATTGATGGCTCGTGTTAAGCAATCATTTGGTGGTGGGAGAACAAAGCTTAGGACACAAGAAAAAAACAAGATCGTGATGACACTTGCTCGGGTCTAATCGACGATGACTAGCGATGACTCTTACAAGGGCATCACAGGTCTCTGGTTGGCTACAACAACTCCAGACCTCGAGCTGTGGTGGTCGATGACGTCAGAGGTCGCAATACGCGGTTCTTAGTGGTGATTGCATTACGCCTCCTTCGATGGTAAAGTGCACGAGCGTGGGAGAGATTGAAGAAGAAGATGGTACAATAACGGTGGCTCATCCCTCCTCTATCGTGATGACGACATACTTCATGGGACTGGGTCATTACACCATCGTTATGGGGTAGGCATGTGTGTTTCAGATCTTTTCTTTTCCATTAGCATTATGTCTTCTTCAAGGTGGAAGATCCTTGTTATGATAATAATATATCTGTTTATAATTGTTTCTGTCCTCCAACATGGTGTCTTGTTGAGCGGTCTTTTAGGAGCTCACGCTCTTCTTCTTTGGGAATTGGGGGAATCTGATTTCTTGGCGCCTCCTTGATCTCAAATTTTGAGAATAGAATGTACTTAGTTCTTGCGCACAGTCCAGGTGCGCTCTAGATATTGTAATTTGATCTCTTCAAGATTTGTCCTCACTTCTGATCATTTTTTGATCAAGGAAGTCGTTGCTCGGCGTGTGGAGAAGTCGTTGCTCGGCGCGTGGCGAAGTCATTTTCTTTTCTTCGTTTGTTCTAGATATTCGTTCGACAGATCGATCTCGGGCTCGCTGAACTCGGAAGGTCGGGCGATCAAAATTCATCATCGGTCTACTATAGTTTGAGGGCGTTATCGGTGAAACTCGACGAGATGAATTACTTTTTTTTATCAGTAATGGAGATTCGATTTGGCTGAGGTCGGAGTCGAATGTCATGTTTTGTTTCTCGTTTATGATCTAGCAAGATCAATGCCACCGTGGTGTGATGGCTCGTTTGGTGGTATCGGACACCATATGAGATGGACCCATTTCCGTGCTTATAAGCCTTAGATCAGGTTCCTAGCAAGGATGTTTTCATTTTTCTTACCCACAGTTGGCGCCAAAATGTAGATTCTAAAATCTACACTAAGTATTTTGTAGTGATTGAATGTTAAATCTAGGGAAGGAAAAGGGTGTGGGCATAAATATCCTCAGAACACAACGATGTAGTCAGGTCTGAGTCGGCGAAAATGGACTATATTCGCGGGTCGAATATCATAGAGATATCGGGAGAAGGAAGATTGTGACTGAACTCGAGAACGAGCTGCCTACGTACCCATCATGGGATCAAGACTATACGTAGTTCGATTATCATCATCTCGAAAGAGATGTCAGTTTCATTGGTCTTGAGTAAGATGTCGGCTTCGTCGGTCTCGTGTGGGACATCATTTACGGGTGAGAGTAATGAGCTCAGGATCTCGGATTGGCTGATCACGATCTCGTAAGATCAGGTTTAGTGTGAACATCCTTGCTTCTCAGCGTCTCGGAATACATGAATGTATTCGATTAACGGAACGTCGGTGTAGTTAATCATGGTCTTGAGCTCATAAATACGAGCTTCTTTTTTTATAGGAATGGGGAAGAGTGGAAGCGTGTCTGCTTTGGTCTCGAGGTTAGTGCTCTTGTTTCTTGTCAAGTGTTCGATCGGAAAACAAGAGGATACTTACCAAAGTCATCTCTTTCTCTTTTTATAGGATTTGGAGATGAATGGTGTTCTGTTACACGTGCTCCACAAGTCTCGCTTTTACCCATTATTGTGATCTCACGAAGCCTAGATATTAGGAGATTTAAACAAACTCTTTTAACGTCTTCTCTATAATAAATAACATATAATTATAATGGGAATGATTTGGTACAAATCATGGTCCAACAGTGATGTGGTCGCTGGTACACATGGAGGAACAAGCTCTCTAGGGGTTCAATACACAATTGCTATTAGACCATCCTTATACATAAAATTGTCTATACTGAAAAAGGGAACAATTTAAAATTTGGAGCGTACAGGGAGAATAGAACCTGCATCGTTAGCTTGGAAAGGTAAAAGTTTTAGTCGCCCTAGATTAAACAGATTTATATTTTTAACTTCTCTAGTAAACATACCCTTTAACTTCCAGGAAATAATAGCCTCTACCAAGACATTAACCGATGAAGCAAAAAAACTTTTTGAAAGAAGGTATTCAAGAAAAAAATGATTAAAAAATAGAAATATATTAAGGTAAGTATATATAATAGAAAGAAGTCTATAACTAATAGTCTAAAATGTATCTGTTTAATATTAAATCTTAAAGCAGTAAGCATTTCTTTCTTTTTCTATTTATTTCATATCTTTTTCTAAATAGAATAAAAATATATTCTATATAATATATAGAAATAGAACTAATAGATAAATACCAATATATTTATATTGATATTGCGTCCATTACGATTTGAACTTTATATCAAAACTTTAGAAGACATTTACTTATTCATTACACAATGGAAAATTGTCAAAAATACCACATTCATAGTACCACTTTTCATATTTACATAAACCACTTTTACTCTTACTTTTAATAAAAGGCAAAAGACATTTATAATCATATGGTTAATAATCTAGACTTAGGGTTTTAGAGTTGAGTGGTGGGTAGGGTTTTGATATGTGAAATTTAGAATTATAATAAATAAATAAATAAATACATAAAAAATACTAAAAAAATTTGAAAAATAGTTTCAAACATAATTTTTGATTTTCGAAAAGAAAATTTGAAAAAAATTCAAAAAACAATTATTATAAAGTTTGGATTTGAAAAAAGTATAATTCGAAAACATTTATTTATTTATTTTATTTATTTTTATTTATTTAAATAATTATTTATTTTATATTTATAGAGAACAAGGATATACGAGTCTTTTGCCACTTAATGAAGAATATATTTTTGAAAATGTCCCTTTAGTAGTATAGTAAAGATGAATAATGTTACCATGAAAGTGGTAAACATGAAAATTTTCCTTAAACAATGAAGGCTTTTCGCTTTTTAACTTCTCAATTGCTTAATGTACAAAATCTTTTTAGCAATTGTGTGCAGAAGTGAATTTATTCCAATACACAATTGCTATCGGAGAATTCAAATAGAGAAAATTATCTATAATAAAAAGGAGACAATTAAAATTTAGAGAGGGTGGCAGGAATCAGACCAGCATCGTTAGTTTTGAAGACTAAGAGTTTTAGTCAACGTCGATTCATCAGTTTACATTTTAACTTCTCTAATTTAAAACCGAACATGAAATTTTGGTTTCATTCCACTCCTTTATGATGGATGGCAAGATTACCATTGGAATGAAATCAAAATTTGACTCATAACATCTCTGTTAACTTTGTTTTTTCTTCTCGATGATTTTACAGAAAATTTTATTTTATAGATGATCTTTTAGATAGTGTTTCAAAAAAAAAGATGGTTTTTTAGATGATAGAAAAGGTTAACTCAAACAATTTTTCTAGTTATTTTGTAACATCCCGAATTGTGATATGTGAAAATGCTTAAGAGAATTGATTTGACTACTTATGTCACCAAAGTGTGCTTACCTTTTCCGGCACACATCCATTTAGAACTCTAGAATTAAGCGTGCTTGAGCTGAAGTAGTGAAAGGATGGGTGATCTATCGGAAAGTGATCGCAATACCGTGCGTGTGAGGCCAAACACGAGGAAAGGTCGGGTGGTGATTGCAGGTTAGTAAACAATGATTTCGAGCATTCAGAAAAATTAAAGCACCAACCGTCGGATGGGATACGGCCCGGGTGTGGGTCCCTGTTAGCCGTGGGCGGTCGGGTCGTTACAAATGGTGTCAGAGCTGGTTAGCCATCTCGGTTCTGACCCGAGAGGCGTCTTGAGACCTGTCGTGGGGTGCAACGAGGACATTGCGTTCTTTGAGAATGTGTGAATTGTAATATCCCGAGTTGTGATATTTGAAAATGCTTAAGATAATTGATTTGACTACCTATGTCTCCAAAGTGTGCTTCCCTTTTCCTGCACACATCCGGTTAGAACTCCAGAGTTAATCGTGCTTGAGCTAAAGTAGTGAAAAGATAGGTGGCCTATCGGGAAGTGATTCACGATATTGTGCAAGTGAGACCAAAACACGGAAAAATATCGGGTGGTGATGTCAGAGTTAATAACGAATGATTTCGAGCTTTCGAACCGAACATCGGATGGAATGGGGCCCACATGCCAAGTAAACGGCGTGGCCCATTAACCGTGGACGGTCGGGGCATTGCATATTTCATTTTTATTTATATTAAATGTATTTCTTAGGAAAAGTTATTTTCACCGAGGGAAAACAATATAATATGTTAGATGTCTTTAGTAAAAAAAAGTTCTCGTTTAAATGACATTTTAAACCTCGATGATCAGATCAATTTATATTCGTATGCGTTGTTTTGTTCTTCTTCATCTGTTTTCGGCCAATAAAGTCATGTATATTGTTGGCAAATAAAGTCATGTATCATTTTGAGAGCAAGTCAACGCTAGTTTCCTATAATAGAAAATAGTGTTCATAATTTTAATACAAACTTTTGAAGGAATGGTTTCCTTTCATGTTGAAGCTTGAGTCAAATAGTTATAGTTAGTTATTAGGGAAAATTGGATAAATAGGACACTTTGAACTTGGATTTGTCACATTAGGATTTCTAGAAGATATTTTAGGAAAATAGGATTTTAGATCTTGTAAAATACCAAAGTACCCTTAATTTACCAATTATGTTGAATTTAAATTATAAATTATAATAATTTTCGTTTTAATGTTAAAATTAAAATCTATAAAAATTAAAAAAAAAAGTCGTTTTAATGTTAAAAGTAAAATCTATTAAAATTAAAAAAAAAAAATTTTATTAATCCAAATTTTTTTTTTTTTATATTTGATAGGATATGTTATTAAATTTAAATGATATTAAAATAGATAATATATTTTAGTATATTTTTAATATTAATGTCTATTAAATGATGATTTCTACTCATATAGTTTTTTTTGATCATTTGCATCTTTTATAGAAAAAAATTTAAATTACTGATAACAAAATTTTCATTGTGGGATTAATAGTTTTAATAATTTATAATTTAAAAATAAAATAAGTTGTCAATGATCGTTCAAAAATTTTATCAAAAAAATTGTTCAAAGTAAATTTTGAAACTAAAATATTTTATTTTATGTGGTTTATAGTTTAATTTAAAAAGATATAAATATATTAATCTTAATAATTAATTAAATTAGACTTTTTACTTATATAATTTTTTAATCATTTGTATTTTGTCATAACAAAAATTTTAAGCCATGGATCATAAAATTTGAATGTGAGACTTTTAACAGTTTTAGTAATTTATAGCCGTTTGTAAAAATTCAAAATATAACATATACATAAAAATCTAAATTTTATTTTATGGTTATTGTGGTTGTTTAATTTATTTAATAGTTTAAAATTTAACAAATATGATAGAAAATACACTATTTTTTTTATCAAATCTTTATTATTCAAATCATTAATTGCCGTATATACTTTAGCCACATTAGGCAATTCCATAAATTTTATTTAAGGAAATAATAAAGTAAATTAATGATGAATTTATTGTTAGTTTAATAAAAAATTTATTATATAATTAGTTGGACCAACATATTTCTCTAATGATTCTAAGAATCATTATAGTGATGACATGTGGCTACAAAAAGAAGTTGTAATGCTTCTCAAATAATATACAGGGGATAATATGAAATCTACAAATAAATAAATAGTTCAATTACAAGTGGTTGAAAAGAAGAACTACTAATATTATTATCATATGCTGAAATGTAAAACGATTTCTATCCACCAACCCGAGTTTGATAAAATACATATTCTGAAACATGAATCCACAGTAACATGGCTAGAGAGTCTTGATTTGCTTTTGTATTTAAAATGACGCAGTTTGTGTATATATAATGTTCATTTCGTAATGGTAAGCATGAACACGAATTTACGCTTGACGTTTTCATTTTTATAATCTTAAGAGTTCAGTATTTTCCAAATTATAATATACCATGACAGCAGCCAAGCACTTGATTGAAGCCAAATTATAAGAGAGGCGTTGCTAACTGACATATTGCAATGATAAAATCATGAAACCAACTGCTGAAATATCTAAAAGTTAGAGTGTTTACATTTATAAATTGAATGAGCTAATCAAACTTTCAAATGGCAATTAGAACTACTAAAATCATCTCAACCCGCTTCTATATTCATTTATATATTTTCTTATAAAATAGAAAAACTCTATTTTAGAAACATGTATACTCTTGTTTATGTTTTTACAATATAAAACTTATATTTTAAGCTTTAAGTTGGTATGGACGACTGGTGAGAACTCATATAGCAAGCTATCTTAATGTGTCTTCTCCTTTAAAAAATATAATTAATATAGTGTGGCCCACAGATGCAAAATTAGTATTCATTTGTATCAATACTAGTAAAACCAAAATTTTTTTATCTACTTGCAAATAGTCTAGGTTGGATATTACATTTATTTAACTTCTTATTATTTCTCACACAAATAACTTACTTAAATATATATCATATTTAATCAAATATTTTAATATTTTCAAAATAAGATATTTAAAAAGATATTCTCAAGAATATTTTTCTAAGATTACATTTTATAATAATATCTTTTATTAAAATGTAAATATGCATTTCATTTTAATGTTTACTTTTAAATAATAAAATCATAATTAATATCAACTAAAATTTAAAACTATTATTAATTCATATTTCATTTATATAATAAGAAATCATATTTCTATAATATTTATATATACATAATATATATAAATAATTAAATTACTACACCAATTAATAAATATAAAGTAACTTAACCCATTTGTTAACTATTTTATAAATTATAAAATAACAGAATAAAATATATTCATGAATTTTACAACATACTTCAACATATTAAAAAAAAATATTAATATAAGATATATAAATTATAAATAATAAATATTTTCATATTTTAATATATAAATAAATATATATATATATTTAAATTATAATATTATAATAATTATAAGTATGAAACATGTTGAATGACAATAGTTAATTTATATAATATTCTGACAAAAATATAATAATAAAATAAATTGTTACCAATATAAAAATTAAAAATAAGTTTTTACTAAAATTTAAAAATTTAAAATATAAGTGAAATTGATACGAGGCGGGTTATATGAATGAATTATCTTATTTTCATAAAATTATATTCATGTAAATTTTATTTTAATTATATTCTTAAAATTTTGGGTCCGGGTCGGATTTCAGAACACTGAATACAACGCTTCATGTGTAACATTTAAATGTAGATACACAATCCAAAATATAAATTTATATCATACAAATTTGATTTTTTCGAAAATAATAAATATATATAGAAGTGGATTGGCAATACTTTAATATTAAGGTTTTCCCAATTACAGGGATAGCCAGCCATTCCTGCAAATGAAAATTAGTATATATCTTCAAAGGAGCTAAAAGTATTTAACAACAAGAAGGAATTTTGTGGAGTAGTAAACTCAAAATCAAAAATATGAAAATTTGATTTATAACCCTTCTTTTTGGATATATTATTCTTTTATAATTATCAAGTAGAATAACAAAAACATATAATAAAACCTATATAACTATAACTAACAACTTAACAAGTTGGAGTATATTTACATGCATCTTTTTTTGTTTATATTATTGATGAGTCGGTTATCAAAGTGGGTCGCACGAAAGTTTTAATTGTGACATCGGGTCGGCCCAAGTTTTTATTTGCGTTTTGCATACCTAAGGGAGAGAGTAATAATCGATTCCGGTTTTGGCCTTTTGTCCCAATAACTTTTAACTTCTGACTCACATAACTTAATTTTTTAACATTTTAAAAACGACCCAAAGACTTTCGGATCCAACGAAAAGCTGCTCTACACACGTGCGACCCCGACCCCACCTTCCGCCGGAGGAAATTTTTTTTTTCGCAACCAGTCGGAGTTACTTTACGTGACTGGTAACCGGTTTTACCTGGATAAATGTGGGACCTTTTCTTGCTTTTTCCCGCCAGAATTGTGTTGATTTGTTGGGTTATTATAATAATAATAAAGATTTGGGTATGCTTAATCATTAACGGTGAGACATAATAAAGACACGTGGATGATAAAGAGGAACCCTAATAGCAGTAGAGCTTTTGTGCCTCTGATTTCACTGAGATGCATCCACCAAATCTGAAATTGATGGACACTACCAACGGAGTTCGGAGCTGCGGTGAAAGTTCTTTTGGTAAAGTGAAGGAAATCAGTAACAGCATCAGTGAAGGTACTGTGTTTTATCCCGATTCGGCACAAAATTGAGTTGGAATGTGTGTGTTATTGTCAGATAAAATTTAACGGGAACTATATCTTTGAGTGTAGGTCTCTCTAAGTCGTACATTGTCCTAATGGCGGGAAGGTGGATAATGTATGACAATGGAGCTTGATATTTCAAGATAGATAATGATAGAATGGGTAGAACAGTTGATTGCTCGAAAATCAAAGGCGTTGACGGGTTAAAAGAAAGTATTTATGCGGAGTATTGTCTGTTGGGAAGGGAAATTTCGGCTGAAATTTCCTATTGGCTGAATGATGGAGAGAGTGACATGGTTGGTGTAGGAGCTGCACCAGTTCAGATAACAACCGACACTGATTACAAAATTTTCAGGGCTCTTCACCGAGCAGACAAATCAGTTAATGCCTTCGTCACATTTAGAGAGTTTGTTGGGGGTGAAATGATATTTGTAAGGTCGGAACGAGTAATTATGTCACAAATTAATGCATCTGACGGCGCTCCTGACAATGATGAAGCTCTACTAAAGGACCTTGAAGCAATTGAAGCATCATTTGGAGTTAACACAGAGATTGGTAGGTGGGGGGAAAATTCTAAGGATCAAGATAAATCCGGAGAACCTTTTGATGCAGGATGTGGGGTTAATCATGCTTCAATGTTTCCGCGTCAACATAACTTTAGCGAACAAGAGAAGAAAAATATTTGTGGAGAAAATCTGGCGGTGGATAATGGAAAAATTTAGGAAGCTAATGTTGAAGGAGGATGTGGAGTTAATCCTCCACCACAGGATGTGGATAATGGAAAAAATAAGGAGCTCAAGAAAACTGTATTGTACAAGATAAGGAAAAGAGTTGTGGAGCAGAGATGGCAGTGGACAATGAACAGTTTGGTTTGCGTGGAGCAGATATGGCAGTCGACAGTGGAGAAAACAAGGGAGATGATATGGGAGAAGATGAAGATGATGATGGCGACTATGACTATAATTATTGGCATGAGTATTGTAGAAATGATTGCGTGACAGATGAAGATGACGATGACGATTTTGAAGCAAGTCCACCAAAAAGAAGGGGGTGGTGGACAGTCTAGAACTAATCGTAATCGGCGATCTGGGCCGACGAGTGGTAGAGGCCAAGGATCTGGAAAACCGGGCGTCTGGTAGAGGTCAACGATCAAGTGCTACGGGCGGGTCTAAATCAACGAAAAAGGCTTGCATCCGGAGACGTTCCGAGGTGAACACCGATGAAGTAAGAGATTATATATGCACTTCTAGAATTGCGTACACCAAAAAAATAAATACTGAAGAAGGGATTGATGTTGTTCTGTTAACTCCACCAAAACCTAACAACCAACACAATCGTGTGCTTGAAGATGATGATGATTTTGTTGAAAGTGTTCGTAGCTGTGAAACCGGCGAAAGTGTTGATGTTGTGCTGGTTACTCCACCAAAAAAATATAACAAACACAACTAGGGATGTTAAAATGGTAAAACCCACCCCATTTAAACCCACCCCGTTTAAGACCCACCCCATTTAAAACCCATACCCGTTTAGACCCATTTAAAAATAAGTCTATTAGGGGTACTCATTTAGATCCACAAATTTCGTACTAACTCATTTAGACCCATTTAAACTATTGTTGATTTAATTTTTAATTGTTTTAACTTTATGGTTTTTAACAAAAAATAAATGATAAAAGTAAAAAATTTTAACTGATTTTTATTATATAAACGCAAATCAAATTGTTCGGGTAAAACCGTAAAATCAAGTTTTTTTCTAAAACCGCAAAATTGATTTTTTCCGCCAAAACCGTAAAATCGAGTTTTCCCGCCAAAAAGAAAAAAATCGAGTTTTTCCGCCAAAACCGTAAAATCGAGTTTTCCCGCCAAAACCGTAAAATCAAGTTTTCCCGCCAAAACCGTAAAAAATCGAGTTTTATGCCAAAAACTGTACAATCGAGTTTTCCTGCCAAAACCGTAAAATCAAGTTTTCCCGCCAAAACCGAAAAATCGAGTTTTCCCGCCAAAACCGTAAAAATCGTAAAATCGATTTTTTCGCCAAAACTATACAATCACATTTCCCTATAAAAAAATAATTAATTATATTAAGTTAAATGGGTTAACAGGGTCCCCACTAATTTTAAGTAGAACCCATTTAATAAAGGAAAAATTGGAAAAATTAGACACTTTGAACTTAGATTTGTCTCAATAAGATTTTTAGCAGATTTTTTAGGAAAATAAGATTTTAATTCCTGTGAATACCATAATACCCTTAGGATAACAAATTAATATGAATAATAATAATAAATTATAATTTTTGTAATTGATTTAGTATTAGATTAATTAAAAAGGGAAAAAAGAAGAAACACGGTTAATGGGTATGACTTCCCTTTACCCTAATTTTTTTTACCTTGTCTTCTCCACCGAATCTCTACTTCACTCCATCCCTGGTGATTTAGTGTTCTTGGAGAAAATCATTGTTTCGTCGGACCTTTCGTCTCTAACCTCGTTTTTGTCATCCTCCTCTTCGTTCTCACACACGGAACAACGAAATCGAAGTGTTCTTCCCAAAGGAGTTTCGTCGGACGGTTCGGTTCATTACGAAATCGAAGTGTTCTTTCTTCAGTTTCATCTGAATCTCATATTTCTTCACACTAGGTATGCAATTGCTTGTATTGATTCTTTTAACCCTAGATTTTTGTAAAAATGATTTGTCATCTTTCTTAAACTAAATTAGTTTTAGGTTGATTAATCATCTTATACAGGAACAGAAATTGAATATGGTTATGTCTGCTGCTAAAAGAGAGAAGGACTTTTTATCTAAAAGTAGAGAAGTCGCGTGCCATGACCGAGATTGATGAACGAATGAAGAAGGCGCTCACTTTTTCTAACATTCTAAGTTACAGCTTTGTGTTCCTTTTTTAAACTCGTAATCCATGCTAGTGCTAGCATGCTGACTCTTTGAAGGTACTGTATTGATTTTCTCTCTACTCTAAACTCTAACTTGATGTTTGGTTATGTGTTATTCTCTGTTTTTGATGTTTGGCAGAAGTTAAAGATTCAGGAAGAATCAGGCAGCAACGCTGAACCAGCATAAGTCTTCCCACCTAGGGTGGTTCGTCAGTTCAGACAGAAGACATCATTCAAAAATGAGGTGTCTCAGAGCAAACCTGGTCTCTCCACAGATGTCCTAGCATTGGTCTGTATTTTGTTTATATCTTATTTCTTGAAAGGATAATGATGCATTTCTTTGTATTTATGGTTTTGTTTTTCCTAATTCAGGTTTTCGGCGGTTCTTAAAAGATTAAGAAGAGGCATGTGAAGATATTGCAGGTTGATCAAAGGCTTTATAATATATGTATCAATGACATTTGCCATTAGTTTCTGCATGTCAACAGAGTGAACCTTCACTTACACTGATCTAGCTTTTTTGTACTAAGAATATGAATTAAACAAGTTTTGATAGTTTTATTTTCTCTCAGAGAATTAACATAATACATGTGAATACTTAGCATTAGTGTATGCGAACAACAACGCAAGAGATTGTGTGTATATTATAAATCATCGAGATG
Source organism: Brassica oleracea var. oleracea (assembly GCF_000695525.1). NCBI lineage: Eukaryota > Viridiplantae > Streptophyta > Magnoliopsida > Brassicales > Brassicaceae > Brassica > Brassica oleracea. The sequence goes on from NC_027754.1 coordinate 13,509,611, forward strand.
ACTAGAAGAACGCAAGGGCTTTGGGAGATCAAGTTGTGTAGTAGCTGCACTTTGACTGGTGGCTGATGAACGATGTAGCCTGCAACAGAATTAACCTTTTTGCTTTGTTGGAGCACAAACGCATGTCTTCCCCATTCTGTTGCTGTTACTGAGCAGACCAAGAGAGTCTGTGGACCATGACTTCCTCAATGGACGATCCTGTCTTGTTTCTGCTGCCGTCTTCGTCTTTCACCACACGGCTAAACGGATTCTTGGGAGGAAAAAAACTTGGGAGAGAAGATACTATGAGAGATTTATGATAGATTTAGTGTAGATTTAGGAAAGATATCAACCGAAATATGGAAGTTTCCGTATTTACCGGATTTAGCTATAATATGTATCATACGTTGGGCATATCACTGTAGAATGGGTGAAAAACCTATTCTTCCCTAAGCGTCACATAAAGTAAAAGGCATAACATGTTATAACACATAAACAAGAATAGGTACATCACAGAGTTGTGGCTATAAGACGTAATAAAGTTGTAATAGATTAACGATATCTAGCTAGATGATATTCTAACGAATTCTAGCCTAGATAGAATATACAAGAAATTTTTGTTTGCGTTATATACCCTGGATATATCAAAGTATAATATTTAGTATTCAATTTCTAGATTAGGTAGATGGCCATAATAAGTATTCTGACCCAGCTAGAAGATTAAATAAAATATGATTCCACTATTTTGTTTAAAAAAAATTAAACATATATATAGTTATATTGAAGTTTCCAATAGATTTCATATTTTTTATATTTTTTAAATTTAGTTTACTATATTTTCCATAACAGAAAGGTAAAACATGTTCAAAATGACCAAAAATATCAAAAGTCCTAATAGGACAAACAAAAGTTCAAAGTGTTTTTTTTTCCTAATTCTCCCTTTAATAAATGGGTCTTTACAAAACTACCCATTTAAAACCCATTTAACTAAATAGATTTAAATGAGCATTTTTTTTTCTTTAATAAATGTGTCTTAACAAAACTATCCATTTAAAACCCATTTAACTAAATGGGTCTAAATGAGCATTTTTTTTTAAACCCATTAAAAACCTGCTAACAAAGCCCATTATCACATCTCTAAACACAACTGTGTGATCGAAGACGATGATGAGGCCGTTGATCCTCCTACCACCGAGTGTACGGAAGGTCACGATAGAGTAGGGGCTGATGATGAGTTTGTTTATCCTGGTAAATGTACACCTTCAAAACAGAACCGTCTGATCGAAGATAGCGAAGATTTTATTGATCCTCCCGTCACCCAGTGTACACAAGTTCAGGGTGGAGAATCATTTATGAGAGGTATACAAGTTTCGGAAATGTATGGATATAATGATGTAGATCCTGTGTTTGATGAAATGAGGGGAAGCAGTTTCGAGCCGGTCGAAGACGATGATGAGGCCGTTGATCCTCCTATCGCCGAGTGCACAGATGGTCATGATGGAGTAGAGGCTGATGATGAGTTTGTTGATCCTCGTAGGTTTACACCTCCAAAACAAAACCGTGTGATCGAAGATAGTGAAGAGTTTGTTGATCCTCCCGGCACCCAGTCTACACAAGTACAGGGTGGAAAATCATTCATGAGAGGTATACAAGTTTTGGAAATGTATGGATATAATGATGTAGATCCTGTGTTTGATGAAATGAGGGGACGCAGTTTCGAGCCGCCGGAGATCGACTACACTAAGGAGGACTCAGATATATACGTTGGAATGCTTGCAGCTCTTTTACGGTCGAAATACGAAAGACTCCACTGTGGACCTCGTGCAATGGAACTTCCGGAAGTATTGCGAAAGAAATTCAGCTATACATGCACATGCTGGAAATCTTGGAAAGCGAAAGAATTAGTAATTGCGTCTGCGCAAGGAACATAAGAGGAGTCTTACAAGATGATACCACAATACTTCCACGTACTTAAATACGCAAATTGTGGAACAATCACCGATATTAAAACCGAAGTGGATAAAGAAGGAAAAACAAAGTTCAAGTATGCATTCATGTCGCTGAAGGCATGTATCGATGGGTGGAAGCATCTGCGGAAGGTTCTTGTGGTGGACGGCACCCACATGTTTAGGAAGTATAAAGGGTGTTTGCTTAGTGCCACCGGGCAAAACGTAAACAGCCACGTATTCCCTGTTGCTTTCGCAATAGTGGATAGCGAGAACAGAGATTCTCGGAAGTGGTTTTTCGAGAGGTTGTCAACTATTGTAGAAGATAGCTGTGAATTAAGTATAATTTCCGATAGATGCGCCGCAATTTTTTAAGCTAAATAGAAATGATATCCACGTGCAGACCATGGTATTTGTCTTGTACACCTTCAACGAAACGTGTCTGACAAGTTTAAAGGGCTGCAACAGAAGGATATGGTCGGCAGAGCAGGGGAGCATTCAAGGTTTCAGAATTTAATAATCTCTATGAGCTTATAAAGCTTACGGATTGGAGATGTTGGGATTGTTTGGAGAAAATCGACCGCAAGTTGTGGACACGTTCACACTTCAAAGGGAAGAGGTATAACATGATGACTTCAAACATTGTTGAATCTTTGAATAATGCTCTGATTCCAGCGCGTGAATGGTCCTGCTAGAGTTTATTCGACGGATGCTGACTAGATGGTATGAGAGCAGACGCTGCGAGATCAGTAAGATGAAGGGAAATATTCCAAAGGATATTGACATAATACTGGTTGAACAGTTAGTTTTGCCTACGGGCCTTCTGGTTTTGCCATGTTCCACTTGGGAAATCGAAGTTACGCACTCGCCAACTGGATTCGGTTTCACTGTTGATCTGGAAAAACAAACTTGCACGTGCCTAGAATTTCAGATGCTTGGGTTGCCTTGCCGACACGCTATTGCTGCTGCTTCTTCTCGGAACATGGACTACAGCCTGTTTTTTTTCTGAATACCATGTGAAACAAACATTGGCTGAAATTATAAAGGGTATCTTACTTCCTATTCCAGATCCAATAGATGTCTTTGTTCCCGCCGAAATACTAAAGGCCGAGCTTTATCCACCAATGACCAAAAGGACAAAGGGAAGGCCATGCATTAAAAGGAAGTTTTCAGCCGGAGAGTTTCCGGTAAAACACTTTGTTTACACCTTCACTAATATTTTAGAAAGGCATAGTACACACCTTCCAAAAATATATACTTTTTATTTTATAGGAGGGGCCGAAGAAAAATAAAAAACTGAACAAGTGTTCTAGGTATTTTAAGGAAGGTCACAAGAAGACTACATGCAAAGAACCAGTGCCATGATCTAAGTTCCGACGAACTCGTTATTTTGTAACTTGGACCAACCCGTTATTTTGGATTTCTTGTTGTTTGTGAAATGATATAAGTTTCATTAAGTAGTAGTTTTTTATTCCCACATAAAGCATTTTGAGTACTAAAACATGTGCATTTGTTTTGTACATGAATTATATTGAATCACATTGTGTAGTAAGTTAAACGATAAACTCGTTAGGGGTTGTTTATAAGTTAAACGATAAACTCGTATAGGGTTTAGTGTTTAGTGTTTAGGGTTTGGGGTATGGTGTTAGGGTTTGGCGCATTGGGTTCATTGCAAACTTTTTCGTAATCTGCTTACAGTTGCAAGTGTTGGTTTAATTCTCAAGACACTCTTTCGAAAACACATCCGTTCATTTGTGTTGGTTACTTACAGGTCCACTCCTTATTAATACTACTTGTCTGTTAGAATATTTCTCTATGTACTAGTTCTTAAAACAGATCTCCCGATAATAGTAGGGTATCATCAGATATCTTCTCATAATGCCAGAATTTCCGATACTCAGCCTCCCGGCAGAGGTCCAGGCTTTAGGGGTGCAACGCGTGGCACATAACTCCTTTTCAGATCTTTATAGACTCCACTCTACTTGCAAGTCTAGGTGTGCGTTGGTTGATGATGGTGGGGTTTATGCTGCGTTCGATTTGTTCAAATACCCTTGGTACGTCGGCAAGCGAAATTTATTGTTGAGAAAATGCTTTGAGGAGGGAAACCCTAGTACTCTTTACGTCAAGGGTGTAGAGTATTTCTACAGGCTAGATCGTCACGTAGAGGGACTTGCTTTGATAAAAAGACCAGCAGATGCAGGATTCGAGCAAGCGTCGTATACCTATGCAATGACAAGAAAAATATTCAGTGACGATGGGGAGTATTTGTCTCGATTTACAAGAGAATACGTTGCTAAGATCGGAATGGTGGTTAAATCCTCCGAGGGGATATGGCATAGGGATCATAACGATGCGTTCCTAACGAAGAGGCACATGTTCATATCAACAGTCGTCCTGTTATTCTCCAGTTTCCCTTGTTGTCCTATTTTGCAAAATGATTGGGTTCTTTGGCACATTGAGCACAACAAGGGTGAAGACATGTGTAACCGATGCTTCTGGAAAAAATAGGTTGATCATTTTCTACGTGAATTTCAGCCATGTACCAGTTTTCCGGACTTTGATACTTGGCAGTAAGGGTTCGTCGTTGGTGATAATCTAGGTGTACACTCTTTAGACATATTGTGTACACTCTTTAGACATATGGTGTACAATTTTGTTGAACTCGAAGGAGATACATTGTATTCAGTTTATGAGGTTTCAATATTTATTTTCTAAGAACATCATATCATATCTGCGTAGGTGATAATCTTGGTTTACACTCTGTAGATATCTTCGTGTACACTCTTTCGATATCTTAATGTAATTGTTCTGTCATAGTTCCGCCTGGTGTACAATCTTTATATATGATAGTGTACACAGTGTAAGATAGGTCTGAGGAGATTTATTGTATTCTTGGTGTACACCTTTTTAAGAAGTTGGAGTATTTATTTTTAATACACGATTATAAGTTTCGAAATTGAAAAAAACATATAAACAGTAGATGATTTCCAATAATTATAAATTTTAATCTGTTACATAATTATAAATGTCAATCGGTTACATGACTCATTTCTAATTTATTAAATAACTCTTCTAATCAGATAGATGTAGGCAGTGGAAACATATTTTAACTTAGCATCAAAAGGTGAGATTTTCATTAAATTCTGACTTCCCCAATACACATTCATACTTAGCAATCATTTTGTTTAAACGTATAAGTCAACCACGTCATCAGTTACCAGTGAGTTATAATTAATAAGAGTTTCTATTAATTACGGCATTTAATTGTTTATATGGTATCTCAGCCTTTAACCTTTCATCTACATCTCCGCAAACATTTCAAACAAATATTTATCTAAAAGATAACTTAAATGTTACCTTGTACTAAAAAAACCCTCGTATGCATAGTTGTTGATACTTACAAAAACTTTCTTCAGTTACATGACGAAGAGACCATGGGTTTGCTACCGGTTTGTTGCCGATAAAGAACCGCCGACTTGCTTCGAGGCGAGATTCAAATGTCAAAAACCTAGCAGGTGGTTCTCCGGCATGATCACGGTTCCCGCGACGGATGGAAGCAGATGATGAATAGGTCATAGTTCCGCTTGTTTTCGTGGATCTAAAAGATGACGACGATGATGGAAAAAAAGAGTTTGGTAGAGCGAACTTATACTTCTAGCAACTCAACCGTCACGTCAGTCATTCAAAAACCACAAAATACATGGGGCCCATACTTGTAGCCAGTATCGGTTCAAACTAAAGATAAGAGTAAAGGTTAGAGTAAAGGCTAGAGTAAATGTAAGAGTAAAGGTTAGAGTAAAGGCTAGAGTAAAGGTTAGAGTAATGGTTGTTTGGTTGAGAGTTAAGCTTAGAGTAATTGCTTAGGGGATATATTTCAGTAAAATGTACACAGCTTCATTTATGGCTATCAAACTCAAACAGTATATGTAAATACAATATGTGAATCATCTTCCTCCAATTTATTAGAGGTGTACGTGTCATCATAGATGTGTACATTAGTTAATAAATTTGACGGTAGTTGGTAAATGTCAAATTTGATTCCACACTTACTTTTACTCTTTTTGTTATAGGAGGCTACATAATATCGGAACTGCATTTACTGTTTGGGAGTGGGTGGTAAAATAACTTTTCTATTTAACTTAGTCAACATTATCACCTCCTAACAAAGCCATTTTGCACGGAATAAGATGGTAGGTCAACTTGTTCCTAATATTCCCGACGAAATTATTTGTAAAATAATTTGATTGGTTGGGGAGGATTCAATTTGGCACCTTGGACCTTTTTTGCGGGCTGGGAAGCGCGGATACGCTCTTGTCTATGAACCCTCGGTCTTGCGGACGTGCAATGTCACTCCTATGCTTATAAACTTTGAAATCCGCTTAAGTGGAAAATTCCGCGAGTTCTTGCTCAAGTGCGTTAGTACTGGAAATACAGACGCCGTCTACTACGAAGGTCTCTACGCAGCAACATTTGATGTGGAGCATGCCATCAACATATTGGAACCAAATGTCCCAAGGCACGCATTGTCAACGTTTGCCGTCGGTGTTTTCAACGTTTGTCTTGGTGAAGATAAAGAAGCTAGTAAAGTTTTCTGGAGTTCGCTGCAATTCATGACGACCTTAGGTCAGATGCCATACTGGAACTGGCCGATGAGCTTGAGTGGAGATTGTCTCTGTTCCTGGCGCCACATTTAAACAGATACGCTCTAACCTGGAAATTCCTTGACGATGAGGTCATCAAATCACCAAAGAGCCTCTATGGCCATGATTACACAATGCATTTTGACGGTTCCCGCAAAAACTGCAGGCTCTTTAGGATATGTTCCAATATTGCTCACATGCTCTAAAATCTCTCTTCGCTATGTTTTTTTGTTTTCTTTTTTAACATCGGCTATGGTTATGTTGGTTTATCTATTTTCTTAACAAATGATAGTGCATTAACCAAGTGGTGCACATAAAATGTAGTATTTCTGTACATGGATGTTGGTGTACGTGGATGTGTTGGTGTACACGATTATCCACGTACACATGTATTCAGTATTCAAGTACATAAACAACTGCCATCAACTATGTTGTGGGTTATCTATTTTCTTTACAAAGCGCAGCGCATTAATTAGTGTACCTAACGACGTGTGCAGACCAATTAAAGGGTATATTACGACTGTGGTACATGTATATAAGTGTATATGACGACTGGTGTACATGGATATACGCGTCCATGAATAGTGGTGTATAACAATTAAAGTGGACATCACCACTGCTGTTCATGGATATTGATGTACATGACCACTAGTGTAATATATATTGGACAACATGACTAAGGTTGTACATCGTAATAAATGAGCAAAAAGTGTATATGACTTCAGTTATCAATAACTTCAAACACTCCTTAATTTAACAACAATCTGAAGCACGAAAATTACATAAACATAACTGACAAACACACTAAACCTTGAAGTTAAAACTAATGATCCCACCCAAAACAACAAAAAATCCAACCGACGATGCCACCAACACATTACGAAGCACCGAAATCCTCTCAGTAAGTACCAACATTGCTTTCTTCAAAGCTTCACATTCTTCACTTTTGTCATTCATCTGTTCAACAAGATCATTCGAGATTTGGACATTCGAGTTCTGATGTGCCTGTTTACTTATCTGGTTCCTCAGCTTGGCGATCTCCTGTTTTTACTCATTAATTATATCCCTCGCTTCACGTAAAGCAAGGTGTTGCCATCCATGTGGTGGTTCCAGATCAAACCACTGAAACAAATCGCACTTAACATAGTCCCGACCAACTCGCCGACCTCTGCAAGTAAGGAATCACCTCCCAGAGTTTTTACGCGTCCACGCCCTCACAGGTTTCGCCGTAAGGTTACTGTCGCAACGTACCCCATGCTCGGTTGAGGATGACGAGATGATACTCTCGGAGTTCGCAGCCACGAAATTTCCACTCTCCGGCATTTTCTCCAATAACTATAAAGATCGCTTAATTTTCAATCTCTGGAACCCTAGATCCCCTTTTAATCGACTTAGTCATTTGTGGGGATTAAATAGACGAACCGACTAAAGAGACCAATTTAACACGATTTATAATTAAAGATATATAATAATTTTAAAATTTGAAACTAAAAAAAACAATTTTTTTTTACAAATTAACATAATGTAATTCTAATAAAAGACACTGTGTTTGACATATCTCCCGAAACCGTTAATCCCCTTTTACATTTGAAATATACCCATTTACTTATTTCTGGAGATTAAATAAACGAACTGATTCAAGGACCCATATTGGAATCTTCACTGGAATCCGAATCGGACTTGTGGTGCTTCTCTAGGTATTCCTGATAGTCTTTAAGATCAACCTTACTGTCCGACTCATCATCACTCCCTTTGACCTGATCCGGAAGAGACCACTCACTTTCAGTGTCAGCAGAAGTCACATTTTCTTCTTCACCATCATGGTCTTCGTATTCTTAGTGGTCGTTATGATTCTTTCCGGTTCTAGCCTTCTTCTTTGGCTGCCTTCCATTTTCGTCTGATCCGGAATCATCGGATTTCGTGTTAGAGCCATTGCTGTCACAGGGGCTCTCACCTTCTTCAACATCCAAAGCTGCCTCCATGATTTCATCTATGGTCGAAAAGATTGTTGTTCCGATCTCTGACAGTATGTCCTCTCGTAAGCCATCTCGATACATCTTTATCAATGTAGTTTCGTCGTGTTTGTCAAGCAAACCCCTTGCCAGAAACTTTGTATTATATTCTCTCACAGAAGTATCTCCTTGATTCATCTTGCCAATGAAAGCGTTCGTCTGGTCTAATTTTTTAAAGGCTTCATTTTGCATCAATTTAATGTTATCAAGCGACACATTTGGGAACGGAGAAGGCATCATTAGGCGGCGTTTTGTTTATGAACACTATAATGATGAAACTGTTTAACTGTTCGAGCATGAGATTTGAAGAAAGGCGACCGTTTATGACTTAGATAACTAATTAAGTAACCTGTTTGATCTCATCACGCATTCTACTAATCTCAGCATCCATCTTGACATCATTTCAATTATTTTAATCAAACATAATAGAACGCATTAATTAAACACCGGGGACACATAACTAAACATCGAACATAACGTAACATAACTCATTAAACGTAAACTTATATAAAAAGAGCACAATACCGGGGGCATTTAACAAATTACTTGAGCAGGTTTATCTCTTCACGCATTTTCTTAATCTCATCCTCCATCTTCATTCCGTTCTTCTATTGGTCAGCAACTTCCTCCTTCAACTCTTCCAGCTCTTCTTCAATAGCATCAAAACATCGATGTCGAATGTGAAACCCATCATCCTGAAGAATAAATATTTGGATTGGGTGGTTAGTGAAACTAGTAAATGCATATAAGATTATGAAATTCGTAATATCACCTCAAACTCTTTGCATTCGTAGTAACTCACTCTTGCTCATCGGTTCCCAATCTGATAGGTCCACCGCATGTACACTTTTTCGGTATTTTATGGTGAGCATAGAGAACACACTCACGCCAATCCGCATCCCTTCTGTGTTGCTTCATATCTGCGTAGTAAGAATCCGTCTTTATAATTTGCGAAGGAGCTTTTGAATATACCTTATGGTGTTTTTTGAGAATAGAAAACATGATCGTTCATTCTCTTTATATAGGGAAACAAAGTCGACTTTTCTAAATCGTAACGGTAATATTGGTTTTCAATCTCTCCCAACGGCTAGATCTATTTTGAATATCACCTAACGGCTTTATTTGTTTTGAATATCACCTACACTATTTAAAATAACACGTGGCAACTGTTCTTCCCACATATCACTCCTAAAGACTATTCTCCTTATAAATCTCATTTATTTTCCTTATAAATCTCATTAAATCTAATTTCTTTTCTTTTTTCTCTAATTTCATTCAACATGTGTACATCTACACCGAACACATGTACACCTAAGACCATTCTCCTTAAAAATATTATTCTATTTTCTTATTTCTTTAATTTCATTCAACAGTAGTACATCTACACCTAACGTCTGTACACCATTCAACACGTGTACATCTTAATATTCGATTATTTCTCTATTTTCATTTCCTTATTCCTGTAGTTGCGTTATTTTAAAATTAAAAGACCTTGCAGTTGAAGTATGGATGCCTGTGCAGCTGCATTTGAATGGTGTACGTATGTTATTTTATAGAAGTAACTAGAACTCAAAATAGTTAACAACACTACACGATTTTAATAATACACCTTAAGTTCATTGGTTAACTAGGCAAAACACAGCCAACGAAACATTAAGTTCACTCACCATTATAACAACAGCCAACGAAACATTAAGTTCACTCACCATTATAACAACACAACTTAAGTAATCATGCAGATTATCCTCGTTCGCCTTCCTCTTCTGGCTCTTGTTGATGGTAGCCTCGGGCCCCCCTAAGCGCCTACATATATTTTTCTCCATTTCACCTAAGTGATGCTTAAACTCAGTCGACAGCTTTTTCAACTGCTCAGCAATCCACGTCTTCAGACCTTCGTGTGAACACCCGCCCGTTTGAGGAGGTCCCTCTGGTCCGCCGTCTCCAGATGATGATTCGTCCTTGCAATTAACAACCACAGGTTTACGTGGACGTAAATTCCGCCGGTGGACGGTTCCACCACCAGGTTTCTCGTCCTTAAGCAGACGTCCACCGGTCTTTTTTCCTCTGTCTTAGGGGAAAATGACCTGTTTTTCCACTACGCATCATCTCAACCAAACGAGTTACTCGGTCATCTTCAACATTCTCCAACCACATATATTGTCCTCTTTCAGGAATCAGGTCCTGGTGTACGGATAACTATTGCCAAAAAAATTAATTATTTTAATAAAAAATGCTCGAAACTTACCTTTTAGCAAAAGGACAATGAACCTAATAAATCTATTATCTATGATCAAGAGAGAATGAACTTACAGCTGCATCTGCTTTGACGGCAAGAATGTCCTGTACGCTGAGGATAGTAACAGTATCTTTGCAAACTGTAGGGTCCTCCAAAAAAGTTGCAGTTCTTGCTCCGTCGGGAATCTTACACAACTGCTGAGGCAAAGCTTCAAAAGCCAACAACTGGAGAGCTAGTGGAAAGCCATAGAAAGTTGTTGTTTGCTGAGATAACCGGACCCGCATTGCCTCTATTGGGTCTTTTATAACTTTACTGACTATGGGAGGTAAAAAATGAGGTAAGGTCGCCAAGAACGATTCTCCACCCCATGGATATGACAAGAAGGTTTGAATGCGCCGAGCATCTCGACATGCCTCGGGGTGAGTTTGAGGGTTTTGTTATTGCAACACACAACCCCGTCCACCAAGGCTATTAGAGCCAAAGGAACACGTTTCCATCCAGCCATGAATGGATTCCGCAGCTTCTCAAAAACGTGACTCACGGTAATGCCCCCCAGTGTTGTATCAAATAGCTTGTTCCACATTGTAAAACCTGGAATTTCGTCAGCATCAGAAACTCCAACATCGAATGATCCGCAGTTTAAACCAGTGATGCCGTGGAATTCATCGAGCGAGAAGCGTAGAGGATGACCACCGACGGTGAACCAAAGTTCAAATTTGCGGATCGTAATAAGCTGACGGGAGAGGAGGCTACCAATGAGCTTTGTACAGTTATGCCAGCGGACAACAGGCAGCTGAAAAAGCTTGCCAAACTGAGAACATAGCAAAATGTCCTTGTCCCCCGACCCTTGAAGACAAGCCGCCACAGTTTGCCTTAGAGTAAATGTTCAGACGCAAAGCAGTTGGGTAAGAATTCACGGAAAAAAGTCTTGAAGGAAATTGCGACGCCGAAGAACCGACGTCCCCACCCTGGGGCTCTGCTGGAGAAGATCCCTCTGCGCTCGAGTCCATCGACGATCCCGCTTCACCGGCGTCGGAGTCATAAACTAAAAAACCCGAATAAGATAAATTAAAAAGACGATTAAAAAAAATTAAGACAAAACTTTACAAAAACCTAATTCTACCCAGAATCGAGACTGACATGCAAGGAATGGGCGGAATAGTTAAACATTTTCAATAAACGAGCAGACGAACCTGGGTACCGTTAAGTTTTTGTCACAAAAATAGTTTTCAAAAAAAGAAAATGACCAAAATAGCCTCTTTTTATTTTGAAATTTTTAATTTTATTTTTAATTTTTTTTTAATTTGAAACACTATCCCCAAAACTTTACCCCTTGACTCTAAACCCGAAGTTTAGATTAGTTAACCCTAGGGTAAAAATACAGTTTTTCCCTTTAATAAAACTTATTTTGATCGTTGAAAACTATTTTTGTTACGAAAACTTAAAAATAGATATACCAGGGAATTTCTATTTAAGTTTTAAATAAGGTTTGTCGATCCAGCAAAAAATATGATAACAATTATATGGCCAAATTAAGCGACCTGACTTGTCGTAAGAGAAGAAATGGGTTTCTAGTATTTTGGGCTGAATTATAATACTGTCTATCACTCTATCAGCATCACAGATATCGATATCTTTTCGTGCTGATCTCAAAAGTCACAATGAAGTAAGAAACAATTAATTAGATTGTAGTTTTGAACTAGGTCGATTATAATGCTCTCGTCGCATGGTTATACACGAATGTGATGTTGAATGCTCGCTGGTACTAAGACAACTTTTTGAAAGAAAATATTGGTCTTTCTTGTCACTAATAATATAACAACAGAAAAAAAACAGACTCTATCAAGACCAAGTTGAGAATTTTGTATTTATGTGAATGACATAGGAAGGCTGATTTTGTGTAAGACTTTCCATCCATGTATTTTGAGTTCGTGGCACATGTATGATTACAAAATGTCAAATCTCTCTTTGCTTCGCTGAGCTATTCCAAATATATTGTACATACAGGCTAATATGTTATAAATGTCACGTACGTGTAGTTATCAGGTTATCATGCATTCCACAACCCAGATAAATTATTCAAATTCCCAGTGTAGGAGTGTGAGGCAACTCCTTGTATTCCAAACTACTACATACTCAATTATAAATATGATCTAGCAAAGAAAGCGCTTGGGAAAAAAAAAAGCTTCGGCTTGATGGATATACATTTAGGCTTCAAATTGGTACTCATCTTTAACTTGAGTTCATCCAATTTATACATTTTTACATATTGGTATTGTTCATACGTTTTTAAGCATTTTAATCCGTATGAATCCGGTTGAACTTGAATGTTTTTGTAATCAAAGAGAGGTTCTCTCTAGTCTAGATCCCCAATTCAAGTTTTTATTTTCTTTCATATAAATATAAAAAAAAATTGAAGATGTGTAGAAGCTTTGTTATTGATTTATAGGCGTAGGGCTATAAGAAGTTTTATATATTACTAGTGGGGTGTCCGCGATTCGCGTGGAATATTATTTTATTGATGTTAAGTATGATGTTTTTAGATGATGTAATTATGTGGTCACTATTTATTTGTGAAGAACAATATTAAGTATTTTATTGTGTTATTTAGTATTAGGTTATAGGTTAATATATTATGTGTTTGTTTTTTAAATAATGTGTTGTTGTGTGTATAGTAGTATTTGTTATTGGTGAATTAAGTTTCTGGTGTAAACCATATTAAATTTCAATAACTTTGCATTTAAGCATTTGTTAATTCTAACATTTACGGTTTTAGCGTCAAAATTGTATTTTATATTTTCATATTTTGAACATTATTCTTTTTTTTAACAACGTCGAACATTATTCTCCTAACATGTTTTTTTCCGTCTCCGTATATTTTGACTTGAGCCGTCACCATCTATGTATTTTGTTTATATTTCCGGTGTGGGTGTTTCTTACCATCAGCGGAAAAAGACTCACATCCGTTTCTCTTGTTTTTTCTCGTCTTCTTCTCTTGTGAGATTATCTGATATTGGTTGTAAATCATGTTTATGAGTTCCCAGTTGTGCGGTGTTTTCTCATGATGTTGTAAGCAGTTTTGGTCAATATTTGTCTTCTTCTTTTTTAGATTTGGCTAATGTTAGGAACTACATCTTCTTAGGTTGGGTCAAAGTTTAGTTGTTTTTTATGTTGTCTTCCTCGTAGTTGGCTTGCCGTTGATAGTTCATGCTCGTCTTGGTTTTCAAGATCTGGTTTTTGGTCATCTGAATTTTATGTTCTCTTCATAAGTCGAAGATGGCTTCACAGTTTGCTTATTTTGTGTAGTCTCATTTTCTCTCTTTGTTCTCTCATCTTGTTGCACTTTTCTTTGCTGGTTGCGTCTCTGGTGGCTCTTAATTTCGCCATGTTTGCCACTCTAGGTTTGGACAGAGTTTTCCTTCGTGTATGTTTTGTGGGCTTGGAAGAATATTTCTTGTCTCAACCTTGAGTTTTGGTTTCTCTGTGGTTGGCTCCCATTTTTCCTCTTTTAAGTTGTTTTTCTTCTTCTCATGCTTTCTTTGGGATATGTGTGTGGAGTTAGTCTCTTGGAGCTTGCGTCTCTTCTATTCAGAGTTTTGTGGTTCTTTATTGGCATGGCGCCTTGTATGTGGTTGTTTTGTTTGTGAGGTGATTCTTACCTCTTAGCTGGTGATTGTGCTTTAGGCATGTGTTTTCCTGCTTCGTGGTAACTTTGGTCTTCCAGAGATTATTCTTCCTCTGATCCGCTTTTTTTGGTTTTTTGGGTTGGTGCTTGATCGCGTTCATTTGTGTTTCACAGTTTGCTGATTTTGTGTAATCTTTTTTTTTCTCTTTATTCTCTCATCTCGTTACACTTTTCATCGCTGGCTGCGTCTCTGGTGGCTTTCCATTTCGCCATATTTGGCATTCCAAGTTTGGATAGTGTTTTCCTTCGTGTATGTTTTGTGGGCTTGGAAGAATATTTCTTGTCTCAACCTTGAGCTTTGGTTTCTCTGTGGTTGGCTCCCATTTTTCCTCTTTTAAGTTGTTTTTCTTCTTCTCATGCTTTCTTTGGGATATGTGTGTGGAAGAGTTAGTCTCTTGGAACTTTGGTCTCTTCTACTCAGAGCTTTGTGATTCTTCATTGGCATGAGCGCCTTGTATGTGGTTGTTTTGTTTGTGAGGTGCTTCTTAGCTGGTGGTTGTGCTTTAGGCATGTGTTTTCCTGTTTCATGGTGACTTTGGTCTTCCGTTGATTATTCTTCCTTTAATCTGTTTTTTTTTGGATTTTTGGATTGGTGCTTGATCGCATTTATTTGTGTTCTAGACCTTTATTGAGTTAGTGGTACTATAGCATTTTGCATTTTCTTTGTGATGTGGAGTTAGGTTTAGATTATTCGTCGTATTCTAGTGTTTTTTAGTTTAGTTATTTTATAACTTTTAATAGTCAAATAAATTTATAATTTGTAATAAAATAATAGAAAATAGTAAAAAATAATAAAATATTTTTTTGTTGTGAATAAATAAAATATTTTAAAATATATTTAAAATATACTTTAAAATAAATAAAGTATTATTTATTTTTTCTTTATTCATCTTCAATTTTACTGACCAATAAAATAGATTATAAAACCTCATACAATAATGGTTAGTGTGAGAAATGTTATAATCCACAATTAAAAAGTATTAAGCCAAATTACAACAATGTAAAATAAAAAGGACAAAATGTAAAAACAAAATATATATGGGACACATGTCATCAAATCCTCTTGCCACTTATCATAAGAAAGGAAAAAGTTAACTTTATATATATAGATAGATTGGTTTCTTAAGTGAAACCTATTACATATATATTTTTTTTCTTTCCCATTTCTTGTTTTCGTAATAAGTGATTATTATTATTATTATTATTACTACGTAATTATTATTTTTTTGGTAACAAACGGTTATTCTATTACTCAAACTTGAGGTGATCTGGGTAACCAGACCGGAATAGAACAACCAATAAACACAAAGAAATCTATGAAAAGAATGAACATTTCTAGCTAATTAATCAACAATTTCATTTTGCGCCCTTGGGAAGTAGCTGATCTTGAAGTCCGAAAAACATATCCAACTCAGTTGAGAAGTTTGGCCAAGCTTGTGGGTCCGTTATCATTGCAATAAGGTCCTTGCAATCTGTCTCAAATCTCTGACATGTCGAATGTTGTAGCATGCTCTCCATTGCCCATCTTAGCGCTTCTAGTTCCGAGTGTAATGCTGTCTCACGCCTCCTTAAATTATGTGTCCCCATAAGTTGGATCTTTCTCATGTTATCCTTCCAAACTCATCCAATTCCGCTGAATTGATTTGTGGAGGTCCATGAACCATCCACCAAATAAATATCACTCAAACTTAAGGTTTGGGTTTCTTCAACAATTTGTGCCTATGGAAGACCAGGTATAGTATCCTTTGCATTGTACCAGGCCCGGCACTCACTCTCTGCATACATGACTAGCTCCAACGGGTCTCTGTCTATAGCTCTGAATAGCTTATCATTCCTAGCCTTCCAAATGTACCAGATTATCTAAGGATAAGGGTCTCTATAATCTTCTGGCTCTACAATACTATTCTTCCTTCAAAAACGATAGTCCATATTGGCATAGATACTCGAGATAGGGAAAGTTTGAGAGCTTGACGATGTTGATGATAACCCATTCTTGTAAGGCCGGTGGGTATGAGTAACAGTTTCTTCTGGCTCTCCACATCTTGGGTAGTAGTTATCACATCGCATATTGCGGCGTACCAGATTCCTTGTGCCGGTACCTGCCTTGAGATTAACTGCCAAATAAGATGGCAAATCTTTTGTGGTGCATTCACTTTTAAAGCAAAGGCTTGAAGTTTGGTTATGCTGGGCTCTATAACTTCTTTTTCATCGTCATCTGTCAGTATATTTGTAGCTACCCAATATTCAGACTTGACTGTATATTGACCATTTTTTGTGTAGCTCTAGCAAAAGATATCATGTCGATGAGTAGGGCTTATAGCCAAACTCTGAATCATCGGTATGTCCTCTTCATCTACATACTGTTCCAGTAGTCGAGCATCCCACTCCTTTGATTCAAAATTAATATGACTATTGACGGTCATTTTTGGATGTACTACTGGGGCCCTGGGCCAGCCGAACTTTCTGGAGAATCCATGGATCCTGCCACATATTAATTTCATATCCTGAATGTACTTTGTTTCTGATACCCAAAAGTAATAGCTTCATTGCCACTATAATACTCGTCCACACATAAGATGGGTTATCCACTGCGCCAATTCGCAAAGGCGAGCTCAGGCGATAATATTTTTCCCCAAGAACTCTCGCCAATAGTGAATCTGGAAATTGAACTAGACTTCAAAGCTGCTTCGCTAAAAGAGCTAGATTGAATTCATGGATCATGCGGAAACCAATTTCTCCCTCCTCTCTAGGTGCACACATCTTTTTCCATTTAGCCTAGTGAATTCCTCATTTTGGTGGATTTGAGCTCCACCAGAATTGTGCGATGACACTTGCAAGGTTCTCACATATCTCCAAAGGAAACAAGAAGCTGGACATGACATATGTCAGAAGAGCTAACAAAATATATTTAATTAAAACTTCCTTACCTCCTTTCGATAGCCATCGTCTACCAGTCCAACCATTCATTATGTGTAGTAGTTTTTCTTTTAAGAAAGTGAATAGCTCACACTTAGGGCCACTAATATGCTCTGGGATTCCTAAGTAGGAGCCCATTCCCCCTTCATTTTGGATACCAAGTGTATCTTTAATCTACTGTCGATCATTTGCTGAAATCCTCTTACCAAAGAGTAATGAGGATTTATCAAAGTTGATACATTGACCTGATGCTTGTCCATATTCCCTGACTACTTTGATAACTTCTTCACATTCACGGGGCTCCGCCTTACAGAAGAAAACAATGTCATCAGCAAAGAGAATGTGTGATACCGAGGGGCTAGCGAGTGCGACTCTCATCCCCGTTATCTTCCCTTGGTTTTCTGCCTGATCAAGAAGACTAATGAGCGCTTCTGTGCATAGAATAAATATGAAAGGAGAAAAAGGATCTCCTTGACGTAAACCTCTTCCTGGGACAATATTTCCCCTTGGCTCTCCGTTCATGAGAACTTTGTACTTGACCGAGAAGATGCATCTCATAATACATTCAATCCATATCTCTGAAAAACCCATCTTCCGCATGACAGCCTCAATGAATGACCATTGCATCCTATCATACGTTTTTATGGCCATTCTCTTAACTCTTCCACATGGCTTGGTTCTCAGCGCGTGGAACATCTCATGAGCTATCATGATATTATCTTTGATCTGTCTTCCAGCAACAAAGGTTGACTGGGTTTCAGATATCCGATGTAGAAGAACTTTCTTCAATCTTTAGCATAAGACCTTAGATATTATTTTATATTTGACATTGCATAGAATGATAGGTCTAAACTTTGTCATCTCATTTCGCTTAGTCGTCTTAGGGATTAGGCAGATATTGGTATTATTTAGCCCATGCACACTTCAAAAAGAAACTGATTAGCCATACAAGTTAAGTCTTCTTCGACAATATCCCAAAACTTATGGTAGAAGAGAGCTGTCAGTCCATCTGGTCCTGGGGATTTTCTTGGGTGCATGGTGAAAAGCGCTAGTTGAACCTCCATTCAGTTATTGGTGCTGTAAGATCCTCATTTATTGTCCCAGTAATCGTTGTCGAGACCTCTGCTAGCGCATCAGCTATATCCTCCGGGTTGAAAGACTTAAATATTTGCCTAAAATAGCTAGTAGCAATGGATACTAGTCCTTCCTCATCCTCCACAACATTTCTATTTTCATCTAGAAGTTGTGTGATCCTATTCGTTGCTCTTCTCTGCTTCACTAGCACATGGAAGTATTTTGATTTCCTATCACCTTCCCTTAACTAGAGAACCTTACTTTTCTGTCTCCAAAACATCTCTTCTGCCTAAAGAGCAGTAGATAGTTCCTTTAGAGCATCTGATATTTCCTCGCAAGTAGCATCATCATTCGAATATAGGCCCTCCACCTTCCCCTTAAGCTTCTCCACTAGCTTTTCTGAATTTACATTGTTTTGTCTCCTCCATTGGCTCAAAGCTTTTCGACAACTAGCAATATGTTCCATTATATTCGCTTCAGGAGGCAGATCCTCTGACTTCCACCCTTCCAGAATGACTTGCCTTAGTTCTTCATTATCCAACCAGTGTTTATCAATTTTGAATTTCTTTTGTTTCTTCACTGGTTTGTGAGAATATCCGCTAGGGGCGGACGATTTCCTCATACTTAACAGCGGTATGAGGAAATTTTTCATGCCAATCCTCATTCCCCTCTGCTCTATCCAATCGACATCTAACAGTTGTCCCTCATGATCTTTTCCCAACCCAAGAAAGCATATTCTCAGTAAATGGAAATTCCAGCATGCCACAATCACTCAGCATCTGCTTGAAAGGCAAGGAGCTATCAAAACGCCTTCTGTCTCCCTCTTTTTCGCTATGATCAATAATTTCATTAAAATCATCTATCATGAATCAATGTCCATTTCGTGTTTTTGAGAAACGCGTAAGACGTTTACAAATCTGATCCCTACGTTCTAAAACAGAGTCTCCATAAACAAATGTCATAAAGACTTTTATTCTATCAATGACTGCCTCAATGTCAATCATTCTATTATTCGAAAATAAAACATTAACTTGAATTTCATCTATGAATAAAAGAGCTAAACCTCCGCTAAGACCAAGTGGCTCGACGGTAAACAAGTGATCAAATCCTAAGTCGGCATGAATGTTTTGCAACAGCAGCCTTCTGTTCTTCGTCTCAGAAAGGAACACAAGTCATGGGCGATGCTTCTGACACATCTCCGTAAGGTATCAAACTATGAGGCAGTTCCCAATCCCTCTACAGTTCCAAATGAGCGTCCTCATGATGATTTTACGGGGTTTTTGTGGACCCCTCGAAACCCTTTTCCAGATGAGAGTTGACTTTAGCTTTGTTTGATACACTGTGACGATTCTTTTTTTGCTCGGTTTTCCCATAAGAAGAAAGCCTTGAAGAAGCACCCTGTCTTGGAGATCCCTTATGTAATATGGATGCCTTTTTGCCGTGAAAACCTGACGGAACTCGACTCCGCCTTGAAGACTGATCCTTTGCATTACCCGTCCTAGATGTTGATCTTAACGGTATCACCTGTGCAGGTTCCTCTTACTCCATCGCTTCCAAGTCTTCACCCAGAAGATCATCTACTTGATTATCACAATCCATCCTCATATCCTGCTAATCAGGTCCCCCAATAACTGATCCCGCAATATCCATATCTTGGAGTGCATCTATAATCAGATCATCACCTTTAGGGAATTGTTTCTTTGTCTTCTCCATAGGAGAGAAGGTTATAGTTCTTGCAGCATCATGAGAACGCACAGTAACGTTTGCATCGTTAGGGAGAGCACTACGTAATGGTGTAACAATAGTACTAGTCAGCCTCTTTCCACTGTTGTGACTCACGTTCTCGGTCTTGCTAGCCATTGCCACAGCGTAATCATCCTGCACCCGTTGAGGAGAGAGAGCTTTTGATGCACCTTCAGTGATAGCCAAGGACTTTACGACCTTGTAGAAACCGACTCACCATCTTTTTTATACTTGTCCTTCCAGTGATATGGCGTCCTCTGCTCATAAGGAGCATAACGGCGACCGTATCTTGCATCGTAAGACTTGCCAATGATGCGGCTATCTCCTTACCATCGCCCATACCTATCTCGACTGTCACGGTTAGACACCTCATGGTGAGCAGAATTCTTGTAGCGTAACTCTCTCTCAGATCGGTGGAAAGAATGATTCTCAGACTTGTATGGTCTTGAAACAACATCGTCATGATAATTCCTGGGCGAGGTGTAATCCTTACGATTAATATGGCTATCACGTTCCCTTGGCGCCGACTGTAAAGGCAACTGTGTGAGGTTGTCTGCAGGTAGTTGGACACGAGCAAAGACTCCTGCCTTACTTGATTGAACACTCGTGAACTCCATCTTCTTAGGGCAGTAATAAATAGTTATATTCCATAGTTGTAAAGAGGCCACAGGACACGGGCAGCACCACCTTTCTACCTTTCAGTCCATTATAGAGTAGATGACTTTTAGAGTTCACATGCGAAACCGCTATTCTTTCTCAACCGCTTTTCTTGAACTCAATAAAAGGTCAATACGCCTCTCTCCTCTCTCACCTTTCTCATTATAAATTTGTTTTATGGAAATGACCGATGCTTATTGGTGTATCTTGAAATGGTTTCAATGAGTGAAATTTTGGTAAAAGTAAAATAAATTGCTTAGACGATCTTTTTATGTACAGTTAAATTTGTTAAATATATGTTTAATTCCAAAAGTGAAAAAGCCAAGCGGAATGATGAAACTAAGACCAATTAACTTTTATAAGGGCAAGCAAGTGCCAACCATTTTCTCTCTAGGTTTTTTTTTTCCTTGTCTTCGGTGGAGAACTCCGTTCTCTCTGGCAACTTCTTTGGTCTTTCGGAGCGTTCCCATCCACCCTTGTTTCTCTTGATTGAGCTTATTAGCCGGACCAGTTTCGATTTGGAGTTGTATCAGAGGTACCCTATATCTCTCCTCTGCGATTCAGGTAGATACTTGCACAAGCAGATCTCTATGGAAACTAGAGTTTCTGGTCGGTATTCGGTTTCTTCGGTTGATCTGCTATGTTTGAGGACGACGGAGAGAGGCCGGAGTCCCCCTAGTCGGTCATCGGGAGCCAAGATTTCATGTCGGGTCCTTCAAAGGATTTCGTTAACGACATAAATTCATGGGAGATGGCTGTTCTTCTGGGTTTTTATCATTTCCTGTGCGAGCTCACCACTACAAGAAAACATAGTTATTTTTGACTGAAAAAAAAATTGTTAGAAACTTCTAACGAATTTACGAGAAATATGAAATTTCACAATTCGTCGGAATTTTGTCAAAAATATCCTAGGATTTTCCGATGAATTTTCTTCGTAAAAAATAATCGACAAAATACTGACGATTTCCGAGGAAGATTAAACGATTTAGGATATAGATTTGGGGTTTATGTTTTTGTCAGAATTTCGTCAAAAATTTTCAACGAATTTTTGACGAATTGTAAAATTTTCGTATAAAATTCGTCAGAAATTTCCAATAAATTTGATTTTTAGATATGAAATATTCAAAATAAATGTTAAAACCAGATTCTTGCAAGATCAC
Organism: Brassica oleracea var. oleracea; assembly: GCF_000695525.1. Lineage (NCBI taxonomy): Eukaryota > Viridiplantae > Streptophyta > Magnoliopsida > Brassicales > Brassicaceae > Brassica > Brassica oleracea. Next base: position 13,531,659 of record NC_027754.1, read on the forward strand.
CATAACATATATTAAGTGATAAATATGACGTGGGTTAATAATACCTCAATTATTTAAACTTATATATATATATATTCGCGATGGATGCATCGACGAATACATAACCTTTCTCATTAACACTTATATACTTAAGCAAATACTTTACGGTGATCTATCCTACAATTTTCATTTTTTGTGTGTTTCAAGTGTTTTCAAACATTTTGAAGATTATAAACCCTTAAAATCATCAATTTATCATCAATGGCTATTATCGTTTTTTTTTTCTATGTTTCGAAACCTCAATACGTAATTCGGCGGAAATTTCTGACGAATTTATTTCCGACGAATTTATTCCCAACCAATTTTTGATGAATATGGTATATTCCGACGAAAATGCTATATTCATCGGAAATTGAAATTTGCTAGAAAAACGGCCTAATTTTTTGTGAAGCGCTAAAATAAAAAATTCTGATGGATTTCCGACAAACTCAAACCGTCAGAAATTTTTAACATAAAAACAGAAAAAATTCCTCTTCTCTCTCTTTCAGTGGAAGAACAGCTGAAGAACAGCCTTGAATCCTTCTTCAAAACTCCCCTTAAATCATGTTAGTCATTTATCATTCTCTCAATATTCATATACGTTGGTTTGTATATGTGTTAGGTTAGAATTGATGTATTTTAGGGATTTTGAATGTTAGGTTAGTTAATTTAGGATTTATTATTTTAGATTTGTGTTAGAATTGTTAGTTGTAGGATTTTACATGTTATATTTAGGATTTCAAAACTTGATTTATGTTCTTTAACGTTTTATAATTTTGTTCTTGTTTTAAAACGTTTTTATGATTTTTTTATAAAATGTTTTAAGCTTTTATAAAACGTTTTAAGTTTTTATAAAAAAATTATGTTTGTTGTAATTTATAAAACGTATTTATGTTTTCAAAAATTTGTAAAAAAAGATTCACTTTTAAAACATGTTTTCAATTTATAAAACACTTTTCTGTTTTTCAGATTTAATTAAAACATTTTTTTCAATTTTTAGATTCTCTGAAAATATTTTTAGTTTATTAATTGTTGAAATTTGTTTTATAAAATTTTATAAACGTTTTTAAAATATATTTATATATATATATATATGACAAAGACTTTTGGGAGATTTTCCAAATATGACTCAAAACTTTATTTTAAATACAAAACTATACCCAAACTTGAATCAAATGCAAAACTAACCTAAAACCCTTGTAAAATTACAGCCAGCCCCTTGTGACAAAAAAAAAACTCATTTTTACGAATATAGCCCCGAAAAGTCGTCTGAGTCTTCTGAGATGACGACTTCCAGGGAAGTCTTCCGGTGTAGTTAATCTTTAAAATAATTTATAAATTTTTAAAAAAATATTTAGACTAGTGAAAAATTAAAATCATGTAATTATAAATATTTTTAATTAATATAAATTAAGATATAATAAAATTGAATAGTTTTCAACATAGATGTGTGAAAGTAGTTAATCATGATATTCTTTGGATTAGGGTTTGACAACATTTGTTGTAGTATTTTATTTATTCATAGGGTTAAATTTTGGAAAGCTTAAAAGTTTTTGTGAAAAATTAAAATTTTACCTATATGTGTTTATTTATGTGTATATTAAACATTTTTTTTAAGTTTAATTTGATTTTATGACGTGTTTAGTTAGTTAATTTAGTTTAGGGGTTATATTTAGGGTCTAGACGACTAACAAGTAAGTCGTCTGGCGATTAGAAGATTTCTCTGAAAGTCTTCTAACTTCCGCTAAAAATATTTTAACTTCCCGCTAAAAATATTGAAGTCTTTTGGGCGACTTACAAGTAAGTCGTCTAGTAAGTCTTATATTAGAAGGCTTACTTGAAAGTTTTCTGAATCCAAAATATTTAACCCTATTATATTTTTTGTCTCCCTATATAAAGAAAAATTTACATTTTCTCTCCTCCTCTCAAATGGCTGTAACAAAAATGGTATGTTCCTCATTCTAAAACTCTCCGACCTCTTTCTAATCTCTTTGAACTTATAAACACCAAACCTTATATCAATTTATTGTTTTTGTCTCATGTTTTTCTCACTAGTTTATCTTGTTTTGCAGGTTTTTCATCACATGGTTCTCATCTTCCCTTCATTTAAAGGTAGATCTATTAATTTTAGATATGTATTTTTGTGTGTTCAATAAAGGTAGATCTATCTAATCTTCCACTCATTTTCTCTGTTTTTAAGTCATTTGAACGTTTTTGGATATGTAGATTTTTCAGATCTGGATTTGGATATGAAGGTTTTTCAGATCTGGAAGATTCCTGTGACGAATTACATGTTAGTCGTCTAAAATATAATGTGCTAGATGACTTCCAAGACGACTTACCTGGAAGTCTTCTGTTGGAGTCTTCTCACATGTCTCATTTTCATAACAGATCTGAGCGTTTCAGTAAGTTTTTATGTCTGATTTTTCTTCATTTGGTAACTTCATGTTGCATAAAGTTCTTACCTTTTTCTCAAACTAAAACTCTCCAAACTCATTCTAATAATCTCTTTGACTTGAAAACACTTATATGAATTTTTCATTTTTGTCTTATGTATTTCTCATTAATCTATCTTTTTGTTGCCGGTTTTTAACCAGATGGTTCTCATCTTCCACGTGGATATGTACTTTGTGTGTTCTATAAAAGTAGATCTATATAATCTTCCACTCATTTTGTCTATTTTTAAGCCATTTGAACATTTTTTGATATACATGTTTTTTAGATCTGGAGCAGACTTTGGAAGATTTATGGGAAGTTTTCTCGGAAGTCTTCTAAAATATAACGCGCTAGAAGACTTCCTGGAAGTCTTCTTTCATATCAAGTGGAGTTCAAACTTGTCTTTGTAGAGGAATGATCTATAATAGTTTTGTTTCTGGTATGTTTTGTGATTTGCATGTGTACTCCTTTAGTTGTGATTATTTTTGTAAATTTGAATAGATATTAATAAAAAAAATTGGTAAATATGTTCATGTTCCACAATATTATCTTGCCAAAATTACTTGACATAATTGAAGTTATTGATACAACTTCAATAGCAAAACACAATAACAGAAAAAGTTAATCAAATTTATTACAACTAAGGGAGAAGAATTCTCAAGAAAACTTAGTCAAATTCACAAAAGATAAACCATTACATAAGTTCAAATATATAACACTTTCATTAGAAATCTTCTAGGAAGTCTTCTAGCAAAAAACATCATTGATGCATATAACAATAATGATACTTAAGTCATTGATACAATATATTTTTTCTTTTAACGTCTGATTAATTATGCTATTACAACAATGAGAAATATTACATAGACGATTTTACAGCCGACAATTCTACCATCATATGAGAATGCACGTCTGACTGCATCACTCCGAGACGCCATATGAGATCCATGTTCGATGATACAGCATATTAAGAATCACTTTAACCATTCTACTCACTCATAGCAAAAAACATCATTGATGCATATAACAATAATGATACTTAAGTCATTGATACCCATTTTAAGAAACAAATATTTTACCCACTCATAGCAATAATCTTCATTGGTGCATACTTAAGAGATGGAAACAAACAATAGTAACTAGTCAAAACATATCACAATTTTTACAAGTTTGTGTTGAAAAACTTAGTCAAATTTAGTAAAATTAAGGGAGAAAACATATTTTGAAAATAAGAGTTTTACATATCTTGAAGTTAGTTAATACTCTTAAAAATACAAGTTATTCAAAAAACTAGCGTAGAAGTAGGCCTGAGCGTTTTATACTGTACCCGAAGCCCATAGTGTAACAAGAACCGAAGTATCGGTTTCGGACCGGTAGCGGACCCAAGGAAATAACAGATTGGACTTTACGGCCCACACATTTCGGCTATGGGTCGGGTCGGTTTCAAACCGAAGTCCAAACAGGTTAACCGAACATACCGAGAATTTATATACATGTCTCATATATACATACATTCGTTTACACATATACACAAAATTTTTCGTTGAACGCGTGAGCCGTGAGGCGTGACCGACGAACCCTAGTTCCCAAAACAAAATCTCTTCAATTATTGATCATCATCATTAACAATCTCAAACTGGCCACTATAAATGAATTACCCTCTCCATCTTCTTCTTCACACGAGCAATAGAGAATCCAATCGGAGGTATCTATCTCTTTTTTCAATTCTTCTTCTTCTTCTAATTTTTTTGTATCAGTTCTTTGTTGAATTAACTCGAATCGATTATGATTTTGGTTCGTAATAGTTATGACTTATCAACATATGTTTTTGTGTTTGTTATTGATTTCTAGTTTACGGTTTTGCAGATGGACTCAACATCATCTTTTGACCGACAAACCCAAAACAAAAATGATGCTGGAAACATTCAAGAACCTGATAGTACCGGCACGAGGAAAGAAACGGAGAGGGCTAGTGGAGCAACAAGCAAAGTGAAGTGTATTCTCCCTACAAGATCCGATGTTTGGCACCATTACACGAGGACTAAAGAAGATCGAAACAAGTGTGTATGCAACTACTGTCAGAACACATTTTCGTGTTTCACAAGCTCAAGGACATCCAATCTAAGGAGCGATCTTGCTTGGTCGGCTGGACAAAAAGATCAGCAGCCTAACATTGACGATGAAGGGAAACTTAAGAAGGCAAAGTTGACTGAAGGGCAGTTGAGAGAAGCGACAAATCAGATGGTTGTCAAAGGACAATTTCCGTTATCATTTGTTGAAAGCGTAGCATGGAAACATTTTATGTCTAACTTGTAATTTGTGACTAATGTCTTCAATTTTCATGTTTAATTGTAACTAATGTCTTCTCTTTTCTATGTGTAGGTAAACTTTGGGTACACTCCTCATTCAAGAAGAACTGCGACTAAGGACATTATCAAGATGTATGTGGAAAAGAAAGATACACTCAAGAAATGGTTCTTGTGTAGCAATCAAAGAGTGTCTTTGGCAACGGATATTTGGGTCTCTCGAACTACAGGTAATCATTTATACATTTTACATCTTTTGATTCTTTTATACATACTAGAAAGCTGATCATGGGGTTCTTATTGTCCAATGTTTATAGGTGCGAGTTATATGGTCATCACATTGCACTACATTGATGCTTCTTTGCAGTTAAAGATGCTGATCATAGGGTTCAAACACATCACAGATCATAAAGGTCAGACTATAGCAAATGTTCTTCTAGAGTGCTTGTCTAAATGGGGAATAATAATTGTTTTTTGCATAACCGTGGATAATGCTACTGCCAATAGCTCAGCTTTGAGGAAGTTTCAGAGTAGTTTTGCTTTAGGTTCTGATGAGGCTTTTGTGTTAGATGGGGAGTTTTTACACATGAGATGCAGTGCCCATATCATTAACTTCATAGTCAAGGATGGAATGGCTGAAATAGATCAGAATGTGGTTGCTATCCGCAATGTTATCTCCTATGTTAGATCACATACTAACAGGTTGAGATCTTTTGAGCTAAAAGTCGACTATGGCAAGATTACAAGGGGGAGTCTACCGTTGGATGTCAAGACAAGGTGGAATTCAACCTATCTAATGTTGACAACAACTGTAAAGTTCAAGGTGGCTTTCGATAAGAAGGATGCATAAGACAAGCTCTACAACGATCATTTTAGCTAGTTTGGAAATGGAGAAAAAAGGGTTGGACCTCCTCATCTAAGGGATTGGAATGCTGTTGAGAAGTTGTGTCGATTTCTGCTCATCTTCTACAACTCGACACTGGTGGTCTCGGCTTCAACTTCACTCAATTCCCATAGGTGCTATGGTGAGATTGTAACCATTGCGACTAATCTGGTAGAACTTTCCAGCAGCTCTGATTCTGAGATGAGGTCTAAGGTGACAGAAATGCTCAAGAAGTTTGAGAAGTATTGGAATGGCATGAAGAACATTAACATGATGTTAATTGTTGCCACTGTTTTTGACCCCAACAACAAGTTGGAGCTTGCAAAGATGTGTTTTGAAGAGTTATATGGGCTAGATACAACTGACTATGAGGAGATGTATGAGTCCTTGATGTGTCTCTTGAGGAGTTTGTTCAAAGAGTACAACAATTCACGTCATGGAGCCAGGGTTGATGCAAGTGACCAATCATCTCAGTCTGACCACTCAACTCAGCCGAGAGACCAAAGTGTTGAAAGGATGGAGCTTGTGGACGACTTTGTGGGTTACAAAAGAATGGATGTTAGGTAGAAGCAGATGCTAAACGGAATAGGGGTTAGAGAAAAGAAGGATGAGCTGGAAACATACTTTAAAGAGTCTGTGGAACACCCTGACTTGATGATTGGAACGGAGTATGATGTACTCTCATGGTGGAGGAAGAACTTACTTAAGTATCCTATCTTGTCTGAGATTGCTCGAGATGTTTTAGCTTTACAACTCTCGTCAGTTGCTTCAGAGAGTGCCTTTAGTACTTCTGGCCAGCTTGTAGAACCACACAGGAGCTGTTTAACCCATTACATGGTGGAGGTTTTGATGTGCACAGAGCAGTGTATGAAGCAAGACATAAAAATGGAGTCAAGAGTGCTTTCAAATCCTCAAATACTAGCTGATCTTGAAGAAGTTGACAGGCTTGAAAGAGGTAAAATCTCATACTTTAAATCTTCTGTTCTTATAATATGAATGTTAAGTTTTTAGTAATTGGTTTGAACTTCGCGTTTTCAGAGCATGGAGACACAATAGTTCCAGAACAAGACTAAGGCTTTGTTGTTGCTTAAGAAGATCATGGCTACATGAATACTTTATTTCTTATCTCGGTTTGAAGTTGTGTTTTTTTGAGCAATTTGAACTTGTTTTCGGCTTGAATGTTGTTTCTAATTTTAGACACAAGATATCTTGTTTTGTTGTGTCTAAAACTTGTGTTTTATTTGGATTTTGGTGTGTTTGATATCATGTTTGCCTCAATGAAATGTTCGGATGTTTGGTTATATATGATTGTCTCCGGTACTTTTCGGTTTGTTTGGTTATATATGAATGTCTTTGGTTTTTAAATACCGAAACCGGACCGATCCGAAAGTGTAATCAGACTTCATCGAATTTTGTTTGCTTCATCCGAACCGATCCGAAACCGGTTGATTCTGAGCCGATACCAAACCGAAATTTTGGAAAAACCGAATGGTACTTGTACACTTAGATCAGAAAGTCCGAACAACCGATATGGCCGAACCGAAACCGAACGGTGGACCGAACGCCCATGCCTACGTAAAAGACTTCCGTGGAAATCTTCTCACGGAAGTCTTCTCCGATCAGCTAGAAACTTTAATAAACATGAATGTTGGTAACCTCATAAATATCACGAATTAAGTTATAAATTTCATTCAGTAGCTAAAATATTGATTAATAGACATGAATTAAAAAGAAAATGTTAAAACTTCTTTATAGTTTTAGAGAAAATAAAAGTTTATTAAACATTGACGCAGATGACATCCACGGAGGTCATCTGGCAGACTTCCAGGAAGTGGTCCATTAAGGTTAGTTTTGCAATTGATTTTTAACCTAGACGACTTACATGAAAGTCGTCCATCTTTGTTTGTTAAAAAAAACTCGAGACGCCTTACATGTAAGTCATCTAGGGAAAATGAGTTAGTTTTACATTTGATCGGATTGTGTCAGAAATTTGACTTTTTCTGGACGACTTACACGTAAGTCGTCCAGTAGAAAATTGAAAAAATCAATATTTTGTTATACCTAGACGACTTCCATGTAAGTCGTCTCAGGTTAGTTTTGCAATTGAAAAATAAAACAAAAAAAATATTTTTTTTCTAGATGATTTACACGGAAGTCGTCCAAGATAAGCAATGTTTGACCAGAATCACGGAATAAAATCATGGACGACTTCAATGTAAGTCGTCGGACGGACGAGAAAACAATATTTTTTTTTATTATTTTTCAATTCCCAAACTAATCTGAGACAACTTCCATGTAAGTCGTCTAGGTATAACAAAATATTGATTTTTTTAATTTCTGACACAATCCGGTCAAATGCAAAACTAACTCGTTTTCTCTAGACGACTTACATAGAAGTCGTCTCGAATTTTTTCTTTAACAAACAATGATGGACGAGTGAAAGAGGCAAGTCAAAGTTCCGAAATAAACATGGGTTTGTTTGTGTTTGACTTCAAGTTTTGAGTCATATTTGCAGAAACCCCGAAACTTTTTTTTAGTTTTAAATTTTATTTTATTTATATAAAATGAATTAAAATTATTTATTATAAACTATTTGTAACTTTTATTTTAATTAATTAATTAATTTATATATTATATTTTCAAAATAAAAATTTAAACAAAAATTTACGAGGAATTTCGTACGTCATAATTTCTTCGGAAATATGTCCGTCGGAGTTTCGTTTGAAATATGTCCGTCAAAATTCCGTAGGAAATTTGTCCGCAGGAATTTCATTAGAAATTCGCCAGACAAAAATATTTTCGATTAGATAGAACCGATGACTTTTTTGTTGGAAATGACTTATTCTGACAGAATTCCGACGAAATCGTCCATAGGAAACAAGCTATTTTTGTAGTGCACAACTCTGGAGCGAGGATGGAACGACACACTATTTCTTGGACCTGAGAAGACGGCAGCGCTGTGGTGGTTTTGGAGGAGATTAGGGTTTTTGGAGCCGAGTTCTTCTTGAATCCGGTGTTGGGGGTGGGGCTGCTTTTAAGGTGGTCTTACATCTGATAATGAACTGTCGGTGAACCGGCGGGGCTGCTTTTAAGGTGGTCCCTAAATTTATTTTACCAGATTTTATTTTAGATACAGAATTATCTTTTGTATTACGACATTAATATTTAGATGCTATTTTAGCTGTCCCAAAAATGTTTCATATTCGTCTTGTAAATTTAAGTTCATAGCAATTACAACATGTATAAGTCAGTGTGAATTATGTGACTTGGTCACGTATTCATGGCCAGGTAAAAGTGGCCAAGAGAAGTATCATGGACTATGTTCACATAATCATGCATTCATGGTGAGAAAATTGCCAAAGATGACTCACAACTTGATTTCAACCAGAAAGGTTAACCCAAACTTGAAACAAATGCAAAAGTAACCTAAAAGTCTATTGAAATTACAACCAACCCCTTGTGAACAAACAAAAAAACCGAAATTTTTTTACGTTTCTAACCCCCGTAAGTCTGCCCAGACGACTTTCCAGTAAGTCGTCCAGACGACTTTCCAGGAAGTTGTCCAGACTATTTTCCAGTAAGTCGTCTGGACGACTTACCAGAAAGTCGTCCAGACGACTTATCTGGACTAGTTTTACTTAGAAATAATTTAAAAATTTTGAAAAAAATATTTTGATAAGCCAAAAATTGAAATCATGTAATTAACATATGTTTTAAGAGATATAAAT
>NC_027754.1:13541129-13561869 GCF_000695525.1 Brassica oleracea var. oleracea
ATCAAGCGTCATGCCAAACATGTTCTTCATTGCATCAGTGATATGCTACCAACATACTTCGGAGTACAGTGTCGGATGGTTTTGAATCTTCTCTCTTCCATAAAATGTCATTTTTAGTCCCATAAAACATGCTTCAGACAGTCTAAATCTTAGGCAAAACATAGCCTGTAACGTTGCAAAAAGTTCTAGCTCAGGAGCTACACATGATATACAAAGTATTCTATAAAATTCATTCATGAAGAAAAATAAAACAGGACAATGGTAGAGATATTACCTTGTTTGGAGCAACATCACTGACCTTGTGGAAGACCGGGTCTTCTATTACAAAAGCTCTACTTTAGATTCCAGATCTTTGAAAGGAAGATGATATCATGAAGAAATCACAATGAGAGTCAATGGTTGATTCTTACTGCTATAATAGTCTCTGTGGTTTCACTTGCACGAATGAAACAGTAGCAATGAATTAAAGGCAGAGGTCCTTTCCAATACTTCCGTTGAATTACATTACTGAAAAAATCTGCAAGCAACAAAATTACAGAGCCAATATGCATTAGCAATATGATAAGAACAAATCACACCCAAAAAAAAAAAAAATCAATTTATACTCAAAAAGCCTTAATGCATAATGCATCTCCTGTTTATAGTGATCCTACTCCTAATTAACTTGCCTTAATGCATCATGCATCTAGACTCTACCACAGAACGCAAACAGCATCGGCAACATGTAATAGTTTGTGCATTGATTCAAGATCGCTATTTAGTATACAGAAGACTATAGTTCGAACAAAAGAAGCAGAATCATTGGTAACATACCGAGAAACTGCAAGGCAGAATTAGCTGGGAGATTCATAATAACATGGTCGATATGTTCCCAGGCTTTGCAACGTTTGTTTCAAACTCTTCTTTGCGTTTCCTTCTATAGTCTTGCAGTCTTTCCCCACCTCATTATCTGCATACAATTAACAACTCAAAGATGATTCCAAAGGCACTATTAACTGAGTTTAAGTCAAAATAACTCTACCTCCTTGACTCTCTGCTTCCTTTGTTTTATCATGCAAGAAGAAATTTAATACTTAACTATAGTTTCAGAAAATGTGATCTGCGAGGAAAGACCAACATCAGAAAGTTTTATATCTGGACTTAATTAAACAAGTATTAAGGTTAATAGAACCAAGAAACGGTTAAAGAGTATTAATCAGTAGCCTATGAGTTGGATTCTGAACATCCTGAGTAATAACCAGAACAATAAAGGTATCAAAGTTCATTGAAAAGCAAAAACAGAAAAAAAAATTAAACCAACAATAACAAGGAAATGGTGACCAAATTAAGCTTTAGATTAAAGAGCTCGGTAAAGATTCTTTAGGACAGAACATAAACGGCAGCTTTACAGAAGAAACAGCTATTCTAAACGTCCTGATAACTCCAAAATACAAACGCATTTTACGAACAATCCTAATGAATGTGTATGAATTGCGTTTAGTTTCTAATTTTAGCCAAGAGTAACTGAATGAGGAACTACTTCAACTTCACTTTGTTTCTTAAGCTGCTTTAGTTTTTCATCAGGTATGTCTGACAAGTCTGTCCTATACCAAAAAAGGCTTGGTTAATACGAATAATAATCCCGTTACTTTTACCATTTTCTATACACATTCCCAGATCAAGAACAAGCAAAACTCTTACCAGCATTTTTAACACTTTCAGACTGTATTACCAAACGAGTCTTTTCACAACCAGGTTCTTCAGTGATGGCTTTCATCAATCAAACATAGTGTTCAAAGTGTAGGTTCACTATGTTCCAGTATCAAGAAGACTTAAATGATGATGAAGACGTGCGTTAGCGAAGCCGTGAAGGTGTGTCGTGGCTCTCTCTGTCTTCGTAGGGTTTGATTAAAATAAGGGTGAATTTGCCATCTAACCAAGTTGGGAGTCAAAATTAAGTAAATAGCTTTGATTTTAACGTTATTAAATTGATAACATTTCATACACCTTTTATCTGGTTATGTCCTTAGAGCATGATTATTGGGGGCTCTTAGGGTGAAGTTTTTAGCAGAATATAAGAACTCGTCTTTTAACTTTTAACTAAAAAAGCTAAGAACATGCTCTTAAATAAGAGTTTTAAGAGCCGGTTCTTAATTTTTTTAATTAAAAATTAAGAGACGGATTCTTATATTCCGCTTAAAACCCTGTCTTAAGAACCCTCCAATAATCATGCTCTTATCCTTTTACCGGTGAATCCTTTTACTGGTGAGGGACCAAGGATTTTAGTTATTAACAACAATACATCTATATTATTAAAATTGAAGTACATTTTGGTATTGTTTGGAAACATGAATAACGGTATAAATGAGAACCGTTTGAAAATATAAATAGCAGTATAAAGAAAAAGTATAGTGACCTTTAATAATTTCATTAATATAATTATATTAATTGTCTTTCCATATTTCACTTAGTTTAACAATTTCATTAATTATATTACCTTAACAATACATCACAAAATTATTAATATTATCATAATAATAATAATAGTACAAATTTTGATTTATTAGTTAATCAACATTAACTTTGTACCACTTATAAAATCAAAAATGTAATATAACTGAGTTTTACATATGGTTAAACGTTCGGTTTAGTTTTTTTTTTACTAAATTTTTTATTTATTTTAGTTTCAATCGGTGGAAAATTATTCAAAGACATGTTTTGTGAATAAAATAATATCTTAAATCAAAATGATAAAAATGTATTACATTTATCGTCACCTAATTTCTCACTCCATATAATTATTTTACTAAATAAAAAACTATTTCTACCTATATTATTAAACCTGAAGTATAAAATAGAATTGTTTGGAAACATGAATAACAGTATAAAAAGGTATAGTGACCTTTTAGTAATTTCATTAATATAATTACACTAATTATCTTTCTATATTTTACTCAATTTAACAATTTCATTAATTATATTACCTTAACAATACATCACAAAATTATTAATATTATCATAATAATAATAATAGTACAAATTTTGATTTATTAGTTAATCAACATTAACTTTGTGCGAGTTATAAAATCAAAATTGTAAAATAACTAGGTTTTGCATATGGTTAAACGTTCGATTTAGTTTTTTTTTACTAATTTGTTTTTTTTTTAATTTTAGTTTCAATCGGTGAAAACGTAGCCAAAAACATAATTCAAATACATATTTTGTGAATAAAATAATAGCTTAAATCAAAATAATAAAAATGTATTACATTTATTGTCACTTAATTTTTCACTCCATATAAATATTTTACCAAATAAAAAAGCTCTTTCTATTTCACTTAATTTAGCCAAACACATATAAAGAGTCATTTTTATTAGTTCTTTTTGGGTATCATTTTTCTTTTCTTTTTTGAAATTAGACCCGCTTGAATAATATAAATTTATGTTTGGGTTGTGAGTTGGGTTTTCTTGGGTCTGGATGAGTTCGATTATGATGTATAGAAACCTAAATATATCTAAATAATAAATGTATATGAAATTGGTTCGGATATTTGTACCAAAAATAATAATATTACCCGATTAGTTCCAGGTTTTTTAAATACAATTAGTTATATAACGACTCATCTAAAATATATGACAATAATTATGAAAACAAATATCAATATATAAAAATGTAAAAACCAATACCCGCGCAGGGGTGCGGGTCAGTCTCTAGTATAAACTTAAAAATATGGCTAAGATATGGTATTTAGTCGGAGAAATAACTAAAATTTGAGATATATTATGCAAATTTTGAAATTTTTATGGTGGCACTTGCACCTTCTTGGCTTACCTAGATTCCCTATTGTGGTCAGATACTCATGGTCATGTATTATGATCCGATGCAAATGGCCAGGTGAAGGATTGTGAATCATGTTTTCATGGTCAATTGCTGTTGTGAGACTAGTTTTCTAGGTTTGATTTTTTGTTTATCAAAAATGAAACTAAAGTAGTTTGGATGAAACCCAAGAGTGTAGGAAGTCACTATATATACTTCTAAACCTAATTTCTTGTATCCTAACACTCTGAACACTATTAAGACATTAAAGTCAAATAGAAGAGTGAAAGAGGAGATTGAAAGGAGAATCTACATCAAGTTGAAGAGAAGAAAAAAGAAACTTTGGTCAAAAGGCTAAAACTCCTTCTTCTTAATTGTGTGGTGGGTTTCTCCTCCTATTTACATAAGTTCAATAAGTGTTAAGTCTTTTAACTTACTGTGGAAGATTTTCTAGGTGAATAGATAAAAAATTGAAAAACTTGAAGAAAAACTTTTGTTACCACTTAGTTCTAGTGAGTTGATGTCATTTTACTAGATGTACCGGTAAGGGAACTAGGTAAATAAATATTTGTGTATTTAACTAACTCAAACAACGATAAAAAGTGTGGTAAGGGTAATTAGTCGGGATAGTGGTTCAAAAAAAGATTAAGTGAGATAAACCAGTTAATTGGTTAAAGAATTTCTCAACATTTAGACATATGATAGGTTGGAGTGGTTATTTATAAGAAAATATATCAAAGAAAATATATTATGTACCACAATGGATTTTATTGGATAATGAAGATGCATTACATCAGTTCCTTTTTTTTTTTCAAATGAAAAAAAACACAAAACTTAATTATTTCAAAGAAAGGATCTTATTATGCTGATTCATTATCACATTATCTCTCTATTCTTTGCATGAAAGCATATATAGCTTTGACATTCAATTCCTAGAAAAGGCTGAAAATTCATTTTCAAAATCTAAAAATTAGAGAATATATTAAATATTTGCAAACCAGTACCGCTGGCGTAATTCACGTCCTCCTCATCACCCCTGTCACTGGCAGTTTCCATAGCCTCCACATCCTCTGCGAAGCTAACTTGTTTCGTAAGAAGTTTATGAACATTTTCCAGCTTTGCCTTAACCTCAGCCATCTGCTCCTTGTCCAAGCTGCCAGTCTATTTCTTTCTCTCATAATCGGTGTTATTGGTGCTATTACTAGACGCCAAGTTCTCGATGGGTCACACAGCTTCTTATGGATTTCTAGTATTGAAGCTTCCCTCCCTAACTGTGTCTAGAGCCATCTGATAAACCAAGGCGATATCTCTGAAGAAGATACCTAAAAGTTGTACCTTGTTGAACTCATGGTGTGGACAGATGTACCTCAGTTGTAGCTCTCTAAACCCTATAATGCCAATTCTCGTAAGAGAATTAGGGAGAGTGTCGAATGATACTACTGAGTGTCAATCGATACTTGTTTTAGACAAGCATTATCGTTCAGTTTGATTTGTTCACTAAGTTGTCTAAACCAACTCTTGTTGTTATTTATCAACCTAGCTCAATAGGATTAGTTTCAAGAGTCGAACCCACTCTCGCGGTTGTCGGTTATCCTATTATCAAGTTTCTAGTTAGCTAATCTAGAATACAACCAATAAGATCAATCCTATGAAGGATCCTAATAAATCACCCTACCAGTTCTATATTTAAAAGTTCGTCAAAACTTTAGAAAACCTTAAATCTAACAAGTAGACCACTCAGACATAGTAAAACAAGTCATAAAGATAAACTGAATGAATTGCATTAAAAGTTAGAGATATAAATACTGGAGTTGCAATCATAATCTCTAAAGGAGTTCTATGATCTTCTCTCCAAAAACATTAAATCTTCTAATAAAGTATCCTAGCCTAAAAATTGGCTTAAAACTATATATATTAGCTGTAAAGTCGGTTACGGGAAATCTTGTAATAAGTGGAAACTTCTAGGCCAGACTTGATTCTGAAATAGAGCTGGCCCACATACTCGCGTCGGTGTCAAGGGATACCAAGGAAGGCATCAATCAACACTTCTTCCAAAACTCGGCGCTGACTTCTAATTTCTTGAACATCTACGAGTTTCCGCATCTTTATGCTCCAAATGGCTCAATAATCTATACAATACTCCAAAACATACATAGACGAGAAGACTCTAAAACAGAGTCGAAACATAATATATAGACTTTAAATAGGATTTATACTATGATTAAAAACCAGTTAAACCATAGCATATCATTGAGTATCCTGACGCTTCCAAGTGAACTTTTCCGGAACTGCTATCACCAAGTTACTGCAATTGGAGTTCTTCATAGCTGTATGATAACCGGACTTAACACTGTAAATTCTTTTTCTAGGTTTCTGCCAGCAAAACACATCCTCAGCATTAAGAAAGTTTGGTCGGACTTTGACGATTCCATTGTGAATCCCCACAGGTTAATGTAGATATTTTATAAATGTTACAATATGTAAACTTCTCAAGCAACTCACATTATATTTCAATTTCTCATTCAAAAGTACACCAATTCTGATTAGTGAATGCATTATCTTATATAAACACAGCGACGGATTACATCGTGCCATATATCCAGTTATTCTGACCAACGTCTTCTCCAGAAAATTTACCGCAAAATATCTTAAACCACTTCGTGAAAATTTCCAACAGGAGACTGAGGCAAAGTCTTACGAATTGAGGACATATTATTTGTTTTTATCACTGTTTCAGAGCTCAGGAAAGAGGTCAGAGAACAGTTCTTGCGTGACAAGTAATATACACCAGTTGTGTAAGAAAAAACGATTCATCGTATTAATATTAAATACAAGGTTTTTTTATCTTAGAATTTCAGAAAATATGTATATATTGCTGAATATTTTTGTGAACTTACAATTCGTTCAGGGAGAGTTGGCAAAGTATAACAGTCTTTTATTAATTTTTCTAAAATATCTTAAACTTCTGTGATATGAAAAGTATACAAACACGGGTGTAAAATAAATTTGTAATTTAGAAACTATTATTGAAGAAAATTCCACATCACCTAGTTTTTATTTAAAATTGCAAATCTATTAACATTTTGAGTGAAATGATGATAGAGATTTTGGGGCCGTTTGAGATTGCAAAGTCCATTTGTCGACAATTCTGAACTGAGTGTCTTTAATTAGGGTATCGAAAAATATGTATACATAATACATGCAAAGTTGTCCTTGCAGAATATCATTAATTTACGTAAATGATTTATGTAATTCAACATTCATATTTATCATGTAGATATCATTTAATTATCTCACTGAAAATAAAAATTATCTGACATAATTTTTTTGTCATCATCTAAATGAAATATATATAAAATGACTAAATGATATCTGTAATACTAATCTATATTATTAAAAGGGAAATATTCTTTAAAAATCTACCTACGCAAGGTTATTGTACCATTTCATTAGATTAATATTTTTTTGGTCTCCCTTATATTTCTCCGACTATATCATAATAAATGCTTTTATTTATTTTTTGATTTTTTGCCTTTTAATACACTTAATCTTAATGGATCCAATATATAATATCAAAGCAAATTAATTGAAATCGGTCAGTTATGATTTGTGCTTGGTTTGATTTACTTAATTTCAAAACTAAAATATATCTTAACATGTTTTTCTATCTTACTTCATTTACAGACAATGTCACATTATAATATCGAAAACATAAATTTATATATGCTGCTATATACCATATAATAAAAACTCATGTGTATCTGTATCATGTGTCTGTGATATGCAATCAATCGTTATACCCTAAACCCTTATTCAAAGTATAAAAGTTTAATAACTTTATAAGGGAACCATGATCACGATAATAAATTTTGTATTCCCATATCTATTTTATGGTATAACATATTTTGTTCAAATGTGTGATAATAATGTTCTTTTTTTTTTTATGAAAAAGAAAATCATAACTAATTTTAATTTCCAAATTCATAAATGTAACTTTAGATAATCACTAAAAATTCTATAAATTAAAATACATAACATAAATACAATGCATTTACCTTATATGGTAAATCAAATAGTTTATTTAGTTTTATGTACTATTATAAAATATATGAGAAGTTAAATAAATTTATAAGAACATATTAATATTTTTATGGGTTTTGACCAGGTCAACCGGTGTCGGTTCACGGGTTAATGGAATATTTTTGGGTTTTATCATATTTCTAATTAATAAATTTTCATAAATCCAAATTTTGTGAAAATATATCAGTTGGTAGAACATCTAATAGAATACTACATAAACAACATAAGCATATCCAAATTATATACGGCCACCAGGTTTACTGGTTAGACTGCGGGCCCATATCGGATATGAAAATATTGCTTATATTTTGAATAAAAATAATTCAGATATTTTTTTTTGGTAATTCTGTTTATAAATAGAATTTTAAAGATATTTGGTTATTTCGAAATTAAACATAATATATTTGTAGGTAAATCATTTGTATTTTAAAACTTCAAATACTCATCCGGTTCTCGGTTCAATTTCAATTTTTTTGTTCCATAGATATATGATCTGCTCGGTTATTTATGAAATTCAGTTCAATTTTGATTTCATTTTTTCAGTTTGGTATGGTTTGGTTTCTCGATTTCGAATAAGTATTTCCAGACTTATATCCCTCCGTTTCAATTTAATTGTCGTTCTAAAGTAAACTTTTGGTTTCAAAATAAATATTCTTTTAAAATTTGCAAAATTTATTAACAAAATTTTTCTGTTTATGTTTCTATTGGTTGAAATATGTTTAGGTGTATATGTAATTATGTTTTTATTTTGTAAATATACAAAATCATATGTTATATTAATCTGTGTGCATAAGCCTAAACATTTAAAATGAAACAGAAGGAATATAAGATTATGTAAGTCCGAAAATAAATCAACGTTTTTCAAGTGCGGGTCAAAATCTAGTGTCATGGTTAAGGCAGAACCAGAAATGAATGCCTACCGTACAAGTCGTGTTATGTGATCGTTTAAGCCGTATATTGTGTAGGGATTTGGTTTGATGAGAACCAGAAATGTTCAAATTTGGAAACAAGAATTTATCCAAATACAGAGACTAGTTAAGGGTATGAAAAATAAGGCTATGAGCCTTGGAAAAATTTGTAGATTCTTTATAGAGTTGATTAGTATTCCTGTGAAGTATTTTTGCTATCCTACCGAATGAATGTACCAAACTATTTTCTGATCGAGGGTGATATACAATTCTAAATTTTTTTTTTTTTGAGAAAAACAATTCTAAAATTTTGAGACCATCTTTTCAAAACTGATAACTTCTTCAGCTCTATTAAAAAAAACTAGGCAACGCTTTTGGATTTTCAATTCTTTTTTTTTTGGTTACAAATGTTAAAGGGTTTTCAATCCTCGATAATCGTTTATTATAATCCGTTTCAAAAAACTTTCATGCTGAATGTATAAACATACTACTCTCCACGTCCATAGTAGTGTCAGCTGATAAGTTATGAAAATTGTTTATTAGACACTTGTAAAAGCCTTAAAAATATGTGTTAGATAAAACCGACAAAACAATAATTTTAGATCATGGCGTATACAAAACACACACATATATATAGTAGGTAGCATAGAAGTTTCACCGGATTTCATTTTTATTGAAAATTAGTATTTGTAATTAAAAAACGCATTAAAACTTTCAGTTATGTTTTGAAAGCCTATGATTATGTTTGGGAAGCTTACAATTTCATTTAAAATTTTTGTATCTTAACTACAAAAAAATATAAAGTTATTTTTATACTTATTATTTTATAAGAACAATATGAGAACTAATAAACATAATGCAGAGAACAAAAATGCACGTGAGATTTTGAATTAATAATAAAATGATATTATGCATAATAATTCATGCTCTTAAATTTTAAAAATTCCTTAGAACGTTTTAATCATTTTTGAAATGTTGGAAATGATTAGTTTTGTAAATGAATAATATTATTGGTATTAACCTTTTATCTTAAATATTTTGGTTCGTATATTTGATCATGTTAATTTCGAATATATAATTGCAGTGCTTTTGATTTTTGATTTGGATCATTTCAATTTTGGGTTGACGAGTTAAGTACTTTTCCTACAAAAACTATTACATATCATCATATGTCTCGCGAACTATGACTACATTCTATATATTTCTGAAATAATAGTTTCAGACTTAGCTCTTTATGTCTTTAAAAGTTTACTCATAAACCATGATTAATTAGTTTACTATTTTAAACTAAATTATAAACTATTTTTAAGTCGACATGTAGCCAAATTAAGACCCAAATTAGATCCAAATTAAGACCTAATTAGGGTTATATATTTTCATCAAGAGGTTTTTTATACATCTAATCCGGGTCTTAATTTTAGTTAAATGTTGATTTAAAATAGTTTAATATAAAACAGTAATAAATTATAATCATGGTTTATGGGTTGTTAGACTTCAAACTTAAACATTTGGGGATGTAAGCTTCAAATATTGTCTTGTGGAAAAAAAAATCTGAAACTATTATTTTGAATATATAATACATAATTATATTTTGAAAGTATACGATAGTTTTCGTGAAGAAACTTCTAGTCAACCTATATTTTTTTAACTAAGAGTTTTGTGAAAACTGATGCATCGATTTTTTAATATATGTTGATTTGTTTTGAGGTTTGCAGCATAGTTCAAATCCCTAAAAAAAAATTAATATTAGTGCCGATTTTCTGACGGAAAAGAGTAGAACATGAAAGTCTAGCTTTTTCATATAACTTAGATACAGTCGAATGAAATTACTGACCAAAATTTGATTTAATAAAATAGACAGTTGAAATTGTTCTTTTGAATAAGAATTTAAATTTGAAATCGCTGCAATATACACATGTTACCTAACGTTTTTCAAACAATTGCTTTGATATTTATCTGATTCCGCTTCAACGTATATATATATATTTGTTTTTTTTTTTTGGTAAACCTTCAACGTATATATTTCTACTACACGCAGTTTAGTTTTTATATAATCAAACAAATATGAATCATGAATAAAAAATTTGAAGAAGGGAAATAAGAAAAGAAGCACAACATCTCAATTTCAATGTATTATTAGAGATATATATCCCACGTCGAAAATTCTAAGATACACTAACTAATGTATAAATGGTTAGCGTCATTCCACTAATTACCAATGTTAGAATCAGATTTATTATGGGCTTCCAACTTAAAACTAATTGACGGTAAGTGGAATGACCCAAGTCCCTTATATATTACTTTAAGTCTCTTACATATTTCCAATGTGAGATTTTCTCTCCAACACATTTCCTCGAGATAATGGTGCGTATAACCATTAATCTAGACAATGCTCTTTTTCTAGCAATCTCGGTGGAACTAAACCTTCTATGAGCGATCAGCTAATGGGATGATCGGCCACTGTCGGGGCCGGATTAATGGGTCAGGATGTTGGGCCCGCTCTGATATCATGATAAATTTCTTTGGTTTCTAACTTAAAATCAATTGGCAATTAGTGGATTGGCGCTAATTCTTTATGTATTACTTACTGGCTCCTAGAATTTTCGATGTGGAATATATATCTGATATATATCTAACCGAGACTCTTTCTTTATTATGTAGTTTAACAAAACTCCTAAATTGCCATCCACCTATTTTTGCAATTTAGACAGTAGACAATATTTGTTGACTCTGTAGGTATCCTGGAACAGTTGTAAACTTGTTATCATATGATAATATAATATATCGATTGAAATTCCCTGAAGAAGAGGACGAAAGATGATATTGATATACTATATTATACTTGAAATTCTTTGACACTTGTAAATGTGATGCACCACCAGAAAATGCATCGAACATGTAACTAACATGTTCCTAGGATGAAAACTATGCTGATGAAATGTAAATCTCAACTCTTTTTCTGAACATAGACGCAAAATAAGAACAACAAATATAATTAATTTGCGCAATAAATAAACAAATCTCAAAAAATAATCGTCCACCGTACAACCTTCGGTGTAACGAGCTTATTTAAGAAACTAAGATTGTTTCTAACCATTAGCAAAAGCTTCAGATATTAATCCTTTCTTGATGATTCGATGTCTCATATTTCACTTCATAAAAGATAATAATGACATCTAAAGGGTACAAAACGACACCTAAAATTAAGCCAACATGAACTGACGAAAAGTAAATTTAACGGAAATAACAGGAGAATACAGATGAATCATTACATGGTGGTATTTGCATGAATAAAACTAAATATTTCCTGGATTGAACTTGCAATGTCTTCTGCCGTAAACATTGTCTCACTTGTAATCTGCACATGTTTTAAATCACATCATGTTAGCCTTTATCAATTTTTCTACATAACTGTATAACAATACTAATCAATATAATACACCGCGTCTTTGTAACTCTTTATGATTCATGTAATGTCTTATATGAATATTGGCTGATTATACTAGATTATATTTTTCAATACGGCTTATTTTATTTATTTTTTGTTTGGAACATCATTACGGCTTATATTAAAATATATTTAGGTATATGATAGGAATCCTAACCTATGACTTCAACAAACTTTATACGTACTATATATAAATGTCTATGATTATAATGCAAACATTAGTGAAACTTTTTTTTTTTTGATAAGTAAACATTAATGAAACTTACCTTGACATTAAAGGAATACAGGACGGTTTGTTCCATGGTAGTGATGTTAGTGTGAAGAATAGAGAGATGAAGATCCTCCAAAGCAGCTATAGTCATAATCAGTTGTCCGGGACGTCTTCTTGAAAGTATCTTGATCATGGCGTCAAACCCTAGCAGCTTCACCTCCACATCTGCCAAGCACGACTTCTTCTCCGCCTTCTCCTCCTGAATCCCTCCTCCACCCTCTAACTCGGTTACATTTCCGGTAATAATCAACGGGTTAGTTGAAGTTATGGGTGAAGAAGTAATCATTGTCGTGGTCATGTCCCCACCATGCATGTCATTGGTTTCTCCCAAGACTCTTCGACGCTTCTGTGATTCCAAACATTGTAGGAGTTGCTCCAGCTCACTTAAAAATTCTATTGCCCCTCCTACGATTGACGCTTGATCTCCCTATACATTAATTTATAATATTTAGTTCACAGTTTTAGTTATATATGAAAAAAATCACAAAAAGTAAATACGTAACCATACCCTTTGAACGTAGGAACCAGGCATTAGAGACCTAAGGACACGAAGATGCTCGTTCATTTGCTTCCTACGGTTCCTCTCGACCGCGATATGAGCCATTCTTTGGCTTTCCACTTCTTCGCTGGTCTTTCTTGTTCTAGCTCTCTTCCTCTTCTTCTTCACCTCCTTTGTCGTATCGTTTTTGTTCTCTCTATCTTCTTCTCCTCCAATATAACGGAGTTGCATGGAGTTTTTATCGTTTTTCTCTTCTTGATTATCCTGTTCTTCAAGAAACATATTGCTTATGTTTTCTTCACACACCCCTTCTTGAGACATGAGATGATGTGTTTGGTTATGGTCCCCGTTGAAGACTGGGAACTTTAAGATATAAAACGGGTCCATCCAGGTTTCTTGATCGTTTTGGCTTCTGGTCTGGTTTAACGCCAGCATCGGACCAAAGTCCGCAAACTGCATCACGTCTGCAAAGCTCATTTTATCAAAATTTGGCGTTGCTCCGAATCCAGAAGGAGACAGTTGTTGCTGCTGCGGCATGGATTGCTTTTGTTTCTGAAGGTTTCTCTTGAACATGTGGTCTATCATACGGGAGCTCTTATCATCGTTACTGTATGAGTATTCACTTAAAAAGTTCGGTGCCTGAAAGAAACCGTAATGAGTGAGTTAAGTTGATATCAAAAGCAACAGAAATGGACTAACATACAAATGTTTGTATATATGATTAAGATATGTGGGGAAAATGTACGTACCGGATAATCTTTATCCATTGATCCTCGTATTTGATTATAAACGTCTGGAAGCTAGTTAAGGTTCGGCTTCTTGATTCCAACACGACGACCTAGTTAAGGTTCGGCTCCTTGATTCCAACACGTACATGAAAAAAACACACGTAAAACAAACATATACATGGCAACTTGTATGTCGTCTTACACAAAATGTATTTTTTTCAAGATGAATAATGAATACAATGAAGTTCTTAACACCAAAAGATAGAACTCGTCTAGTATGGGGTTGATGAAGTAAAAGGGAGCTGACCTTCTATGATTACTAGGGTTTACTAGATATGTATATAAAAGACATGCAAAAGTAGCAAAATGTAAACAAGAGACAAAAGTATTGAGAAGTCGCAAATGAGCAACCACTATCAAACTCCGATATATATACACACGCATATACATATATACATAACATACGTACAGAGAGAGAAATAGACATGCACATGTGTCATAATTCAAGCAATGTCTTCGTCGCTTCGGTCTCTAGTCTGGACCAATTTAGTGAGACCAGGACACTCGATTATCGAAAAAATAAAATTGATGGTTATGATTATCACAGTATCCACGGTTTTGTTTTTATTGAATAGGAGACCTACGATATAACTTCTTTCAAATATCCGAATTGGAGATCTAGCGAGCTCTTAAGAAAGTCAAGCTCAAATTGCTCAATGGAATGAAACATCGAGTGAAATGAATGATCATTGAATTTCGAAACCATATATATCTTGTTTTCGTAATAAAGACTATTATTTCTTTTCTGTAAACGTATAAGGCAGAGAGCCACCAAAAAAAAAAGAGTACTGCGAAAACACACGTGTATCACCTCTCTCTGTCTTTGGAACCATTAAAGAGTAGATAAGTTTCGGAGCTCACAAGCAAGCCAAACCGCTCCTCTGTTTCTACCGCTTTTCGTGAACTTAATCAAATGTCCCACTCGTCTTCATTTTTAATTCTATTATTTCATATTTAACTACTTATGCTATTCATAAGAATTATTTTTGACACAAAATTTTCTTTGATTAATACAATAAAAATACAAGATTATTTTCTTCTTTTTTTGACAAAAGATTTATTAATAAGAATATTTGTTTCACGAAAATGACCTTGCTATGTGTGTGTGTTGTGGAGACATGTGAGTTATTTTTTTCTTCATTTATATGTCGTCAGACATGTGAATTTTAATAAGGACAAGGTTGTAGTATATATACGTAAAAAAATTGTTCAAATAGTACTTTTAATCATCTGGTAGTAAAACATTTTGGATATTCTGTTTTTAATTTCTTTCTTCTTTATTTTGAGTTAATTTTGTAAGAATCATCAGAACATGTAAGGTTTGTAGAATTGTTTTGAAAGTTATTTATGATTTATCGTTTAGGTGAGTTATATATTTCATAAAAAATTGTTGTTCTTGTGATATATATAAACTGTACTTCATTTCAACAAAATAAAATAAACTGCATGTACGTTTGGATTAAAAAATTCCTAAAACTGAACCATAATACAAACAAATTAAACCTAAGGTATCCGCCATGTATAAAGGTGAAGTTAGAGACAAAAACTGGAAAACGATTCACAAATAAAGAAAAGCTATTAATCTTCGTGAAAGCGATTTGAGAAATTTTGTTTTTACTCATATAAATTGTATTTAAGATTAAATATAAATATAATATTTATTTTATTTATTATTATCTTTTAAAATAATTAATTTTAACATTTTTGGATTAACAAAGAAGTTTGGTCAATCACAAGGGATTGCTCTAGTGGTAGGCAGATTTTAGAAAACTAAGAACATGTGGTAGGCAGATTGCCTTTAATACATCTCAAACTCTATTCCAAAACCCACTCTAAACTCAATTTTGCAGTAAAATCATCTTTAACTCCACTCTAAAACCCATTCCAAAATGGAGTAATAGATATGAGTACTCCAAATATGGAGTAAACTAACTCATTACTCTAAAATGGAGTTGAAATTTTTTATTTATAAAATGGTCTTCCATATTTAAATATTTTCGTTTTTAATCAAATATTATTATAAATAAATATATAAATATTATTTTACTATATATATTATAAAAATTACTGTTAATATTTTTTAATTATATAAATATCCATCTAATGAACTATTTTATGCAACAAAATATATATAATATAAAACAGAAAAGACCATACATATAAAAAATAAAAGATAAGTACCATACAAAAGATATATGATATAAAACATAAAAGATCATACATATGAAAATGGACTATTTTGCAAATAGTATAAATAAAAGATGATATTACTAATTTTTTATTAACATAAAACATAATATATTAAAAATATTCTATTTTGCAGTAGAAAATGGAGTAATACATTGGAGCAAAACTCAACTCTATTTTGGAGTTACTCTATTTTGGAGTTACTCTATTTTGGAGTAGAAAATGGAGTATTAGAGCATCTCAAATCCAACTGCATAATTTACTGCAAAATGGAGTAAATTATGCAGTAAATTATGCAGTTGGGTTGAAGATGCTCTTACTTTGGAGATGCTTTTACCACAGTCTCTTAACTGAGGTTTTTATCTTCGCATAAGAGACGGTTCTTATCTTTTTTTAGACTTTAACTAAGAAAAGCTAATAATCATCTTTTAAATAGGAGATATAAGAGTTGTCTCTTAGCCGAAAAGTGTAAAAAAAAAGTGTCAAATCATGAGTTAAGAACCCCTACTAAGAGACCGGGGTTAATCATGCCCTAGGTGAACCAGATTCAACATAATCTTACGACATTAAACCCATATGGCTTCGAAGATGCTCCATATATAATATTTTGACTCGTTGCACAAAGATTAAAAAATCTATTTTTATGAAAAAGTAACTTTACAAATATAATTTAAAAATCATTCAACTAATTAAAAAAATAACTGCAAATTCTAATTGGTTACACAGTTTTCAGTAAAATCAAAAATAATATAAATATATCAAAACTTCATGTATTTTGAAAAAACAAACATCTTCTATAACTTCAACTATTATGAAACGGAAGGAGTATAATATTATATTTTGAGCCTCATTTGAATGTTCAGAAAAAATTCATCCGTGGAATACACCC
Source organism: Brassica oleracea var. oleracea (assembly GCF_000695525.1). Taxonomy (NCBI): domain Eukaryota; kingdom Viridiplantae; phylum Streptophyta; class Magnoliopsida; order Brassicales; family Brassicaceae; genus Brassica; species Brassica oleracea. The sequence goes on from NC_027754.1 coordinate 13,557,995, forward strand.
TATTGGAAAATTAGCCTGAATCCATCCATCAGCATAAGATACCTCTGGATTAATAATAAAAAAAAACTCTGGATTAATAACAAAAAAAGTCTGATCCAATACTAATGTATCCCTTGGATATTTGATTTATTTTCGTTTTTTTAGATATTTAGATTTTAAAAATGAATGTATTATTTTGGTATCTATGAACTCCGTTTTAATTTTTTTTGGTTTTTGCTTCAATTTGATAATAAAGACCAGATACTATAAAAATGGATTCAATTTAGTTTTGGTTTAGTTTTGTTGGAAATTTCAAATAATTTGGATTAAATATCAAAGAATTCAGATAAAAGTATAAAATAATTTCTATGTTTTAGATTTTTTTTGTTAAAAATATGTAATTATTTGGAAATATTCAATTTTTAAATATTTTCAAAAACGTATTTTATTTTAGATATTTTACTATTCAAAAAAATATAGCTAATATCTTTTTTTGACAAAAATATATAGCTAATATCCTTACAAAATCTATAATATATTAATCCTATAAGACAAGCATATGGGTAACAGTAGATGTGGTCACTAGACCACTTAACTAAAGACATAACCACAATACAAATTATTATATCATCCCTTATAACCGTATTATTTTATAACCTTATATGTGTGTTTCTTTCAATTTCCTGAACTTCATTTATTATATATCCTAAGTGACTTTGAACTTCATTTCTTGAACTCCATTTATTTATTATATAATTTGATATTAACCTTTCAGTTTTATAATTTCTAAATTTAAATTTATACTATGGAAAAATATACAATATACATATAGAACTACGTACATTATAGTTATATTTATGCGTGTTTAATCAAATTTTGTACTATAATGTAAGCTATTAAACGATATTTTCATCCGTTATTTAATTAGTAGCTTACATTCAGTTGAAAATTTGACACAAACCATATTCTCAACATATTAAGCTTGCATTCATTATAATTTTCTTCTAAAACTTGTTTGTATTAAAAAGAAAATCTTAAAATACGCTCATACAATTGTTTAACTATGGTTTAGAGAATTTTGTAAGTATCACATTTATATTTAGTATATTAAAATTAATCACTAAAATTATCACAAACGCTAGATTTATAATGCCTTGTAGCTGGGTATAGATTCATGACAGGAAATGTCAACTATGGGGTTCACTCATCAGATGATGCATCCCTACAAGATGTAGCTCATTTGTTTGCTTCTACTCAGAGGATCCTAAGAGATCGTCGGTAAATGAATCATCTACCCCAAAATGCATTAGCGAGTTTATTTTTATCCGCTTGCACCAATTTTTAAAGTCATAACCTCAGTAGAGTTTTTTTTTTTTACATCGAACGACCATATTATTTTACTCAAATTTGAAGTGGTTTTGACAACCAGACCGGAATAGAATAACCAACAAAAAAATTATTATCTTGCAGTTCTACATAGAGAATCTGAAATTTTAATTTGCCCTAGAAAAATGTAGAATACCTTAAATGTTTGGAAAAGTCTTTTAAGAGTTTTTATATTTCCGATTTCGTTGAAAAGTTTAGCTATACATTAAGTTCTTTAATCATGGTGATCATGTTTATGCAGACCATCCCAAAATTATGGCAAGTTGAATGACGTAATATACTCTCTATCGCCTAGGTCAAAGCTTCTATTATGAACGCAAAATTGACTCCCGTCGTCTTATGTTCCGTGTTCCTATTAATTGGATTTGTCCAGATATGTCCTTCCAAACTCATCTGCATCCACTGAATTGAAAAGTGGAAAACCATGATCCATCGACCAAAAATATGTTCTCCAAGCATATGGCTAGTGAATTACTGTTACTTAATGGCTGTGATGTTATAAAAACAGTCACATTCAATAAGAACCATGCTTGGCACTCATCTTTCGTGTGTCTGATCAGTTCTAAGGGAAATCTGTCTATTCCTCTGAATAATTTATCATTCCAAGTTTTCCAGAAATACCAAATTATCCAATGATATGGGTCCCTATCTAGATCTGGATCCTCAATATTGTTTTTTTTTTCCAACCGATAGTCCATATTGGCATAAACATTCGATGTTAGGAATATGTCTAGACTCAACGGTATCCCTGATAAAGACCATGCATATAAGGCCGGTGGACACTCAAAAGTGGCATGAGTTACTGACTCATCATGGTCCCTATATCTAAGAAAATTATTATCACATTGCATGTCAGGTTCCATGTTACTACTATATGACCGGTTATCAGCTGCTAAATAAGGTGACAAATCTTCTTAGGAGCCTTTATTCTCCAAGCAAAGGCTTGAAGATTGGTGATACTGGTTCTGAGTAGACCTTCTCTTGAGTGAGGTGGTCGAAGAATTCATCGTGAGTGAACTATGAGTCGAATAAGCTGCTCGACCATAGTTAAAAGATGTCTTAGATTGATCAGACGTACGTTTTGGAAGCATAACATTTTTGGAAGCACGACGTTTTAGAAGCTCGACGTTTTAGAAGCACGACGTTTCTTAACCACGAAGTAATCCACGAAACTTCGTATCAGCGGAATATTAATTCCGAGGCGTCATAAGTCGGAAGCATGATGAAATCCAAGCAGGACGGGAAGTAAGCAGGACGAGATCGAAGCACGACGGGAAAACCCGAAGTTGGGCGAAAACCCTAATTTCGGTATTATGAATTTTTCGGAGAAGCCGGAGGCACGGAAAATATATTTTCCGTCAGGTCAGGATTAATTTGGAGTTTATTAAAAATAATCAGATCATCAGAACGGGCACGAAAAATTCACCGGAAAGGCCGAAATCAGACGAATGGATCGAGAAGCTCGAGGTGGCTCGATCTATGAGATGAGGACGTGGTGGCAACTGCCTGGAATGGTATGTGGCAAGGGAAACATGAGATGTTGCAGTAAAAATGATCACCGCATGCGGAGTGACAAATAGAAGCACGAGGTGGATGGGCCAAGCACGAGGTGTCGCGATGCATGCAACAAGGCCATGCGGCCAGACATGTGGAGGACGTGGTGTCTCCTTGCATGGAGCCAGGCCATGAATCCAGGCAGGTAGAGGGCATGGTGTCATCCTGCATGAGACTGAGACATGCAGCCTGCCATGTGGAGCACGAAGTGTCGCCGCGCATGCGTCCGGAGCCATGCGAAGCGACACACGGGCTGACACACGGCTTGAATCTGATTGGCTGCTTATGTCTATAAATAGCCCACGACCCCCTCTCATTTTAACACATCCAGAAAACTTCAAAGTCAGTTTAAAACGCGAGAGAGAAATCAAAGAAAGAAAGATCGATTTTCGATAGTTTTCGAGCGATTTTCGATAGTTTTCGAGCGATTTACTCTACCGATTTTGAGTCAGCACCTAGAGAAGGTTCTGTTAAAGTGAAGAGAGATCAGATCTAGTGAAGACCAGTTCAAAACCAGTCTGGACGTGGGTCTGCTTGAGAAGGTCGAGAAAGGGTTCGGATCGCAGAAGTCGGGTTTGGGGTCAAGGCCACGATCAACCAAAAACTATGAGTTATGATCAATTGATTGCTGAGTTATTTTCATGCAGGTTCCCGTTACTTGGAAGTTGGATCATGGCGGGAGGCCGGGTCTAACTGAGTAACGGTTTGATTAGTTAGTAGTTGAGGTTATGTTGATTGAGTTGATAGCATGCTTGTTATTGCTTGAGAACCGTAGTAGCATCTAATGGTTAGGTTGATTGGTTAGTTAGTGAATGCTGAATGCTTAGATGATATCGCTAAGTTGTGGATAGTTAGGTATTCTGGAATTAGTCTTTATTCTAGATTCTGGAGTGTGGTTGATTGTGTTGTGATTATTACTTGAAACCTTGGTTATATTACCGGGTTTAGTATTGGTT
>NC_027754.1:13561927-13562129 GCF_000695525.1 Brassica oleracea var. oleracea
GTAATGTGGCAGTGACCCGAAGGACTGTGGGCTGTCGTGCGGTGACCCGAAGGACTGTGGCCCGTGGTCGGTTGAAAGTTCCTTCTTCCGGCCTTTGTGGTAGGGGGATAGGATATTGCCGATAGTGAAGGAGGAACCTAACGTCACCGGGGCCCGAGTTAGTAATATATATTATATCGTGATATATTATATCGTGTTTTGG
>NC_027754.1:13562314-13564282 GCF_000695525.1 Brassica oleracea var. oleracea
GGTTGTATTTGTTAGTTGGGGATTGTAACTCGCTGAGTAATGCTAGATTACTCACTCCTCACTCGTTGTTGTTTCAGGTGACCATTAGCGAGCTTGTAGAGGTCGTGGGAGGCTAGGCTGGCTAGTGTAGATTTGCATCTTTTTGGTTAAAGCGTTTCAGACTATAAGTATGTACTTTCGCTTTCTTGGCATGCCACCACTTGTATATTATGTTGTGTGTTTCGAACCACAAAATATATAAAATAAATAAAGTGAATGTTTTGTGCAAATGCCTTGTTGTTCTGATATTAGCTTGTCCGAGCTTACACAACGTCAGATTGGGGTACGGGTTGAGAAGCCTTTGGCTTTGGTCTGACGGGACGTGTTTGTGGGCGGACTGGCCTAGTTACAAATTGCACTTTTTGTGACTTTGACTGGATTGCCCGTTAACCCGTCTTGTAGTGCTCTCGAACCTTTGTAGACGGTCGGCCCGTCGGTCATGTTCTTGTTTGATTGTTGGCCGGTGGTTCGACCTATGCCTAGAACGGTTTGGGGGTGTTACAGTACTGGTCTAGCTTCTATCGTAGATATCCAAAGATCCTCTCACACTTTAATCTTGTATCCAAAATAAATATTTTGTCTAATTCCTAACTATAGTAATTGTTTGGCCGCTGAAATAGCCTCTGTTGGTTTTTTTTTTTTTTGATAATGAATGGCTATTCTATTACTCAAACTTGAGGTGGTCTGGGTAACCCAACCGAAATAAAACAACCAACAAAATGAAGCTCTCTATGGAACGATCTTGCCGTCCTAGCTAAAACATAATTAGTCCGATTTTGCTCTCGTGGGATATGAGTAATCTTGAAGTCCGGGAAGCATATATGCAGAGTCTCTATCCTCTCCAATTCTATCGCAAAACATGGCCAAGCTCGTGGCTCCTTAATCATGGCAATCAAATCCTTGCAGTCCGTTCCAAAGCTCTGGCATGTCGAGTATTGCAGCATGCTTTCCATCGCCCATCTTAGTGCTTCTAGTTCTGAATGCAGCGAAGATTCCCGTCAAATGTAGTTTTGTGTTCTCATAAGTTGAACCTCCTCCAAGCTGTCCATCCAAGCCCATCCACACCCGCTGAATTGTGATGTAGGAAGCAAATTGTCTCTTTTAACTTTTATATGATCTTATGGTCATAGTTTATAATCTTTTATTTTAATTAATTAATAAATTTTTATTATATTTATTAAATTTATATAAATATTTATCACTAAATAATTATAGAAAATTTAATAATTTTTTATAATAAATTTCAAACTATTAAATTTTTAAAAATAAGAAAAATAATGATTTTTTTTTGTTAATTGACAGAAAATTGTATATTGCGATATTTGTAAAATTTTAACTTCTTCTCTAAATAATTCACAATGTATATTTTTCGAAATAACATATATAATTTTTCACTGCTAGTATGCATTAACTATTATGTAATAAAAATTTATTTAAGTTTGTAATTTAGAATTTATACTCTTAATTAAAATGTGTCCATCAACTTTGTTTTAGCTGAACTTCATGTACAAAAACTTATAAGAATATCAATATGAGTTAGTTGCCTATATATATATATATATATTTATATTTATGACTAATATCTTAATGAACAGTATCACCGACGTTTTCTTACTGTGCATGACATTTTCTTTTGCTTTAAAATGGCTGTGAAATTGTTCTAAAGAAAATGGATGTAGACAAAAGTATGTTGCCATTTTATTTTGTTTAATGTGAATTTTTCTGTGGCCTTTAATCTTGTTTTTCTTCGTTACCAAAAATATTTTGGATAATCAATGGGTGAATAGTTACAAAAAATCAATGGGTGAATCAGTAATGACTATTACAAAAAATTCACGAAATAACATGTTTTGAATTGAGTCTTTAAATGTGACATTAACACACTTAAACAACAATTTTCTCCTTTAATGCGAATGAGCATTTGATACT
>NC_027754.1:13564930-13566207 GCF_000695525.1 Brassica oleracea var. oleracea
GGATACTCTTAAATTGGCTGAGACGGAATCAACACTCTGGGCTGAGGCACAGTTACTGAAAGATCAGAAGATGGGAGCGGAGACTCATGTTACGTTTCCTCCGTCGATTCCCGGCAGATGGTGCTTTACAGATGGATCATGGAAAGAGGGAGATATGTTCTCTGGCCAAGGCTGGTTCAGTACTTTAATTGGATTTGCGGGTCTGATGGGAGCTAGGAACGTAAGAGCGTCTCTATCTCCTCTGCATGCAGAGTTCGAGGCGTTACTATGGGCAATGGAATGTATGAAAAACTTAAGACAATTTCAGGTTACGTTTGCAACGGATTGTTCTCAATTGGTGAAGATGGTTTCGGAACCAGAAGAATGGCCAGCTTTTGCAAGTTATTTGGAAGATATCAAGAATCTGAAAGAGAGTTTTACACGTTCAGAGATAATACATGTACCAAGGACGCAAAATAAAAGGCGGATAATCTAGCATGCAGCGTCAGAAAACAGCCGTCTTTCGTCGTTCACATGGACCAATATCTCCCGGTGTGGTTTACAGAGTCTATATGAGTCTGTAATTTTTTCGACAAAAAAAAAAAAGTATATATCTAAAAACCAAAATCGAATTACACTTTTGGAAAAATTCTAAAATAATTTAGTAGATTTACTAAATATAACTCAAAACTTGATTTTGATTCTAAATTATACCCAAACTTGAATCAAATGCAAAAGTAACCTAAAAATCTTGTGAAATTACAGCTAGCTCCTTGTGAACAAACAAAAAAACAGAACTTATTTTTACGAATATATCTCCGCTAAGTCTTTTGTGTCTTCTGAGATTCTGTTAAGTCTTCTGGACGACGTCGAAAGCTTAAATATTTTTTTGAAAAATTAAATTTTTATCTACGTGTGATTATTTATGTGTATAGCAAACACTTTTTTAAGTTTAATTTGATTTTATGAAGTGTTTAATTAGTTAAATTAGTTTAGGGGTTATGTTTAGGGTATAGACGACTAACATGTAAGTCGTCTGGGAAGTCTTCTAACTCCCGCTAGAAATATTTTAGTTTCCAGCTAAAAATATTGAAGTCTTCTGGGCGACTTACAAGTAAGTCGTCTAGTTAGTCTTCTGATCGAAAATATTTACCCTTATTGGAATTTTTGTCTCCATATATAAAGAAAATTTTACACATTCTCTCTAAATGATATGTTCCTCATTCTAAAACTATTCAAACTCTCTCTAATCTATTTGAACTTATAAACACCAAACTTTATATCAATTTATTGTTTTT
>NC_027754.1:13567152-13573793 GCF_000695525.1 Brassica oleracea var. oleracea
CGAAAAGTCAAATTTCTGACACAATCCGGTCAAATGCAAAACTAACTCATTTTCCCTAGACGACTTACATGGAAGTCGTCTCGATTTTTTTTTTTTAACAAACAAAGAAGGACGACTTCCATGTAAGTCGTCTAGGGAAAATGAGTTAGTTTTGCATTTGACCGGATTGTGTCAGAAATTTGACTTTTCGAGGACGACTTACATGAAAGTCGTCGAGTAGAAAATTAAAAAAATCAATATTTTATTATACCTAGACGACTTCCCTGTAAGTTGTCTCAGGTTAGTTTTGCAATCAATTGAAAAATAAAAAAAAATTATTTTTTTCTAGACGACTTACACGAAAGTCGTCCGTCTGACGACTTCCAAGATAAGCAAGGTTTGACCAGAATCTCGGAATAAAATCAAGGACGACTTTCGTGTAAGTCGTCTGATGGACGACTTCCGTGTAAGTCGTCTAGACAAAAATAATTTTATTTTTATTTTTTAATTGCAAAACTAACCTAAAACGACTTACATGGAAGTCGTATAGGTATAACAAAATATTGATTTTTTTAATTTTCTACTGGGCGATTTACATGTAAGTCGTCCAGGAAAAGTTAAATTTCTGACACAATCCGGTCAAATGTAAAACTAACCCGTTTTCCCTATAAATTTTTTTTTTAACAAACAAAGATGGACGACTTCCATGTAAGTCGTCTAGAAAAACACATTTAAAAGTTAATTGCAAAATTAACCTCTGCATTAACCAGAAGACTTCCATGTAAGTCGTCTACGGCCAGACGACTTCCATGTAAGTCGTCTACGGCCGGAAGTCGTCTGAACGAACAGATCTGAAAAAAAAAACGAATTTCATAGTTTCAACCAGTAAGATAACTTGTTTAGCAGACAAAGTCTTCTCCAAGCACCCAGAATCTCAAACAAAAGTGACCCACCAAGAATAGTAAGCTTCAATGGCTCTATGAACCATAAAATTTTTAGAATCAAAATCTTAGGTTTTTTTTGGATGAATATGGAAAGAAAGTAAAGAGTTGTTGTTTTTTAGTTCATAAGAATTGAGAAAGAAAGAGTGTAAATCGATTTTTAGGTGCATTAAGAGCTTCAAATTGGTTGTTCACAGTGGTTGGTGTATTGATGGCAATGACAATATTGTGAATACCTTAGGAAGATGAGGGTGATAGAGTAAAATATGCATTTTCAAAAAAAAAAAAGTGATGGTATTTTCGTGAATAATCTGAACTTTAGGGGTAAAAGAGGCAAGTCAAAGTTCCAAAAAAAAAACAAGGGTTAGTTTTGTGTTTGACATATATTTGCAAAAATCTCAATAATTTACCCAAATTTAGACAAACGCATAACTACAACTCAATTACATAAAATTTGGATAAACATCTTTGTCAAAAAAATATGTGAAAACATTTAATTCCACTGGATAGAGATAAAGATTGTAAAGTTTCATTTATATTATATGTTCTCTAAATATAATAGAACACAGCAGAATAGTATTTCATTTAAAGATGAAAATATATTATATGAAACTGTAATATGGTATTTTTTTTGTCAGCAATTGTAATATGGTATTTAAAACCAACTTATGTAATATTATTACAGAATTTAAAAATATATTATTCAAAAAAATTTTAAAACATGTTATATGTAGATAAATATATGTTTTAATATTTAAATAACAAAACTGGAATTTGTTTTAAGAAAAACTAAAACCAATTAAAATTAGAGGAAGAAAACATTATAATAAAGAAAATAAGAAATAAGAAAACAAAAAGGGATACTGCACATACGTGTATATATAAGGTAGGATGACAATAGCTATATTGTATATATTATATTCTTACCATGAACTTTTTCTATACATTTGTTTAATCTTTTTTCTGGTCAAATATATTTGTTTAATTTTTTTTTTTGTATTATAGGATCAAATTTCCCTTAATCTATCGCTATGTACTGCTTTTCTTTTTGTAATGATAAATAAGAATACACGAATCTATAGTTAATACATATGGTAATACCGACCTACAACTAATCGACGTCTGCTCGCTCAGCTTATGGACTTCATTTCTGCGACGGTTATTATGTTACTTTTGTAAGACCTAAATGTTTTATTTACTAACCTTGTATCATTGTTGATTTTAAACTCATCTTTTTTTTAAAAAAAAGGTATGGAGCACCGAGCACGTAATTTTAAGGATTCTTGGAGTCTAATTTTTCATTATCATTAATTTGTACTGTCCAAAATATAAGAAAAAGTGTAAAAATGATAAGATCTATTAATAAAACTGAACACGGTTAAAATTTAAATGTCAATTTTCATTTAAATATGAAAATGAATAAAAATAACAGTTATTAATCAAATAATTATTACTTTGTAAGTTGAGTTATGCTTCTTTTTCTAAAATTAATAGATTTTGTTAGTTTTTATATAATAGAAGTTGTATTGAAATTTCAAAAATTTAGCAATATTTTAATATATAAATAAGGGCTTTAATTTTAAATTTTCTATGAAATCTTAAATATTACAGTACTGGCACTGCTTAGAATCACTACATGATTTTTCATGTTCTTTACATTCATTCCCACGGTATTGAAACCCCTTTTTCGATCGATCACTAATATGTTTAGCTATAACAGTTCAAACACGTTTCAACATAAATTTTGTTTGACAAGTGACCAAAAATACCTGAAATTTAATGACATAACTAAACCAATTCTTTTAGTTTTTCTTTTAAAACCATATACATAAGTTAGGATGTTACAATAATCTCCACTCACACAGCACATTATCTTCATGGCACACCAGGTAGTTATTGAAATCGAACTCTTAGAACCAATATCAAAAACACACTTTTATCGCTTTAGGAACTAACTCAAAACTAAAACTAAAACTCTATCAAAACTCATAAGTTATACCACATCATGGTATCTCCTTATATAACAATCATAATCTCCTAAACTCATTAGGAAACACACAACTAAATAACTCTAAAACAAATCTTCCTAATCCTAAACTCATTAGGATAGCTTATGTTAACTTCAAGTTAAGTCAACATTCTCCTCCTTAAGCTTGACACCACCATTCTTCACATCTTGAACTCCAATAAAGTCTCTCATTTCTTTAAACTTGATTCTCCCAAGCGCCTTTCTTAAAATGTCAGCCTTCTGCTCCTTTCTAGCTACATGTTCCACGTCTACAAGGCCATCTTTAACACACTCTCCTATGAAGTGAAACCGTTTATGTATGTGCTTGCTTCTTCCATGAAATATTGAGTTCTTGGTTAAAGAAATCGCAGATTTGTTATCAATACTACCACCGCCTTCTTAGTATCATCCACGATCTCTCAAGAAGCTCTTAAAGCCATATTGCTTGTTTTGCTGTCTTTGTTGCTGCCATAAATTCAGCCTAGCATGAAGACAGAGCGAAGATCTCTTGCTTTGTTGGACAAACGTTAAGGTAAAAGATATGCCATGTTGTGTTCCTACCATTATCAGGATCCACATTGTATCTACTGTCACTATATCCTATGAGTCCTCTCTTATTTTCTCGTTTAAAAAACAAACTGAGTGAGAAGCTACCTCGTAGATACCTAAGTACATGCTTCAAGGCTGCTGCATGAAACACCTTAGGCTCATGCATATATCGACTAAGTACCCAAACATAGTAAGAAAAATCAGACCGAGTATGAATCAGGTATCGTAGACACCCAATGTTTCTCCTAAACTCCTTCTCGTTTACTTTTTTTTCCTCCGATGCTTTTTATAGCTTTAGACCGGTTCCATTGGTATATGGACTGCATTGCAATCACTCATCCTTGCTTCTTCAAGTATATTAGAAGCATAGCTTTCTTGTTTTAATATTATACCATCTTCAAATTGAATTACTTCAATCCCAAGATAGTAAGTAAGTCTTCCAAGGTCACTCATCTCAAACTTAGTTACATCGCTGCTTTAAATTCTCGTATGATAGCCAAATTTGATCCCGTGACTAGTAGATCATCCATGTAAACTGAAACTAGAAGAAGATGCCCTTTTGTATTTTTTCCTGAACAATGACGGTTCTTTAGAGAATTTGGTAAAGTTCAGCTCCTTGAGAATCGTCTTTAGCTTAATGTTCCAAGCGCTTGGTGGTTGTCTTGATATCACTCAAATTACCCCAAGGAGTGACTTTACTCTCTTAAAAAAGAGGTTCAGTCTTAGTACTTAGGGATCAAATCCACAAAGAGCTAAGGCACACAATAGATCCTAACAAGTTTATGATTAAGCTAGGCAAATAATTAAACTGTAAATAACAGAGGTGAACAAAGCAGTTGTTTGATTGATTGATTGATTGAGGTTGTAAGCAATTATGAGAAATAGCTAGATTTATGATTTCAGACAATTGGGATTATGATGATATAGATGCTAAGGTTTCAATCCTAGAACATGAATTCTAATTGCAAAATATTCCAGTTTCCGGTTGCGAATAAATCCTATTGATCTAAGTCTATATCTCAGCCGTCGCTTGTTGATATAGTTCGAACGTCGATCGACGCTATGTGACTAGCGCCGCTCGATGTTTACCTACTCAAGCTTTACCGAACTGTTTGATAGGTTCACTAGTTTGACCAAATCAGCTGTTTCTTGTTTCTATTAATTTAGCTTAAGTGAATTAATCCATGTAAGAGATCTTGCTTTTGCTTGCGCCTAATTATCCTAAGTTCAAGGTTTTAGTTAGTTACTCTAGAACACAAGCATTAATAACCATTCCTACGAAGGAAATCTATCACCTTAGCGTATCTATATTTTAGGCTAATCCCTCATAACCTTACTTCTAACCCTAAATCTAACAAAGGTAACTACTCAGACATAGCAAATATCTGAATAAATTGCATAGATAGAATAAGGTAGAAAAACTAGAGTTCCAATACAAGTCTGTGAAGTAATCTTGGATCTTCTCTCCAAACTACTAAAAACCCTAAATATGATTTGCTATGTAAAGTAGAAAGTATGAAAGCGTGTGTTGCCCAAATTAATGGCACAACACATAAATATTAGGTTAAAGTCGACTATGGGTATTCTTGTAAATAATGTGGAAATTGGGCCATAAGTCGGTTGGGAACCAAGTCGGGTTTTGCGCGCTTCGCTGTCAATCGACGACAAGAGTTGTCCGTCGATCGACGGCTGACTCTGAATGTCGACTCTGGATTGGTTTGATGGGCATATACGAGTTTCTACTAACTTTTGCTTCAAAATGCCCCAAAAATCACCATATATCTCCAAATACTCTAAAAAATCCTGAAAATGTTGCAAATAACTCCTAAAACACTTATATACCATGGTTAAAAACATGTAAAATCCATGGCATATCAACTCCCACAGACTTACTCTTTTGCTTGTCCTCAAGGAAAAACAAGAGCAGTCCTAATGAAAGAGTTTTTTGAAAATAGCAGGGGCTCACATAATTTAAAGTCACTATTCTCTCTTCTGCAGATATGAAAGTTGGAAGTTAATCATTACTAACCTTGGATCATTCAATGTACTACACTCTAGCTTAGTCACCATTACCATACATCACACAACTCTACTGATAGCGCTTGACATACCTCTGCTGACCTCATTGCTGCATAAAGTAAATGTCTAGGTTACATCTTGGGAGTATCGATCAAGGGACACATGGAATCAACTTAAGAAAGTATCAAGACCTACATGTAACATTTTCTGGTTTTCCCTCTCTATTCTCTCTTCTCTGAATCCGATTTTTTTTACAGTATATATATAATATTACTGGGCAAAGTTATAGGCGAATAGTGGGGTCATCGATAATATATCTACCCCTCGCTTCCAAAAAATGTGTGATCATTCTATTAAAGAAGAATAATGGGGTCACAGGAAACATTCATACCTCTCTAAACCGCAAAATATTTCAATCTTTTGTAAATATGGATGCCAAAGAGAGGTGGAAGGAGAACCAGGGACACTAAGTCTAATACCTTCCGGACTTGCAGGAAGACTCCGATCCAATGTATACCAAACCCCAAAACAAGCAAGTAGAGTAGATTAAGGTTGGAAGTTAGCTTTGGTTTCTCCAGACATTTTCAGTAAGTGTGGATGTGAGTAGCATGTGATACACTGCGGTGTTTCCATCTAATACATCTTGCAGTTAATAAATCTAAATGGTGCTAGAGAGTGGTTAGAGTAGTAACTAATTTGTAATAAGATCATAGTCCTTTTCTTGACTCGATAAAACATAAGAAATTTTTTTTAATAAGACTCAAAAATAAACTTATATCAGGAAACCTCTCCCCAGACTTAAACAACACTGTCCCCAGTGTTTAGTCGAAGTTTGGTGAGAACATAAATCAATATTACTTAATGTAACAAGGAAAATGATATACCTGCCGACTGATGTTAGTGTCGATCGACACATTTAAGTGACGCTCGATCGGTGGCGGTGGTGTACTGTCGATCGATATCGACTGTGTCTTATTGGTCGATACTTAGAGCAATCGTCTCCTTAGATCTCTTTTTTTTCTTTTTCTAAAATAAATTAAACATGAAAATAAGTAAAGCTAATTAAAGAAAACTTAAATAAAACTTACTAATGGGTTGCCTCCAATTAAGCGCTTTGTTATAGTCATTTAGCTTGACTTTTTGGA
>NC_027754.1:13574537-13577443 GCF_000695525.1 Brassica oleracea var. oleracea
TATATATATATATATATATATTGTAAAGCTTTTGTTATCCAATTACTTTACAATTTAAAACATTTGGTATAAAATTAAAAAAAAAAGTTTACACTCTTTAATGTTTCTAAGATTTTTCATTTTTGTTTTGGTAGAAGTTTTTTCATTGTGGTACTTGTAAGGAATGAAATATGATTTTGTAAATCTTTAGAAAAGAGTTATTGCATCTTAAAGCAGAGCATATTATCCAATCAACAATTGATAGAAAAACATTTAGAGAAGCATTTACTAAATGCAAATGCTCTCCAAATGCTCTTTGGACAATGCTCTCACATGAAGCTTTTAGAAGAGCATTTGCATACATAATTTATAAAATTAAGGAAAATATACAATTAATTCTTTTATTTTATTTTATGATATCATAAAATTATTTTTATATCCCAAAAATAAAATTTTGATTTCTAAAATTAATTTATAGTAAAAATATTTTTTAAATTTTCACATTTAAAATATATAATTTAATTTATATATTTAATTTATTTTAAAAGTGAAAATATTATTTTAAAATATAGTTATTTTAATTAAAATTTTTATTTTTAAATAATATTTTCGATGTAAACATAAATTTTTAATTTTTAAATAAAATAAATTAATTTTTTATCTTTTTAATTTTATATGTTAATATATTTATATATATTCATTAAAAATAATATATTAATTAAAAATAAAATATATTATATATTAATTTTTATAATAATTTTAAATAGCATATTCATACTGCTCTACCAATCATCCTACTAAACAGTTTAGCAAAAGCATACAGCTCCTGCAGCACACTGTTTATATAGCATACTGCTACTGCTAATGCTAATGCTAATGTTCTGCAAATCAGGGCCTTAGTGTGGAGACCTTCAGAACTTCTTGATTTGTATGATTCATTAACCAAAACGCAAACAAAATAAAGACTAATGAAATCAAACATAAAAATTAACATTTTTAGCAATCTTCTGGAGTAAGTGACTTTCGCTCTGCCCCACGGTTTCCGAGAGAGTCTTTCCAATCTAGCATTTTCTACCGCTGATTTTTTATCTACCTGGTTTTAATTCTAATTTTGGTAATTTACCAAAACACGACCCCTCTGATTAACCTCAAGCACATGTTTTACAGCTACTTTGGGTAAATATTAGAAACTTAAAATCGCCTGATATTCTATTATTGGCGGTTCATCCCTACAGGTGTTAGAGGTCCTCTCCACCATGCAGATCGTGCATCTCAAGCTGAGTTTTCTGATAGACCATGGATTTGACTCATTTTCAGTCATGATTTATAGGTGTTTTTGCTAATATTTATTATATTATTGAGTCTATTTATTATATTTATAAGATCATGAGTGATTTGGAGATAAGTGATGATTTTAAAGCATTCTGGAGATATTTGGAGTAAACACTCGAGATGACCATCGAGCTCGACCATCGGTCGATATTGGAGAGGAATAATCGATCGATGTTCATAACTTGACATCGATCGACAACGAAGCGCGCAGAAAGCCCGTTTGGTCACAGCCGACTTGAAGCCCAAGTCTTCACCAATTTGCAAGATTACCCCTAACAAGTTTTAACCTAATTATATAATCTTTGCTACCATGCTAGAGTCGGAGTGTGCTTTTCTTGTTTTATTATTTTCACATAAAGGTTTTCTAGGATTTTGATAGATTGGAGAGAAGATCCAAAGTTATCATTTGTAATTGGAACTCCAATAATATCTATTTACTATTCTAATGAAGTTTTTTTACCTAACTGTTATTATGAATTGCTTAGCCATGTCTGAGTAGTTCCATTGTTAGATATTAGGGTTGAAATAGGTTAGGAGGGATTAGCCCTAACTATAGATTGCTGAGTTGTGGTAATTGTCATTAGGATTGTTCATTAATGCCTGTCTCTAGATTAGCTACCTAGAACTTGCCCTAGGATTGATAGATAAAAGCGAGAGCTTCATTCTCATCCTGAAAACATTCTAACTGAGCTAAGTTTCTTGCTATGAGTAAGGCGAGAGCTGATCTAGTGAACTTAGTAAACTATCATTCAACGCGCGCATAAAGCTTAACTAGAAGCGCGTAGATCGATATCATTATTGAATAATCGATCGACGGAGCGAAAGGTGTATCGATCGATATCCCTATAGGATCATCTATCGACACTTTCTAATTGGTCGACATACGATAGTTGAGATCATTAGATCTAGTTAATAGACAAGTCTAAACATGCGAAAGCTGATAGACTTGTTGACTAAGTAGTTGAGCTTTACATTATCATGAATGCAACTCATTAGGCATCTGGTGGATTATAATCCCAAGTTTCCTGAATAAAAACCCTAAGTCTAACTATTTCCTTTTTAAGCACCAAAACCTCAACCAATCAATTGAACAAACACTTGTTCAATATAAAACTGCAATTTACATTTAAATCTCTAAAACCATCTAGCTTAAGAAATCATATTAGATTTCTTAGGTTTCCTAGCTCCCTGTGAATTCGATCACTAAGTACTACAATTCGACCTCTTATTTGAGAGAGTATAAATCACTCCTTAGGGTAATTTGAGTGGTATCAAATTTGGCGCCGTTGCCGGGGAGCTTTGATCGCCTATTCGATCTAATTTTTGTTAAGCTTCTGACACAAAATTTTTTTTTGGATTTTCAGGTACATGTCCAACAGTACTAGAAGCAACAAGGAAACCCAACTACTATCCTCACCAGATCATGCAAGTTTGGAACGTTCAATCCGCAAAGAAGCGCGGTCCTCATCGATCGACAACAACACATGTTCGTCGCTCGATTTCGTTCAACCACCGTCAACCCAGACACTAGTCCCGTCGAACGATACTTGCTCACCACCGTCGCCCGAAGACACTCATCTTCCATCGACCGACAT
>NC_027754.1:13579361-13608063 GCF_000695525.1 Brassica oleracea var. oleracea
GGGTTATGGCAGACCATCTGGGTCTGCAGGTAGAGCCTTCGCAGGAATTCTTCACTTTTGTGGATTGTTTCCAGAGGAACTCAGAAGGAATTGTGAGATACCTAGAGGTGCAGATTGGTAATGCCTTAGTTCCAGTTGATTTCCATGTCATGGACATCAAGCTAAACTGGAACTCTTCTCTACTACTTGGGAGAGCCTTCTTGTCAATAGTGGGAGCAGTGTGCAACTTGCAAACCAACCAGTTGTGTCTAACACTCATCGATCATAATGCCCACTACGCCCCTATTCCAGTCAAGAAGCCAAAGATGTCCTCCAGAAGAATCAATGATCCATGAATCATTTCAGCTTGCCACTTTGGAGCCGAGTACGAGACGGACCACTCAGCGTCGATCGAGACTCACACAACAACATCGATCGACAGTGGCAATCATAAATAGACCGACAATCCCAAAGACGAATCGGTCGATAGTTGTCCAGATGATTGGGAGAACGACTACTACAACCCCACTATTGCCGCATACAGCAGACAACACATGCATACAGAAGAGTATGATAAAGACTATGAGGTTGAACGAGCTACTGAGTACAAAGCCATCCTTGATGAGGAGGATACACTTCTACATCATTCCTCTTGGAAAAGGAATGCACCATCGATCGACATACCTGGCTCACCATCGATCAATACTCAACATCCTTAGAGAAACCGGAAACGAGCATCGACTGACGTCACCAACTACTCATCGATCGATGCGGAAGTGAACTGAGTGAGAGAGGGAGACTACTTGATTGGCAGTTGGGCAGATGATCACCATCACAAAAGCTATGCAGTAGAAACATCAATATATGAGCCATGAGCAGATGAACTACTTGAAGGTTTCACATATGAGGAACTTCTCAACATGTAAAGAAGAGATGAAACAGATCAACATCGATCAGAAACTGCTTGCGGAAGAACACGATTCACGCATCCGATCGACAGAGCACACAGTCCATCGATCGAAATAAATCCTTCGACATCGATCGACAACCGCTCTAAACCAAAAACCACTGTAAACGAAAGAGATAAATTTAATGACGAGTATCTAACTCAAGACGAATTTGGTATTTTCAGGGACCCAGATTGCCACGCAAGGGCAATAGACGGACGTATACTGAATGTATCTCGAAAAGATATCGCAGACATCCTTCAGACAGCCAATGGAGCAGAAAATTTGTTCGTACATCAACACAAAATTCCAGAATACCAACAGAAGGATACAAAAGAGTTCTATGACGCAGCTAGTGGCATAAACAAAAACTTCAAACTAAGGTCTTGCCATCCCACTCGACCATCGATCGACGTTGACGTCCCAACATCGGTCGACAGACAGCTAGAATTCTGCAGAAGAGCTTTTGATTCCCACGGTACCCGAAAATTTTACTGGGAAGAGAAAGATCAGTATGGAGTCTACAAAGATGAACATGGATACGCCAGAGATCGAGATGGAAACACCATTTGTCTTCACAACATGGATATCAGAAGAGTTCTGGAGAGAGCTTCGAGAGATGAGCCAAGCTACATATGTCTTCCTGAACATGCTAACTTATTCACACAGACCAAGCTGGTACCAGAGATCTACACCAAGGATGAGATCAATGAGATGTTCTATGGAGTCTGTGGAGAACAAGAGAAGAACAAAGAAGCTTTCCAGATGAAACTTGATGGTGTCTACTATCCATTGAATGACAGTATCAGTTGGCTAACTACTTGCATGGAGGAGATGAAGCAAGGCATAGCCAGAATTCAACATGCTACTGACGCTGCTCGATCGTCATCGCTTGACAGATATCAACAGACATCAATCTATGATCGCCAATGCAAATCGATCGACAATAAGAAGCCAACATCGGTCGACGACAATCCACCACGCCCACATATGATGAAGTCTCAAGAAAATTTTCACACCAGGGAAGAAATAGACCAGTTAGTAGAAGGGATCTATAGAGCTCTGGAAACTACATAAGAGAGGCTTGATGGGAGATGTGATGACATATATTTCCCTATCGATCTAAACATTAGTGCTTTGACTTCCAAGATTGAAGCTATACAAGGGGAATTGGTGGAGATTCAGAGATACATTGCATGTCGACCAGAAGCATCGTCATCGATCCACAGACACAACCACAAATCGATCGACATTCATCATAGAACATCGGTCAACGACGCTACAAACCGAGCCCGGCTAGTACCAAAGATGACATCAGACATGTCCGACACACAATTTTTATTGATATACTATTTATGTTGGTTTTTAATTATTGCAGGTCATAAAAACAAAAAAACTTAAAAAGAGATCCGAGTAGACAATTGCCGTAAGTATCGACCGACGAGAAGCTGTCGACATCGATCGACATTGCCTAACCTGCCGCGACCGATATAAACATCCCTACATCGGTCGACATCCATTCCGGTCTGGTATATCGTTCTAACTTGTTACATTGAGTTCTTATGATTTAGTTATCACCATAACTCCGACTGAATTTACACTGGGGACAGTGTAGTTTAAGTCTGGGGGGAGGTTTACTGATAGTAATTTATTTATGAGTCTTATTAAAACGCTTTTCAAAAATTCTTATTGAGTGAAGAAGGGGATAATGAACTTATAGATTTTTGCTTGTTATCTAACCACTCTTTAGCACCATTTTAGACTTACTGATTGCAGATAGTACTAAAGATACTAAAGTGGATCAACCTGTCAACTATTCACACTTGCTGAGATTGTTCGAAGGAACCAAAGCTGACCTCTAACACTAAACTTGACACAACTGTTTGTCTTGGGGATTGGTATGCATGGGATCGGATTCTTCAAACAAGTATGGAAGGTAAAGCCTTGTGTAGATAGATTAATCACCCTTTCTCTCTCTATTTTCGAAATATAGATAATAAAAAAAAATTATTATTTTTACTATTATATATATCTATTAGAGATTTATTAAGAAGAATTCGAACAGGATTTGGTACCTACAACCATTAAAGCTTGCTTCATAAGAATTCTATAGGTAAGGGATTAGAACATGACTTGGTGGCTACAACCATTAAGGCTTGCTTCACAAATAATAATAGGATATAGGTTAAAAAAAAGCGAACAGGACTTGGTGGCAACCACCATTACGGATTGATTCATGGAAGCCTGTCCAATCTTGGTCAATGATCTTGCTAAATAAGCAGATTTTGACTAAGAGAGAAAATTAGTAGAGAGAGAGGATATGAACTAATGTTTACCTGCAGGTCTAGATACTTATTTGAAAGTCCTTGCATCCTGTGATAGATACCCCCAAGGTAAAGCCTACACTTTTATTTATACTAAGAAATGAGGTTGGTAGTGGGGAATGTCAGACAAGATTTGCTAAGTTGTTGGCTAGATGAATTTGGTTGCTAAGCTAGAATATGGTATAATGTGCTTTTGTGATTAGGACTTCTTAGATGTGGATTGCAATATTGCAGAGGTTATGATTCTAAGTTTTAAATCATGTGAGTCTCTGCTGTTTTAAAACCTCTTTCAGAGAGACTGCCTGTTTGTTTTGCTTGAGGACAAGCAAAAGGGTAAGTCTGGGGGAGTTGATAGACCATGGATTTGACCCATTTTCATCCATGGTATATAGGTATTTTTACTAATAATTATTATATTATAGAGTCTATTTATTATAATTATAAGATCATGAGTGATTTGGAGATAAGTGATGATTTTGGAGCATTCTGAAGATATTTGGAGCAAACACCCGAGATGACCATCGAGCTCGACCATCGGTCGATATTGGAGAGGAATTATCGATCGATGCTCATAACTTGACATCGATCGACAGCGAAAAGCGCAGAAAGCCCGTTTGGTCACAGCCGACTTGAAGCCCAAGTCTTCACCAATTTACAAGATTACCCCTAATGAGTTTTAACCTAATTATATAAGCTTTGTCACCATGTTAGAGGCGGAGTGTGCTTTTCTTGTTTTATTATTTTTCATAGCAATGTTTTCTAGGATTTTGATAGATTGGAGAGAAGATCCAAAGTTATAATTTGTGACTGGAACTCCATTAATATCTATTTACTATTCTAATGAAGTTTTCTTACCTAACTGCTGTTATGCATTTCTTAGCCATGTCTGAGTAGTTCCGTTGTTAGATATTAGGGTTTAAATAGGTTAGGAGGTATTAGCCCCCACTATTTATTGCTGAGTTGTGGTAATTGTCATTAGGATTGTTCATTAATGCCTGTCTCTAGATTAGCTACCTAGAAATTGCCCTAGGATTGATAGATAAAAGCGAGAACTTCATTCTCATCCTAAAAACATTCTAACTGAGCTAAGTTTCTTGCTATGAGTAAGGCGAGAGCTGATCTAGTGAGCTTAGTAAGCTATCATTCAACCCGCGCATAAAGCTTAACTAGAAGCGCGCCGATCGATATCATTATTGAATAATCAATCGACGGAGCAAAAGGTGTATCGATCGATATCCCTATAGGATCATTGATCGACACTTTCTAATTGGTCGACATACGATAGTTGAGATCATTAGATCTAGTTAATAGACAAGTCTTAACATGCGAAAGCTTCGACATACGATAGTTGAGATCATTAGATCTAGTTAATAGACAAGTCTGAACATGCGAAAGCCGGTAGGCTTGTTGACTAAGTAGTTGAGCTTTACATTATCATGCATGCAACTCATTAGGCATCTGTAGGATTATAATCTCAAGTTTCCTGAATAAAAATCCTAAGTCTAACTATTTCCTTTTTAAGCACCAAAATCTCAACCAATCAATTGAACAAACACTTGTTCAATATAAAACTGCAATTTACATTTAAATCTCTAAAACCATCTAGCTTAACAAATCATATTAGTTTTCTAAGGTTCCCTAGCTCCCTGTGAATTCGATCTCTAAGTACTACAACTCGACCTCTTATTTAAGAGAGTATAAATCACTCCTTAGGGTAATTTGAGTGGTATCATTTTCCAAACCTCATGTCGCACATCAGCTCTGTAGTGTAAGGAAATCCCTCTGCTCCATTCGGTAATCGAAGCTGTAACCTCTCCCGCCCAGATGAGCAAGTCTCATCTTTACCACCGAAAGTTTCAAAGTCGATGGGTTAATCCTTCGGCTTTTTATCTCTCCTCGACGTTACATGTTCTGAGAAGAAGGTTGAATGGATTCTCGTCAAAATCTTTGTCTTTTTAGTTATGTCATGTTTTCATACAAAGGTTCCAAATCCTTGGTGTCTATATCATCTGAAATTCCTTCAGTTTCTGTTCCTATCCACGTTGGCTAACATATCTGCTCCGGTTTGGTCGCTTCTTTCAACTATTAGTCTTGCCTTTTTACTAGAACACGCTCCCTATGTTTCTTCAGCAGACTCTTCCATTCACCACACTTCAGTTCTCAACTCCTCACTCCCAATGGCTCGATGTCTCAAAGCGGAAGAGAAAGGAAAATGATCCAATTCACGACCTACGAGTGTCGTCTGCAAGAAATCAGATCACCTAAGCTCGACACATCTGAGTTAATAAAATAAAATGCTCTCACTCTTATTGGTCAATTGACCAACCTAGAAGAACATAAACTTTGATCTCTTATCTCCACACTCCAAAAGCATCGGATTGTTGCATGAAAGGAGACGATATCTGATTTGGCTGTGATTGCTTCCAGTTTAGGTTTGAAAAGGAGGAATACATGCTTAAGGTCCTCGCTAACAAACCCTACCACTTTCATTGGATGATCATCCAAAAGCGTCGTGAACTAATCATTTCAAACACCTTACCATCTCAAATTCTTTTTTGGATCAGACTCAATTACTGCTTCACAACTGGTAAGGGAAGATGATAAAATATCTAGAATGAGCTTGTGACTATGGATGATTACTAAATATCTTTTACCCAGCTCGTATCAGAGTATTCATTGATGGTCTGAAGTCTTTCATCATAGAGATTATAATTGAGTTCTCTTCTGGTGAGGAACGTCTTGCTACCCTGGAGTACGAAAAATTAGAAACCATTGTCTTCTTCTTTTAAGCTCACCCACTTGGAATATGCGTGCCCTGAAATAGGTGTGAAAAGGGACTTGACAAGACTCATCATCCCTCGCATGGGCCTTTCTAATATCCGTGGACTGAAATCTCTATCCATCGCTACTCCAATGGTCTCCTCACAAATCCAACGTGGTCCACATCCTTAGATCAAAGAAAATGCTCTATTACATCAACCTTTTGGCGTTAGGATCTTATCCTCAGTGAACAAGACTCGACCCTAAGAAATAAAATCTCACCAGCACCTATTATTCTTGGAGTCCACAGCCAGTTTGAAAATCAAGAGACTACGCTACCCACTCATAGGTATCCACCTTACTACACATCTCGATATAGACGACTCTCTCGTTTATGAAAGGGAAGACGCCAAATTTTCCGCCTCTCTCCTTTCAATATATGAGATGGAGATAAGCACCATACCACCTCCAAATTCATGGTATTGGTGGGCTATTCAGAGGAGCCAACCATTTCATCATTCTCCTTCCCTCATATAGAACCTATGTATCCTAATCATGGGAAAGACTTAGCATTTGCTATTTCGTCAATGAAGGAGATTATGAAATAACTCTGTGAAGTTATTTTCCAATACAATAGTTGTCCGCATCCGATATAAAGTGCATATAGGAAACATAGAGTTCTTCAGGGTGAAACACATGGTTTAAGGGATGAGACGGCGACATGTATCATTGCAGCAGCAACTCTAGGTCAGCAAAGGCCTTCTATGAGTTTTCCGGTAGTGTTTTCTCTCTCCCCGTAACCTCACAAGAGAAAATTCTGACAAATAGATCCTCTCCAGAACTCAATCTTCTCCGGGAACGAACACATCTCATCCACTACCGTATGTACCAAGTATTGATTAATAACGCATGGCATGATGTTTTGCCATGGGGTGGGCCACTACCTTTGCTTCAAAGGGTCTGATCATAGACCACTGCTCTCCGTTTTTGATTATGCAAAAAAAAAAATTGGCTCATATCTTCAGATATGATAGGCAATAGTAATAACAATTTGTATCAAACTTCACCATCAAAATAGTCACAAGTTGATTCACTCCTTGAAAATAGAGATTGACGAAGCCATGTATGTGAAAGTAGTGGACGGATTACACATCTTGGCCCTCAACCCATCAGTCCTGACGGCTTATCGAGATGAGGAGGATTCTGGAAGAAAAGAAGTAGACTCCTTTGCTTGACCTTGAAGATAAAACTATTCCTTCTTCCACGCTGTGTCTAAGGGAAAATGATCCCAAAATCGCATCTCGGTCACTAAAACGGATCAGGGGAATGTAATCTTTGAAGAGGAACATATTTCTTGGAAATATCATGATAATGTCCCCTGCTACTCCTGCTGAGATAAAAAAATCTATGTTTTCTATTCATCCCATCAAGGCCCCAGGCGCTGATGGCTTCTCAGCTAGTTTCCTCCAATAAAATTGGAACGCCTTTGGACTCTTCATTGTAACCGAGATCCAATTCTTCTTCTTGTATGGCCTCACGTTGCACAACAAAAATGTTGCACATATTTGCCTCATCCCGAAGGTGCAAGGACCTAAGGTTGTCGGCAACTTCAGGCCAATTTCTCTCTGAAACATATACGACAAGTTTATCTCGAAATTTATATCTTTGATTGCGTCCTTTTCTACATAATATCATCTAAGAATATCAATCAATGTTCATCCTAGGCAGAGTTATTTCTGATAATGTTCTGACTATTCATGGGGCCCTTCATTACCTTAAAGTATCAATAGCTAGGAAACATAGCTTTATGTCCATCATGACCGACATTAAGGAATATTACATCCTCAAATGGAACTTCATCAAACATGTCCTGGAACATCTTGGCTTAGATTGGAAAACTGGATTATGCAGTGCGTCTCCTCGGTCTCCTACTCTTTCTTAGTTAATGACTTAGCTTATGGTGAGGTGATCCCGCAATGGGGAATCTATCAGAGAGACCCTCTCTCACCTTATATCTTTATCATTTACTGTAAATCCCTCTCAAAAATATGTCACCGAACTCAATCTAACGGGACAATGACATGGATTAAATTGCAAGACACTGCCCACGAGTGAATCATCTTTTCTTTGCTGACGATATGATGTTCTTCATCAAATAAAATAAACAAAGCCTATAATTTCTTATGAAACTCCTCCAGAAATACGAAGCCACATCAATTCAGGTTATCAGTGCTTCGAAATCCTCCCCCTCTGACACTTTGAAAACTCCACAGGAGGCAAGATCATGTGTCTAGCAACTCCAATAATTGAAAAGAGGGTGGTGTGGGAAATATCTTAGGCTTACTGGCCATTCTGGAAGACAAAAGCCCAATTCTCCTCCATTGTTGACGCTATTTCTCTTTGGCTGGAAAGTTGACAATGTTAAAGCGTGTTCTCTACACCATCCAGACTTAAGCATTGTCTTGCTTCTAGTTGTCGGTGAGTCTTTGTAAGTGTCCAATCCGTTCTTACATGATTTTGGTAGGATTCTAACCTGACCAATAAACATATGTGTTTGCTTGCATGGGAAAAGCTCACGAAGGCGAAATCTGACGGTGGTCTAGGCATTCGAGACATACAAGCTTTCAATGTTGCTTTACTAGCAAAGTTAGCATGGAGGATCTTTATACACCTTGATTGTCTCTTATCACGCATCTTGTCGGGTAAGTATGGACAAAAGAAACACTTCATTTGGTTTCTTGCTCGCCTACGGTATGTTATGGTCGGAGAGGTATACTTCATTGGAGAGATATCCTAGTGCCAAAATTAGGCAAAATGATTGGTGATGGTGCCTCTACGAGAGTTTGTAAAGACACTTGAGTATCCAAGTCGTCTTTTCTAGTACCTCACGATCCACAAAGAGAGTGTGACCAGGATGTAGTCATTGCTCACATCCTTCTCCGCCGCTTAACCACCTGGAATCGACAAAAGTTGGACAATTTTCTAGATTTCGCTCAAAATATCTCATGTATCATTCCGAGCTCACTTGGAGCAGCAGACGCCTACTGTTGGCTTGACACTAAACTTGGATCCTACATGGTCAAATTGGGTTATCCCTCTCTCTTGGAATTGTATAGCAAACCTTTATCATCTGTTACAAATTCAAATCCTCTTTTTTACTGAAACAAGTTGGTTTTGTCTATCTGTCTCACCAGCTCTTTTCCAGGAAGCTGTATCGAGGTGCTCCGCCCACCGGTACGAATATCTAGCTCTAAGGTCTTACGACAAATGTGTCATTCCCTCATTGTAGTGTGCTTGCAGATGATAATATATCTCCTTTTTCACTGTCCATTTGCTCTGCAGCATTGGAGAATGGCTCCACTTCAGGCTCCCCTAGATGTGTCTGGAATCTTATCAATTGAAGGGTGCCTTACTTCATCGCGATCCTTGGGATGTCTACCTCTGATGGGTTTAACATGTGACTTCTTTTTAAGGGATCGCTAGGGCGCTTTTATCAACCCAAAATTATTTAGTCTTTGAAAATCGACAGATCTCTTCATCTTCTACTCTTCTCAAAGCCATCATTAATCCCATGAATGGCAATATATACAGCTCATGTTTTGGATCGTCTCAGATCTGCCCCCAATTTTCCCTCTAGGCTCTATACTTGTAGATCTAATGCAGATTGGTCTCGGGAGCGTAATATGACGGGTCTAGGTTGGGTTTCCAAACCTGCTTGTTCATAACCGCTCAGTGTATGCTTACAAGAAGTGACTCAGGTTTTGCATTTGGAAACGATCTACTATCAATATTATTTTGCGTCTACTTTTTTTGTTTGTTTTGGAACTGGATCAATGAAAAGTTTTTATTATATGATTTAAAGATCAATTATGCTTCGTCAATCTATGGTGATGATAAACTCATAACTGGATAAGTAGTTCTTGAATCTAGCGGATGGACAGATTAGTAAGAATTTTTGCCTTTACCTTCAGTTTTTTGGCTATACAGATTTTGACTGTACAAATATTTTTTTTTACGAACTTTGTTTGTTAATTTAAGTATTTATTAAAAATTTATTGATAGTTTATTTCACATTGATTTGTGTTTTTTTGTATATAGTTCATTTACAAAATATAATTAAATGTTTAATTAAATTCTTTATAAAATTTATACATGAAGCTTTAAGTTTAGTTTTTGTTAACTTTCTTATTTTGTGAAATGTTTGATTATTTTTGGAGATGATAGTATTTTAATATTTTCCAAATTTTATTTCTATTTACTAATCCAACAAACAAAAAAAAATATAAGAAATAAACACATGTGAAAATTTAAAACAATCTATTTGATGGAGAACGAGTATACTCTAATATTATTATGTTTGAACAACTTTAATATATTCGATAATATAAATCTATGAAGATAAAAGTTTATTTTTTTAATAAATTGTGAAAGTTTGAAACAACCAATCCAATAAAAAAATATACGGTAAAATTTTGTTTTAAAAAGTGATAGACACACTTCATATATATTATAACATATATCAATTTAGAATTGAAAACAAAATGCTTATATAAAAATAAATGAAAACAAACATCCGCGCAATTGCGCGGATCCAGATCTAGTACTATATTATTATGGGTGATACAAGATAACCAAGATGAATCTGAGGAAAGGAACAGAACTAGCAGTCTAAATATCAAGGATCCGTATGAGGTATTACACTCTTGCACTTGATACACTTATTGTCCTTGGAACAATGGGTTTTCTCTTTAATAAAAAAAATATTTCACAAAAATGTTTATTTCAACCTTTGTACCATGTAAGTTGGTTAATCACAAACTCTTATTTTTACACGTGATAGGTGAAAACAACATATCAACGAAACATGACGAGAGGAGAGGTATGAGGAGATTATGTCAAGCTCTTCAGCAAAAAAATAAGTTCCATGTTGGATCAAAATCGGTCACGACGGAATTAATGTCGGAAGGTTTTCAAGAAAAATGTCCTCTTTGAAAAAGAGAGATAAAATTCAAAAGAAAAGAGAAGTAGGAAAAAACTAAATCGAGTTTCGTAACAACTCCGAAAAAGATTCACACGATAAGTCTTCGAGAAAGGTTACTCCAGGCCTCGGACAAACAGATCCCGAACAGCGAAACAACCATCGTCCAACTCGCCGAAGGGGCGAATTGGACCGATCCCACCGTCCAACTCTCCGAACGGGCGAGTTGGATCGAGCAAGCCGTCCAACTCGCCCGTTCGGCGAGTTGGATCAACTAGCCTGCCTTCGTCCTGTCCTCGTAGCTCCCTCATTCGTCCTTGGATTGAACCCGCTCTTGTTTCATCTCGATCAGAGTCACCATTGGAACTTTACGATTTAAAAGCCGCAAGAACTCGTTGTCTCGTACGAAATTCGAATTGATCGTATAAAACGGCAACAGTTAACTAAACACCTCGAACTGCTTCCACTATACGAGAAATTTGAACTTTCTTCGGAATCGACGTCGTTTCGAAAGCGCTCTTTCGATAAATCGTAAAAACGCTTAAGTCTGAAAACGGCCCGAAAGGGTCCAGATTGCGGCTAAAAGCCCACTCACGATTTCATACGAAATCGAGCTCAGTCGCTATGACAGTTTATCTTTTATTCCGCAGGAAAAGATAAATGTCAAGTTCAGAAGATAATTGTGAAGTTTCCAAAGATAAACACGAAGATCGAAGGAAAATGGAATATTTCCGCGAAGCGATAAACTCGACCGAGGGCATAAAGGAAAAGAGCAAACCGCCTCTAGGAGGAGTATATAAGGACGTCGAGGTTGAAGAGGCAAAGAGACAATTCTTTTTACTCTTAGAAGTCTCTACACTTAGAAACTTTTAGTCATTATTCTCGACATGTTATGTTTCTATGACTGGCACTCGATTACTAGACGAACTCGCCCAGGAAATTTGATCTCTTGTTCTACTCTTTCAATCAAACTACGTTCGGCTTGATCCTCGAACGGGGTATGTAGGCAGCCTTTCATAAGGTTCAGTCCGAAATCCAATCAAAACCTTTTTCGTGTCTTTTTTCGTCTTTTGTTATTGAGCTGCGACTCAACTAGGTTTAAGGTTTTAGGTTGCTAGAACTATTTAACTCACTGACAGCTGTTGCGGCCAAAGCTTTTATCATCTTTTGTAATAATCGCAACGCTCTTACGCGGATTCGAAATAAAATCAACTTTTTCTAAACTCGTTTATTGTCTACATATTTTCCGCATTTATTTGGTCACTTGCTGTTGGCTCTCGAAGAGAATCCGTGACCTCTGGGAAAGTTAGGGTTTCTTGACTTTCCTTATTTTGACGGAAATCGACGGTGCGAATTTCGGTTCCCACAGTTTGGCGCTAGAAGGAGGGAGGTAAGGATTACTCTAACTCATAGCCGCAAAACGCTTGATCAAAACAATGTCTGGAAATACGAAAGACAAAATCGTAGTTCGCAACAATGATGGTAAAATAACTCCAGCAGCCACTGCGCCTATAGCCAACGCTTACGCAAACGCCACAGTTCTTAAGAACATCGAAAACCTAGTCGCGACTTTTCGCCACAGGAAGAGCAACGAAACGAGCTCGGGATTTCTCTGTCTAAACATAAAGTGGAACGATAAATTTTATCAAACCCCGTAAGATTTGGCTCATTACCGAACTAAAGAAGTATCAACGCGTAAGGATTTTACCAAAAGACGTTTTCCGAAAAAAATTCGTAAAAATAAAACTTGCTCTCCCCAAAACTGCAGAAAAACCCGAGGTTAATCGCGGAAAGAGAAAGCACAGAAAATCGGGTACATAACTCACCGATGTACTTCTTCCGACTATCTTTCGGAAAAACCCTAGGTTAATCGCGGAAAAAGGAAGCACAGTGAATCAGGTACATAACTCACCATTGTACTTCTTACGAATATCTTTCGGAAAAACCCTAGATTACTCGTGGAAATAGAAGAATGGCAAATCGAGTTGCCAATTCCCCACTGTTGTATTTCTTTCGAATAATATTTGAAGAAACGAAGTTGAACCTTACTGAAACACTCGAAACCTAAAACGGCTGACGAAGAATAAACTAAGCAAAACAGGAGATCTTATTCCTCACTGGTAAACGTCTTCTGAAACCTAACGTTTTGTAAAAACTCAAGCTTTGATTCTATAGTAACATATTCAGCGAATTTTCGATACTTGCCTACCAAGCTTATTTCGGAAAAACTACTCAATACTCCCTCGGATTGATCCTAGGGAAATGAGGAAATTTCCAATGAAGTTTGACCGCAATAATAACTCATCACAGCCAAAGTTTATGATACTTGAAACTAAAGTTTCGGAAGAGCCGCAAAACATGACTTTTCCAAAAAGGACGCTTCTACAGCCGAACTCGAAAACATGTTTACGAAACAGCTTTCGTAATATTAAACTCATAACAGTTTGCGGAATAAGTTTCGTTAAATTAAGCTTAACAACATTTTATGAAACAACTTTCGTAAAACTAAAACTCATGACATTTTGGAGAATAACTTTCATAAAATTAAAGCTCGAAAACATTTTCCGAAATAGCTTTCGTAAAATTAAACTCGACAATGTTTTTTGGAACATCGTTCGCAAAGTGAAACAAGTCAATATTGTTACGATACGACTTTCATAAAATAAAATTGACAGCATTTACGAAACGACCGCATCAACGTACTATCATAACTCAAGTTGAACCGAACAAACCATCCAACTCGCCCGTTGGACAGAACGAGTCGTATAACTCGCATGTTGGGCGAGTTGGACAGTTGGACCAGCCCCCAAGGTGATAGACTATGGATTTGACCCATTTTATCCATAGTTTATAAGTGTTTTTACTAATATTTATATTATTATAGAGCCTATTTATTATATTTATAAGATCAGGAACGTTTTGGAGATAAGTGATGATCTTGGAGCATTTTGGAGATATTTAGAGCAAGCACCCGAGATGACCATCGAGATCGACAATCGGTCGATATTGGAGAGCTAGAATCGATCGATACACAAGTCATTGTGTAGATCGATAGCGAAGCGCGCAGAAAGCCCTTTTGGTCACAGCCGACTTGAAGCCCAAGATTTCACTATTTTACAAGATTTCCCCTAGCGAGTTTTACCCTAATTATATAAGCTTTGCCGCCATGTTAGAGGTAGAGAGTGCTTGTGTTTTAGTTTTGTGTTCTTCTTTGTGTTTTATTATTTACTGATAGATAGGAGAGAAGATCCAAAGTTATAATTTGTGATTGGAACTCCATTGACATTTATCTTATTTATTCTATGCATTTTTTATATCTAACCATTGTTATGAATTGCTTAGCCATGTCTGAGTAGTTCTCTTGTTAGATTTTTGGGTTTAAATAGGTTAGGACGGATTAGCCCCAACTATGGATTGCTGAGTTGTGATAATCATCATTAGAATTGTTCATTAATGCTTGTCTCTAGATTAGCTAACTAGAATTTGTCCTATGATTGATTGATAAAAGCCATAGCTAATTCTCATCCTGTAAACATTCTAATTGAACTTCGTTTCTTACTAGAGCGCGTCGATCGATATCATACTTGAATAATCGATCGACGGTGCAAAAGGTGTATCGATCGATACGCCCATTGGAATATCGATCGACACTTTCAATAGATCAATAACCGAGAGTTGAGATCATAGATCTAGTTAATAGTAAACAAGTCATGTGAAGAGAAGAAGAAAGAAGAAGAGAGTGGAGAGTTTAGAGACTTGACTGAGGTATTATCTTGTACTTGTTATGTGATGTGTTTACTACTCAATTATTGTGTGATTTTGTACTTTTGGATAAGATATTGAAATGTTCTAGCTATTGATCTGAAGATACATCATTTAGTTCAGTCTTGCAAGTAACTCGTTTGAGTTTGTATGGTGATGAATCTCGTTTCTAGATAAGCCTTTGTGATATGCTTTTGTCTTAAGCCTTTGTGATATGCTCGTTTCTGGATAAGCCTTTATAAATCTCGTTAGAGATATTCAGGTTTCATGAGCTTCTTTTTTAACTTTTATTTACATACAAGTTATGAGGCTTGAGTTGAAGATTTGTAGGGGTCTAGTATGTTAATATCAGAGCTGTCTTCTTCTGTGGGAATCATTGAATAACTCCAAGTGTCGTATGCTTTCTTGTGTCTTCTTTTGTGGATTTATAAGAATGATGTGTTAAACATGTGTTGCTTTAGCAGCTTGAACCGTTGGTGTTCGAGTATGTCGTTGTGATATGACCGTACATTACTCATATTGTTTTGTTCACTGCAGTGCATTGCTATTTTTTTTCCTTCTTACAGGCTGAAGACAAGTAAAGAACCGTCATTGTTTCAACCACGTAGATCTAGGACATAGATTCATTGATATCGTACATGTTTATGTCATTTTCTCTATTTATCATAGATTCATCTATACTATTTTTGTTTTGATGTGGAATAAGACAGAAAAGAAGAGAAAAATAGTTGTCGCGGAGAAAAGAGAAAAGGGAAACTGTCGCAGAGAAAAAAGAAAGAGAAGAGAAAAAATAAGAATTAAAAGAAATCTAGTCGATTAAAATGTATATTTTAATGTTAAAGATATTAATGTAATTAACTTAATGTTTGCATAAAAATTAATCAAAACTATAATAATTTTAACATGGGTCTTTTTAAGATTAGCTCTTGACATATGGGGGCAAGAAGAAAAAAAAGGTGACTCGTGCCAAGTTGAGCCGAATGACCGAAATTCACTACAGATAACATCTTTATGATCCAAGATTCTACTCCACTAGTGGTGAAAGTCTATAAATAGGATTTTTTATCCGCCAAGATAGAGATCCATTTTTTCTCACGCTCTTGAACATTTTACTTATACAATAGCTTTTAAAAGTTATCTATTTTCTTATGTGACACTCTGACCCACTATTCCGACAATTTTCTGGTCATTTCACCACCAAACTCTTGTTTTATTCATTTTCACCTATGGTTCCATCTCAAAAAGCCAAGCCTCAATGGATTCATCTTTCTTTTTTGGATTCATCTTTCTTTCGGACCGTTTAACCGTGCCCCTGTCCCTAATTAAGTTTCTTTTATTTTTATTTTCGGTATCCAATGCCGCTTTTGTTTTTTTTTTTTTTTTTTTTTTTTTTTTTTTTTTTTTTTTTTTTCCTGATAATTTAAAATACTTTTATTCCATATATATATATATTTTTTTTTTTTTTTATTTTCGGTATCCAATGCCGCTTTTGTTTTCTTCCCTCGTAAGAACCATATTTCTAATCTTTCAGGCTTCTATGAGTCTTTTCTTTCCAGATGAGAGTTTCCACCCCAGAAAGTTAAAACTACTTTAAATATATATATATATATATATGAAATAAAAGTATTTTAAATTATCAGCAAAATATTTTATAAGTACATGTTCCAAATCCTTACAATAACATTTTAATTAATTATTTATAAAATTTTATTATAATATTTTCCATCACTTAGAGCTATTATATTTAATGACTTAATTATTTACTTCAATATAATTTTAATTTATTAAATACTTTGGGTTTAAATTAAATTTTAAACAATGTATTTTTATAAATTATGTGTTACCAATTATAATTTTTTTTTATTTTTTTTTGTTAAATCCAATTATAAATGTTTCACAAACATACTTGTTTTAACCTATTTTATTAAAAAAATATACATCATATAAAAATAACTATATCCCTATATGTGATTTATAATTTTATCATTCAAATTTTAACAGAAATGTTTTTAAGAAACGAATTTAATCATTACTTACATATTATACTATTTTAATAGCATACATCATCATAAGATTATTTTACCATTATTGTTGTTAAATAAAGATTATTTTACCATTACATCGATTTTTTTTAGTTTTGATTATTTTTCTTTTACTACAATAAATCTTAAAAAAAAATCTTTAATTTTTTATTATTTAAATAACTAATAAATTTATAATTATTATTAAAAATATACCTAAATATTAAATCATTTTTAACTTAAATAAAAAAAACTAAATAACTTGAATATTTTATTTTCATAAAATTAGTTTATATAAAAAATAGAATCTATTCATTGTAATTTAAACGGCATACACGTTTATTTATAACATCAGACGTTCACATATACATCATGTACAACCATAATGCACATATTTTATCGTGTTGTAGATATCTAAAATACTTTAAACACAATTAAGGATATACCCATGCAAATTATAACTCCAATACCTACAGAGTTATACGATTTGACAATACAGTGACAAAATGCCTTCGAGATTCTCACGACAAAAATTGAGAAGACAGTGGCAAATATATTCCAAAATTTTCACTATTCTCAACAGAAATGACACAGAAAACTCCAAGATTCACAAGCTTCTCAATTATCATCTCTATAAATACCATAGAATTCTGTTACAAGAAAAAAATACCATAGAATTCCATGTTTTTGGTATTCCTACTAATGTTTTCTTTCTTTTTTTTTGCTTTAATAATGTTTTCTTTTTTATATCATTAATTTTTGCTTTTGACAAAATCGTAATTCTAATAAACTGTTGCTAAATTTATCTCCTCCTATCTTTTGATGTTTCTTCTGATTTTCAGGTACATTTGGGCTGGCCTTCTATGATCTTGATTGTGAAAACTCTTGGATCTCTTAATTTATTTCATGATTTTATGTTTAGTCCATCTCTTCTTAGATGATTTCCACGAAGTACGTTTAAATCTTTGTTACAGATGAGATTTAGATATTCAAGGTGTTGGATACTCCTAGTTATATGGCTTTCTGCATGGTAAGCTATCTAGTCTCTAACAAAAGTTAGGACTTGGGGTAATTTGGTAGGATGAAGAATTTGTTTAAGAACTTTGGGCTTATGGTTACTTTATTCTTTCTCTTGATTGAATTTACTTATGGTTCTTGATAAGGTTTGTGAATTCTCTTGGTATGGGTTGGTGATTTGGGCACAATGCTGGGTCGAGAGTAATTAATGCATGCATGGTAATGAATATTTCTAAGAACATTATTCAACATTTCTTCGGACCTAAGTTAAGCATGGGTCTCCACATTTTTGTAACCTTGTTAAAACTTAGGGACCGTATTTCTAGAAAATATCCATCGGCTCTGTTGGTAGAAGCCTTCGAAACAGTTTATCAGGTTGTGACTCGACAGCTCCTTGCATTTAATATGGAAATGGAACATCGTGCTGTTTGCCAATTAATTATTACTATGTTATATAAAACCCACGCTACAAATAATTATGTCCTTTATAGTAAATTTTGAGATAATTTCATTTTAACAAAGCAACTGTTATATAATTGTATAATCTAAATTTAATCATTTCATACTATTTTAATATTTATATTATAAGGAATAACATATATTCATCAATTAAATATTCTAATTAAGTTTGTTTGCCAAAAAGAATTTAGATATTGTTTCAAAAAAAATATTAAAGCTTTTAATATTTGAAAAGGCAATTTATAATTAATTTATATGTAACTACATTAACAAGAATTTAAATTGTTAACCAGTTTATTGATCTATTTGACAACATTTTAGTTTATTATAATAATTAATAGTCCAAAATGGCTAGACCTATCCTTTTAACGGATTTTTTAGCTGTCAGTATTCTTTTTTTTCTCTAACGACAAAAAGTCATTCTATTATTCATGATTGAGGTGGTCATTTTAACCAGACCGAAATAGAACATCCAATAAAATAAAGAGCCATATGAAAAGATCAAGCAATTCTAACTAAGTGATATGCAATTCCATTTTATTCTCGACGAGTATCATATTCTGAAAATATATCTTCCATTCTTCTATCACCTTTAACTATGTTGAAAACTTTAGCTATATATGCGGTTTCCCAAACATCTCTATCACGTCTTTGAACTCCATCCCAGAGTATTGACATGTCGAATAATGCAACATGCTTTCGTATACCATTGCTCATCTCTTCGTCTTTGATTCCGTATACCCATAAGATGTGTCCTTTCATTTCTATCTTTCCACATCTTTTCACATCCCCCAAAAATCGATGTAGGATCTAAGCAGCTGCCAAATAAGATGTGTCCTTTCATTTCTATCTTTCCACATCTTTTCACATCCCCAAAAAATCGATGTAGGATCTAAGCAGCTGCCAGTATTCATTGTTAATATTTTCATGATTAAAAAATAGAATTATTTATCCACTTAACCCGGGAAATTTATGTACATTCAACGGAATAAAACCCGCAAACCATAAAACATCAACTTTATAATGTCACACCTTATACTCAAATAATATAAATAAGGTAATTCTCTCAAATATCAATTTTTAAGTTTTATTTTCCCGAAAGAGCCTCTATAGAGAAAAATGACCAAAAAAAGTTTCACTAAAAAGATAAAAGATCCTTCTTCCCTTGCTTTATAGATATATAAATATAAATTATTGTTTAAATAAATAATATAATTTTTGTATTTTTCGAATTATATGTTTTCAAATTTGAAATTTTCTAAAACAAATTCAAATATTTTTTTGAAACTCTTTCTTCTTTTTGAATATTTATTTATTTAATTTTAAAAATTCTACACTCCACCCCAAAACCCCATTCTTCTAATCCCTAAATCTATGTTAGTTAACCTTATGTATGTAAATGTCTATTTACACTTTAATGAAACCTCTTTGGGTCACTTTTCTTCTTAGAGTCTCTTTTGGTGAAAAAACCAAAAACTAATCATCCTAAAGAATTTCTCATATAAATATTCATAATACTATAACTTACATCATGTTAAATTATTTATTTAAATATTATATTGGTCTAGTTACTAGATTTTTCTAAAGAACCTGTCATTAGTTAAGTCATCCTTTGTATTCTTATGGATTTTCAGAATTTATATTCATTTTTAAACAAGTGGAAAAAAATATAGACTTTTATTGTATATAATGTGATTATCTTTTTTTAATAAAAGTAAGATTAGAAGATGATGAGAAAAAAATATAATATTTATAATAATATAAATGTATTTTAATTATTAATGTCTGAAACCATTTCCAAACGTTCCCTCATTTGTTTCTTCATTGTGTTTTACACCAATGATTCTTTTTATTTTTTTCTCTGTTATTATATATTTTTAATTTTAAAATTCTTGTATATTTAAATATCGTCCTTTATTTGATAAGATTTAAAATTATACTCATTTATTTAAAATTTACCCAAACTTTAACTTTTTATTAAAATAAAACATTTATTTACAGTTAATAAATTTATATAACCACATTCAAAATAATAGTAGAAAATTTATTTAAACAGTATTATTAATATATTTCACACATATGATCAATCAACGCATTTGAAAGGATAAACATGTTTTTTTACCTTTGAATCGTCTAAACTGACTCGGAAAGTTTTGGAAACATGTAGTTTCTTCTTAAGCTATTCCAACGTCGAGAGGTGTAACTTCTCTTCCAACAATAACTAGTGCTTCGACATTATGCTCATCTTCAATTATTACGTTGTGTAGAAGAATACATGTAAACCTTATATCATGAATCATACATTTTTCCAAAAACAAATGAGACCTTTCACAATATCAAAACGTGATTGCGAAATTTCAGAAGCATATTACATATTTTTTCTACATGCTTCTTGTTAAATAGCAAATTATGTTAAGTTTATTTTATGCCAAGAATTTTTCTATGTTGTATTAATTTTGTTTTGTGTTTCTTTTTAATTATTATGTATTTGTTAAGTATTTTAATGTTACTGTTTGTTTTTATTATATATGTATATCACTATTGAATTATAATTTTTATATTTAAGTATTTAATTAACTTGTACGTAATTTATAAATATGTTTTCAATTTAATCATTATATATGTATAAAATAAAAAAGTTTAAAATAATGTTTTGTATAAATTTTTTGTTATTAATGAAACAAAGTTTTGTCAAAACTTTAGGTATTATTGTGCAATAAAAAAAAGTTAAATCTCAAAATGAGTTTGTGGAGATGCCCTAAGTAGGCATATTGGATGAAATGTATAAATTCGGTGTCATCCACACTTTACAGTTGTATAGTCTAAATTATTAACTTTCGAGTAACAGTCTTAAATTAATAGAATAGAAATGTGTTATCATTTAGTTATTAATTAAGTGAAGTCAACTTAAAAAGTTAATAGATTAATACACTGATCTATCTTTTTAACATTTTTCAAGTTCACAAATACAGCTTAAAGTTTACTTTGATATCCCATGAAACGCTTCAAGATAACTAACATTGAAATTGACTTGGTTTGTCCTTTTTAATTTAAATATTATTTAGACACTCATACGAAGTCAATAAGCAAATAATTTATTAATTTTATTTCTAAAAGTTAGTTGAGTATTGGAATTATGTTAATTTTGCATTCTTTCATTTTAACTAGAGAGCAGATATTTTTTAAAATACGTTGAGTTTTCGAAAATGATATTGGTCTTGAAACAACAAAAAAAAATCCTATTACGACACATGTTTTGGAATAATATTAATTATTTTTTATATTTGATCACATTATCTTTGAAATTTTTTTTTATTTTCCAGAACATTGCAACAACAACAAAAGTAGGCTTCGCATTCTACTTGTTTGTTAAATAGTTTTGCATGTGTCCGCAAAAAAACCGGCAACATATTTAATGAATTCATAGTTCATTAGATACTTTCAATAAATATAGAGCTTATATAAAAAAAGTTTATGATAAAAACATATCAGTTTCAATATGTAAAACTCAACATTTTTTCTAGATCAATGTTTTTTTTTGTATTAGCAGGAATAAGAAGGTGATTGGTTGTGGTGGTAGATGCTTTAGAAAGCTGAAATTTAGTTTAGAGTCATATATGTCAATCAATCAAGTTTTTTTTTTTTAAAACCTACAGCAAAAAAAAATCTTTAAAAATCAAAACTGGTTGCAGAAAGTTTTATTTCCAGAGCAAAAAAATTAGTGTTTTAAAAAGTTACGGTAATGAAAACTCTATCAAATAAATCTACAGATTAAATTCTATAGCAAAAAAATATAAAACTACGGCACTTATCAATTATTCCCTGAGTCTCTCGTATAAAAGGTAACAACGTTAGAGCTCAAAAACATGACCAGCATGTACCTTTCAATAGGTCTTCGACGCCTAAATTGAAAGTTCAGGTTGATAGAAAGACCATAAAGCTAGTTCGACAATCGAAAAAACCCTACAAAATGTTAGTAATTTTGTTATAAGTGATTCATGTTTAATTCTACGAAATGATACAAAGAAGGAAATAATTTGTTGTACTATTTTCCTCGGTTTGGTTGTTGATATGGGCTTAGAGATGAATCGTCGTGACATATGGCTGCCCATCTACTGTGACGACCGCATGACTTTTACTACTCTAGTAGATAATTCCTACCACCAAGGGCGTCAGGAGCCTTATCACCGTGTAAGGTGTTTAGATTTATGATTGCATTCTAGGCATAGCAAGGGTTTTAGGTACCAGAAACTATATATACGACAGCGTTTTGAAACAGGTTAATTTCTTCCCTTTTAACAGTTTGTAGTCTGTAGTTGATGTAAAAAAAAAAACAGTTTTAATTTCTTTTTTTTTGCAACAATTTCTTTTTATTACGTGGAGTATTATATTAAATGAAGTGTCAAATAAAAACCTAATGATCCTTTATTCATTCTAACAATTTGATTTTTCATTCTTCTTAGTCGTTTAAAACAAAGTTATGTCCTTCACTTTTTATTGATTGTTGCATTTTTTAATTTTTTTATTGTAAGTTTTCTTATCCTTCTTCTCTATTTTTTGTAATTTTTATAATCTGTTTTTAAAAAATTGAAATATAAACAAACATAAAATTAATATAATTAAATTAATTTTATATAAAATTTTGAAAATTTAATAGTATTTTGCAAATTAAACTCAATGTTAACATGATTTAGATGAGTTTTCATCCTTTAAAAATTGCGTATGGATGGTAGGAAAAAAAAGAATTTCATAAATAATATGTCGAAGTTTTTATTATTTTTGGAAAGAGATTAAGTTTTAGTATTAATTTATATTTTGATTACATAAATAAAAATAAAAAATAAAATATTAATAACATGTATAAAAAATTTGTGCATTTTTGGCGCCAGTTAGGTCCAGACCGGCACTGACTCTACCTGGGGATTGTCTATTTACTAGTGATTTTTTTTAATTAGATTTGACTTTTAGATCATATGGTGTAGATTTTACGGTGTATATGTTGGGAAAAGCACATGGCGCAGTGGAATGTAATGGTTGTGTTCTTCTGGCCTTGTATGAACCTGTGAGAAAAATACTTCGAAGATAGCAGGATATAATATACGCAGAAACTAAATGAAACAATCAGTTTTTACGTTGGAAAACTTCTTCGATGTAAGAAAGAAAAAACCAACAATACCCTAGTCCACTCAAAAATCCACTATATAAATGAGCATGAATACAACCACATCCTTCCTGTTCAACACTCTGAACAGAAAATAGATTCTAACTACAAAGAGCCATCTCAAACACAAAAAAAACAATAACAAAAGAGCAACACCAAATCATCAAAACAGGAAGCCACAAGACGACCTCAGCTCACTAGGATTCCAGTAACCAGAGACTAATCCCACTGTACAAATTCAAGATGGACAAATCAAGAACACTTCTGACAAATTTCAACTTAATCAGAGAAGATCCAACCGTCGAATTTACCAAACACTCAAGACAGCACTGTTGAAGAACTGTGACGACCAGCTTCCCTAAAACCCAGACAATATAAGATACAACCGTTGAAATACAAATCTCTTCAGGAAACTTTTAATCCACTGACTGAAGAAGCTTCCCACAAAATATCAGCCTGATCAGGATCCGTTTGATCCTTCAGACCTACCTTTAAAAGCCCAAACAAAATATGTCTTCTTTTCTCCTTTTCTCTCTTTTGTCTAATGAGTCTTCTTAAACAATCATCTTTTTTTTGTATCAACTCTTTTCTCTGCTAACCACAAAAATTAGGTTAAGAAACTTTATATAGAGTCTCACTAACCCTCAAGGCTCAATACTAATCTCATGGACTAATACCAATGGCCCAACTTTCAAGTTTGGTTATCACCAACCAAACCCAATGCATTTCCTCTATCTAGAAGGAACCAACAAACTCCCCCTCCGACTAGGTGGAGGAAACAACCATTCCGGCTATCCCTCGACATACTTCAAGCTTCTCCATTGGCAAATACTTTGTCATCATATAAGCTCGATTATCATCCGTATGAACTTTCTAAAGTTCCACTTCCTTAATAGCAACAACATCTCGTATCCAATGATACCTCCTCTGAATGTGTTTCGACTTCGAATGAAATGTAAAATTCTTCCCGAGACAAATGGCGCTTTGACTATCACAAAGCAACACATACTTTTCTTGCTTGAAACCGATCTCTTCACATAAGTTCTTCATCCACAACAACTCTTTACAAGCTTTAGTTGCAGCAATGAACTCTGCCTCATTGGTAGATAGTGAAACACACTTTTGCAGCCTTGATTGCCATGCCACAGCTCCACCCGCAAACGTTACCAACTAACCTGAAGTAGACTTGCTAGAATCAACATTTCCAGACATGCCAGAATCAGTGTAACTGACAAGCAAACGCTTCTTACCCCAAATGTAATCTTCAGATAAGAAGTCCTTTGAAGATATCTCAAAATCCACTTCACAGCATTTCAATGTTCTCTTCCCGGATTAGAGAGAAACTTGCTGATAACTCCAGAGGGCGTATGCTAAATCCAGTCTTGTACATACCATGACATTACATCAAACTACCCACTGCAGAAGCATATGAAACCTTTGCCATATCTTCATTCTCCGCATATGTCTTCGGACTATGTTGACTGCTCAACCTTAAGTGTGAAGTAAGAGGAGTACTCAACACTTTCGACTTCTCCTTGTGAAACCATTTAAGTACTTTTCAACGTACTTCTCCGGAGACAAGTGAATCAGCTTCTCACTTCTATCTCAAACAATTCTCATACCGAGAATCTGTTTCGCTGGACCCATATCTTTCATGGCAAAGGACTCACTTAGCTGACCTTTCAGCTCTTTAATTATGCCCATGTTCTTCCCCACAATCAACATATCATCGACATACAGAAACAAGATGATAAAAATCATCCTCACCAAACACCTTCATAAATACACAATGGTCTGAATCAGTGTCTGCATAACCATGCTCCCCCATAACAGACTTGAGCTTCATGTACCACTGCCTCAGTGCTTGCTTCAATCTATTTAAAGGCTTTTCTTCAAGTGGCAAACCAAATTTTCTTTGCCCTTTTTCACATAGCCTTCTGGTTGTTCCATGTAGATCTCTTCTTCCAAATCAACATGAATGAAAGTAGTCTTCATATCCATTTGCTCAACCTCTAGATCAAGGCTTGCTGCCAATCCAAGAAAACCCAAATAGATGACATATTTACAACAGGAGAAAATATTTCATCATAATCAATCCCCTTCTTTTGGTTGTAGCCTTTCACAACCAATCTGGCCTTGAATTGACGTGGAAAACTGGCATCCTCATGCTTAATTCTGTACACCCACTTATTAAGCTGAGCCTTCTTGTCTTTAGGCAATTCCACCAACGCAGTATGATTTTTCTAAAAAAAATTCATCTGCTCATCCATGGCTCCTGATATGTCATGGATTTGACCCACTTTCACCCATGGTTTATAGATGTTTTTATAACTAATTATTATATTATAGAGTATATATTATATTTGTAAGATCAGGAGTGATTTGGTAATAAGTGATGATTTTGGAGCAAGCATCCGAGATGACCATCGAGTTGGGAGAAATATCGATCGATGTACACATAAGAACATCGATCGACAGTGAAGCGCGCAGAAAGCCTGTTTGGTCACAACCGACTTGAAGCCCAAGTCTTCACCAATTTACAAGATTACCCCTGACGAGTTTTAACCTAATTATATAAGTTTTGCCACCATGTTAGAGACAAAATGTGCTTTTCTTGTGATTTCTTGTTTTACTATTTTCAGTAAAGGTTTTCAAAGATTTTGATAGATTGGAGAGAAGATCAAGTTATATTTGTGATTGGAACTCCATTGATATCTATTTACTATTCTAATGAAGTTTTCTTACCTTATTGCTGTTATGAATTGCTTGGCTATGTCTGAGTAGTTTCATTGTTAGATTTTAGGGTTTAAATAAGTTATGAGGAATTAGCCCCAACTATAGATTACTGAGTTGTGATAATAATCATTAGGATTATCATTAATGTCTGATTCTAGATTGGCTACCTAGAACTTGTCCTAGGATTGTTAGATATAAGCGACAACTTCAATCTCATCCTGAAACCATTCTAATTGAGCTAAAATTCTTGCTAGAGTAAGGCGAGAGCTGATCTAGTGAGATTAGTGAGCACATTCAACCCACGCATTAACGCTTAACCAATAGCATCGATCAATATTCAAATAGAATAATCGATCGACGTTTCGAATAGTGTATCGATCGATACTCATATAGAATCATCGATCGACACTGGTCAATAGATGAACCTAGAAAGCGAGAGCCTAGTGGTTCGTTTATAAGTGTTGAGCTCTACATTATCATGCATGCAACTCATTAGGCATCTGTAGGATTATAATTCCAAGTTTCCTGAATAAAAACCCTAATTCTAGTTATTTTCATTTTAAACACCAAAACCTCAACCAATCAATCGAGCAATTACTTGCTCAGCAAACTGCAATTTTACATTTAAATCATTAAACCACCTTATTTAACAAATCTAATTAGATTTATTAGATTCTCTAGTTCCTTGTGGATTCGATTCCTAAGTACTACAATTGAACCTCTTATTTGAGAGAGTAAATTCACTCCTTAGGGTAATTTGAGTGATATAAAATTTGGCGCCGTTGCCGGTGAGCTTTGATCGCATATTAGATTTAATTTTTGTTAAGTGTAAAACAGATTTCTGACATAAATTTTTTTCTTGGATTTTCAGGTACATGCCCAGCAGTACCAGAAGCAACAAGGAAAGTCAACTGTTATTCTCACCAGATCTTGCAAGCTTGGAGCATTCAATCCTCAAAGAAGCGCGCTCCTCATCGTTCGACAACGACACTTGTTCGTCGCTCGATTTTCGTCAAGCACCGTCAACTCAGGCACTAGTCCCGTCGACCGACACTCACTCACCACCGTCGACCGAAGACACTCATCTTCCATCGACCGACATCTTCCATCCGACATCGATCGATACTTCAGTTCGAACATCTATCGATACTGAGCCGCGAGACATGTTTGCGACTTTGATTCTTGT
Organism: Brassica oleracea var. oleracea; assembly: GCF_000695525.1. Classification (NCBI taxonomy): domain Eukaryota; kingdom Viridiplantae; phylum Streptophyta; class Magnoliopsida; order Brassicales; family Brassicaceae; genus Brassica; species Brassica oleracea. The sequence continues at coordinate 13,606,692 of NC_027754.1, forward strand.
ACGTGATGAGAGAGGAGACCTGCATGACCAGGAGGGTCATCTGCGTAATCCAGCAGGTCAGAGGATAGATGCTCAACGGAATGCAATCCCTGAGTCCGATACTGATGCTACAGGCACTACTCTACGTGTATATGAGGCTGCTCGACCGAGAACATTGGCTGACTACAACCGTTCAGATCAGTTTTACACCAACAGATCAGCCATTCGCCCTCCAACTATTCAGAGGGATTTCGAGTTGAAGCCACAATACAACACACTCGTGGGACAGACACCTTACTACGGGTTATCTCACGAGCATCCTATGGACCATCTGGAGAGGTTCGAGGATCTGATATCTGCTATTAAAGTCAAGGGAGTCCCTGAGAATTATCTCCAATGCAAGTTCTTCAAGTTCTCTCTTGCTGGAGAAGCTTCGCATTGGCTTAAGCAGCTACCACCAGGATCTCTCACATCCTGGAGCGACATCAAGAATGCATTCTTATGCAATTTTTTTGATGAAGCATGCGCTGAAGACTTGAGGAGCAAGATCGCTACCTTCTCTCAGGGGCCTGCAGAATCATTCAGAGGCTCTTGGATCAGATTCAAGTCTTATCAGAGAGACTGTCCACACCATGGGTTCAATGAAGTACAAGTGTTCAGTACTTTTTACAGAGGCATCGCGGTGCAGTACCAGATGGCTCTTGATGCTTCCAGCAATGGGAACTTCAACATCAGGAATCCAGAGGAGACAGTGAAGGTCATTGAAAACCTAGCATCTAGCAGCAGCACCAAGAACACTGACTTTGAGAGGAAGCAATCTGCCACCATCCTTGGGAATGATCAGATGTATGAAGTGAAGGCAAAGCTGGACAGTGTTCACAAGCTTCTCAGGAAACAGGTCTGTTTGGTTGAAGATGCAGAGGCTGTAGACACAGAGGGTAGAGCAGAGGAAGAAGATGTGAACTTCATCGGTGGAACTGGATTCCAAGGTTCTGGAAACCAAGGTTGAAACATAAACTCTTATGAAAATAGGGGAAATTTCAATCAGAGTTCGCAGCACCAGAAACCCTACAGCAACAACTACACCAACATGAACACAAAGTTTAAGACTTTGAGCACTCATGTGAAGAAGCTGGAGATGCAGGTTGTTTAGACAGACTCCAGCACCCATCGATCGACGAGCACTTCTTACATATCGAGTGCAAATGCCAAAAATAGATGTTGAACGTCTTAATGCACTCAGGCCCAAACCCAAACCTTCAGAAAACCCACCAGAGACCGTCAGGACACCTTCAGATGATGGAGCAGATCCTATGGAAGTTGATAGCATTCCTACGGGAAGAACCCTAAGGAAAAGAAAGGAAAAAGTGGCAAAACATCTGAAGAGGGGGGG
>NC_027754.1:13609480-13613167 GCF_000695525.1 Brassica oleracea var. oleracea
AGAAGAGCTTTTGATTTCTTTGGGACTAGGAGATTCTACTAGGAGGAGAAGGATGAGTATGGAATCTACAGAGATGATTAGGGATACGCCAGAGATATAGATGGACACACCATTCGTGTTCACAACAATGATATCAGAAGACTTCTGGAAAGAGCTTCAAGAGATGAGACAAATTACATCTGTCTTCCTGAACATGCTAGCTCATTCACACAAACCAAGCTAGTACCAGAGATCTACACCAAGGACGAGATCAATGAGATGTTCTATGGAGTCTGCGGAGAACAAGAGAAGAATAAAGGAGATTTCTAGATGAAGCTTGATGGAGTCTACTATCCTTTGAACGATAGTATCAGATGGCTAACTACTTGCATGGAAGAGATGAGGCAAGACATAGCCAAAATTAAGCATGCGGCCGACGTTTCTCGCCCTACATCGATCGATAACCATAGACAAGAATCGATCGACAGTCGCTTACCAGAATCGATCGACAACCGCTTACCAGCATCGGTCGACGGCAATCCACAACACTCCCACACGATGAAGTCTCAACCAGATTTTCATACCAGGGCAGAGATAGATCAGTTAGTAGAAGAGATCTACAGAGCTCTGAAAACTACAGAAGAGAGACTTGATAGGAGATTTGATGACATTTATTTCCCAATGGAACTTTGCATTAGTGCTTTGACTCCAAAGATAGAAGCTATTCAAGGGAATTAGTGGAGATTTAGAGTTACATTTCCCGTCGACCAGAAGCATCAGCATCGATCGACAGACACAACAACAAATTGACCGACATTCATAGACGAACATTGGTCGACGACGCTACAAACCGAGGGAGGCTAGTACAAAAGGCGACATCAGTTATGTTTGATACACACAACCATGGAGCGGAGATCTCAGCTGACACATACGCCACACTTATGAGACATCAGTTCAATCTTGAGAGTCTTGGAGATAGACTGCAGAAGATGGAAGATACAACTACAATAATGAAGGACAAATGACGCATAGGAGATGAAGCAATGCGAGACTTCACTGGTACATGGTTCAACAAGCGCAAAGAAGAGATGGAGACTTGTTTCCCAACAAGTGCCAGCTTTCAACATCACTAGCCCAATCACCTCCAAAGTCAAACTAAATGACTATAACAAAGCGCTGAGTGGGAGGCAACCCAATATTAGGTCATTAAAAAAAAAGATCCGAGTAGACGATTGTCGTGAGCATCGACCGACGAGACACTGCCAACATCGAATGAGAGAGCATCACCTGCCGCGACCGATATCAACATCCTCACATCGGTTGACATCCATTCCGGTCTGGTATATCGTTATAACTTGTTACATTGAGTCCTTATGATTTAATTATCACCATAACCATAACTTTGACTGAATTTACACTGAGGACAGTGTAGTTTAAGTCTGGGGGGAGGTTTAGTGATATTAGTTTATTTATGAGTCTTATATATTTTCAAAAATAAGTTTCTATTGAGTCAAGAAGAGGATGATGAACTTTTTCAATTTTTACTTACTATCTAACTACTCTCTAGCACCATTCTTTGAGGTTATTGACTGCAGGGTGTACAGAATGGAAACACCAAAGTGGATCACCTGCCAATAACATCCATGCTAGCTGAGAAAGTCTGAAGGAACCGAAGCTGACTTCCAATCTTAATCAATTCAACTTGCTTGTTTTGGGGCTTGGTATACATTGGATCGGATTCCTCTTTCAGGTCTGAAAGTTACAAGTCTGGAAATTTTTTGGTTTCCTTCTCTCCTCTCTTTGGCATCTCAAAGATAAAAAAATAAAAATAAAAATAAAAGATTGAAATGATTTCCTGGAAGAGGCAGAGGGGTAAGAGTGTCTCATGTGACCCCATTATTCTAAATCTGAAAGGAATGATCACACATTGTGGAAATAAGTGGTAGGAGTGTCTCCTGTGACCCCATTATTCGCTACACTTTGTCAAAAAAGAGCTACAAAAGTAGAAAAGTCAAAGAGATGAACAAGATGGCTATATCAGCATCACCCTACATTGAAATTGAAACTAATGAGATTCAGAGAAGAGAGATATAGGGAGAAAGAATACTAGAATAAGACTACATGTTTACTCAGATACCTGCTAGAGTAAGAGTCCATGTGTCCCTTGATCGATACTCCCAAGATTTAGCCTACACATTTATATGCATAAATGAAGTCAGTGGAGGGTATGTCAGGCGGAATCAGCTAAGCTGTGGGCTGAAAGGTTTGGTTGCTAAGCTAAGGTCTAGTACATGAAGTGCCTCTAAAGTTGGCACTGATCTGATGTGGCTTGCAACATTGCAGAGGTAAAAGTAGTAAGTTTAAAATTGTGTGAGTCCCTGCTGTTTTCAAACTTCTTTCAGAGAGACTGCCTGTTTGTTTTGCTTGAGGACAAGCAAAAGGGTAAGTTTGGGAGAGTTGATAAGCCATGGATTTGACCCACTATCACCCATGGTTTATAGGTGTTTTTATAACTAATTATTATATTATAGAGTCTATTTATTATATTTATAAGATCAGTAGTTATTTGGAGATAAGTGATGATTTTGGAGCATTTTGGAGATATTTAGAGCAAGCACCCGAGATGACCATCGAGCTCGACCACCGGTCGGTACTGAGGGAGAAATATCAATTGATGTTCACATCAGAAATCGATCGACAGCGAAGCGCACAGAAAGCATGTTTGGTCATAACCGACTTGAAGCCCAAGTCGTCACCAATTTACAAGATTACCCCTAACGAGTTTTAACCTAATTATATATGCTTTGCCACCATGTTAGAGGCAAAGTGTGCTTTTCTTGTGTTTTCTTGTTTTACTATTTTCAGCAAAGGTTTTCTAGGATTTTGATAGATTGGAGAGAAGATCCAAGTTATATTTGTGATTGGAACTCCATTGATATCTATTTACTATTCTAATGAAGTTTTCTTACCTTATTGCTGTTATGAATTGCTTGGCCATGTCTGTGTAGTTTCATTGTTAGATTTTAGGGTTTAAATAGATTATGAGGGATTAGCTCCAACTATAGATTGCTGAGTTGTGATAATAATCATTAGGATTGTCATTAATGGCTAACCTAGAACTTGCCCTAAGATTGTTAGATATAAGCGATAGCTTCAATCTCATCATGAAACCATTTTAATTGAGTTAAGATTCTTGCTAGAGTAAGGCGAGATCTGATCTAGTAAGCTTAGTGAGAACATTCAACCCGTGCATTAACGTTTAACCAATAGCATCGATCGATATTCAAATAGAATACTCGATCGACGTTTCGAATAGTGTATCGATCGATACTCATATAGAATCATCGATCGACACTAGTCAATAGATGATCCTAGAAAGTGATAGCCTAGTGGTTCGTTTATAAGTGTTGAGCTCTACATTATCATGCATGCAACTCATTAGGCATCTGTAGGATTATAATTCCAAATTTTCTAAATAAAAATCCTAAGTCTAGCTATTTCTTTTTTAAGCACCAAACCCTCAACCAATCAATCGAGCAATTACTTGCTCAACAAACTGCAAATTTACATTTAAATCATTAAACCACCTTACTTAACAAATCCAATTAGATTTATTAGGTTCCCTAGCTCCTTGTAGATTCGATCCTTAAGTACTACAATTGAACCTCTTATTTGAGAGAGTAAATTCTTAGGGTAATTTGAGTGATA
>NC_027754.1:13615293-13615483 GCF_000695525.1 Brassica oleracea var. oleracea
TCTGTGTGAACTGCTATATCCGTGATCTGTTTCGAGAGTTTTCTGCAATGTGTAAATCTTCGGGATTTCTGAAGACGCTCGAATATTGGCAAATAGACAAATTTTGGGATCTCGTATCAAGGTTTTTGATACTATGCCTAGAGATGTTAGAGACCAGTGCGCTGGGTTTAGGGCAAGACCTAGGTTTACT
>NC_027754.1:13615582-13616341 GCF_000695525.1 Brassica oleracea var. oleracea
CGACTTGTATGGTTGGAACCGAGCATCTCTCCAAGGACAATTTTTAAGCTTCCTGGAAGTGCTGACCAAAAATTTTGGGTTTCTTCTATAGGGCTATTATCCTTCTGTCGGATGTACGAGAGTCATCTCCACGAGATGGCTAAGTCTGTTTAGGACGTTAAGAGTTCGTTGTGATCAGCAACAAACTTAATGGTAAAAAATACCGTTCGAGTCTTCGCGAAGGATATGTTTTGAGAAGATGTTAGTGCGTATGACTGTCTTCCAAGAAAGTGTTTTTATCGAGGAAGGAAATTTCGTCGAAAAACAAATCTTCAGGCGTCTGCGACGTCTCGAGAGGCTGAAGATTTGTTATTCTTTCGTATGCCGCATTTCGTGCTTGAAATGTTCGCGGGCTTGAAGATGTTTTGCGATGTTGCAAGGGTTTAGTCTTAGCCCTGCGTTTGAGAAACGTTCTTGTTTGACTACGGATGTTCGCAGCCACAATTGTTGTTCCTGTTTGGATGCTAATAATTTGATTTGCGATCGAGGAATTAGGACTGAGGTGTCGCGTAAATTTTTCCATGGGAAGAAGCGTTTTCCTTCATAGTGCTTTGTGAAGTGTTGGCTTTCGGAGATCTATTTTGTGCATTTTTGAGGATATTTCGTATAGCTCTAGAAGTTTTGTTACGAATTTTTCCTTACATGCCGCGTATTATGGTTAAAACGTTGCGGGATTAAAGTGTTTTGTGGAGCGTATTGAACTCGGTCAATTTTCGAAAA
>NC_027754.1:13616441-13617466 GCF_000695525.1 Brassica oleracea var. oleracea
TCTTACTTGTTTTCGTCGTAAAATCTCAACGAAAACTCTGATTGAGATGAAACGAAAAGCGTTTTGATGAGGATTTAAAAGAGAACCCAAAGGAGGACCTTTATGAGGCCTGACAGGTCGTTATGTAGCGAGTGAAGGTCTGACAGGTCGCTACGTAGCAAGTGGAAGCAAGCCAAGAAGAGTCCTACTTGTTTTCATAGCAAGTGGAAACTCCGATTGAGACGAAACAAAAAGCGTTACGATGAGGATTCAAAAGAGAACGCAAAGGAGGACCCTTTTTACGCCTGACAGGTCGCTATGTGTGCGTGCTCGGTCACTACGTAGCGACCGAGCTGTGTGCGTGCTCGGTCGCTACGTCACGACCGAGTTGTGTGCATGCTCGGTCGCTACGTAGCGAACGAGCTGTGCTTGAGCTTGGTCGCTACGTAGCAACCGAGCCGTGTGCTTGCTCGGTCGCTACGTAGCGACCGAGCTGTGTAATAGATTTGTTACGCTTCCTTTTTTCGCGATTAACCTAGGGATTTTCTCCGGTTTTTGGGAGAACAAGTTTTACCCTTCCGAAATGTTTTCGGAAAACGTGTTTTGGTAAAACCCTTACGCATTGAGATTTCTTTTGTTCGGTAATGAGCCAAACTTACGGGGTTTGATAAGATTGATCGTTTCCCTTTATGTTTAAAAAAGAGAAATCGCGAGCAAGGTTTTCTTTTGTTCGGTATTGAGCCAAACTTTCGGGGTTTGATAAGATTGATCGTTTCCCTTTATGTTTAAAAAGATTGATCGTTTCCCTTTGCACTTCCTGTGGCGAAAAGTCGCAGCAAGGTTTTCGATTTTCTCAAGAACTGTGGCGTTTACATAGGTGTTGGCCATAGGCGCAGTGGCGGCTGGAGTTTTCTTTCCAGCGTTGTTTCGAACTGCAATTTTCTCTTTCGTATTTCCGGACATTGTTTTGATCAAGCGTTTTGCGGGTATGAGTTAGAGTAATCTGTACCTTCCGTCCTTCTAGCGCCAAACTGTGGGAACCGAAA
>NC_027754.1:13618726-13619026 GCF_000695525.1 Brassica oleracea var. oleracea
CGACCGAGCGGGACAAACGCTAGGTCGCTACGTAGCGACCGAGCGGGACGAACACTCGATCGTTACGTAGTGACCGAGCTTGGCTCGAGCTCGGTCGCTACGTAGCGACCGAGCGGAACACGCGGTCNNNNCCAGATTTTGCGCTTGTTGCTACGCGGCAACCTTGTTCGAGCTCTTGTCCGATGTCTCGTGAATGCGTTTTCTCCGCAAGATTCTTCGTAAAATTAAATCTTTTTATAAGATTTATTTTTCGTAAAAACGTTCATGCCGATTTTTACGGACTTTCAGACATTGATTCCG
>NC_027754.1:13619154-13636755 GCF_000695525.1 Brassica oleracea var. oleracea
GGAGATGATGATGAAACTGATGATAGTTATGTTGGTCTTTCTGATGGGACCGAGGAAGATGGAACTGAGCAAGATGGAACTGATCAGGATCATGAGATTGATGGCGTGGTCGCGCTTTACACAGCCGAACAACGTGAAGACATTGAGATGCATGAGAATTTAGAGCATGGGTATGAAGGAACAGAAGTAAGAGTGGAAGTTGAAGCTACAAGAGCGGAAGTTGAAGCTGCAAGAGTAGGAGTTGAAGCTACAAGAGCAGTAGTTGAAGCCACGACAGCAGTAGAAGAAGAATGGGTTGATGGTCTCGATTTGGTTAAGGGTCAAGAATTCTGAATTAAGGTAGCAATGCAAGTTCTAGTTCAGAGGGGTGCACATAAGAATGGTTTTTAGTATGAAACAACTAAGTCTGATACTGTGAGATTTGTGGCAAAATGTTGAGGAGCCAAAGAAGGTTGCAAGTGGTATTTGCGTGTAGCAAAGCTGAAAATTCAGATCTTTAGACGGTTAGAACTTACAACAAGTCTCATACATGCTTAGTAGTAACTACAAGTACCTTTATAAATGGAAGGAGAGGCACACCACAGGTTGTCGCATCTGTCGAGTGAAGAATATCCCGGTAGATATGACACACCAACACCAAATGATCTGATCAATATGGTTACACAAGGTTGGTGTTGGTGTGTCATATGCAACAGCAGAGAGAGGGAAAAGGATGGCTGCTAATGAAGTCTGAGGTACTCCGGAAGAGAGTTTTTCTATGATACACTCCTATATGTACATGCTTAAGTTGAAGAATCATGACTCAGTAAGTTATGTTGAAGTGGATGCGGCGAAAAGATTTAAGTATCTATTTTTCGCATTTGGGGCTTCCATATAAGGGTTCACAGCGATGAGGAAAGTTATCATTGTGGATGGAACACATCTTAAGCATGTTTATGGTGGAGTTCTGCTTGTTATGACGGCTCAAGATCCTGATCGTCACCCCTACCCTATCGCATTTGGTGTTTATGAATAAGTTGAGGTCAGTGATATCAGATGAAGGCGAATTGGTGTTTCTTACCGATAGAAATGGAAGCTTGATCAAGTCAATACGTGAGGTGTTCCCAACGGCCGCACATGGGTATTGTATCTGGCATTTGTCTCAAAATGTCAAAGGACATGTTTTCAACAACAGAGACGCTTGTGCAAGCAAGTTTACATAGTGTGCACATGCTTATACAGTGGTTGAGTTCGATGATATCTATGATGCCTTTTCCAGAAGGTATCCTTCTGCTGCGGCGTATCTGGAGAAAAGTGTTGAAGTGAGAAAATGGGCAAGATGTTACTTTGAAGGAGACAAATACAATGTTAACACAACCAATGGAGCAGAATCCATTAATGGTGTTCTTAGGGAAGCGAGGAAATTCTTCTTGCTACTGATGATTGATGTTATCATCAAGAAAATGACTGAATGGTTTAACAAACATAGGAAGAAGGCAGCTGAATCACCAGTCACAAAGAAGCTTGTGCCAACAGTGGAAAAGGAGTTGCCAAAAAGATGTTTGGAAGCGAGGTGTTTAGATGCTGTTGAGATAAACAGCTTCCACTTTGAGTACAATGTCAATGGTAGTGACGGAAAGATTTATACGGTTGATTTGGCAAGAAAAATGTGCCCCAGCAGGTGTTTTGATATAGACAAAATCCCATGTGTTCATGCTGCAGCTGCTGCCAAGTTCTTGAGCGTAGGAAGAGATCTTCATCTATAAGAGTTTTGTTCGAAATACTATTTGGTGGAGTTGTGGGTATTGGCATACTGTAGGACGATTTATCATGTTCCTCATATGTCTGAATGGGTCATACCATATGAGATTCAAGCACTTAAAGTTCTTCCCCCGGTATATGAAAAAAACGAAAGGACCCACTCAAAAGCAAAGGTTTCCATCAGCCGGAGAATCTCATGGACGAAGAGGTGGACGAGGAAGGGGAAGAGGCAGAGGCAGGGGAAGGAGAGGCGGATGTTTGTATGAGTATTTTGAATGTGGAAGTACTTCTGCCACCACCGAGTAACATGGGACTCTTGTGCTTTGAATTAGTAGGTAACGCTGAACTACTACGTATTTCTATGAACTACTATGTATAATATGGACTACTAGGTACTACTACGGACTACTATGTGTAATATAGACTACTATGTACTAGTATGGATTATTATGTGTAATATGGACTACTAGGTATTACTTTGTACTACCTCGGAACTACCTTAAATACCTTGAATTACTATGTATTATGCATGTTTGTAAGAACCTTAATTTTCGTCTTATTATTTATTTTTAGAAAACGTATCTCATATATTACGTGATTATATATCCATATATGTGTTTATTTGTCAAATTAGGCCTAAAATACGCTCAAATTCTCAAGTTGGTAGAAAACTTCTCATTTCCATAGAAAACATCCTTATACTTCCATACTAATGTCTTGATGGGAATGCCATAATGAGAAGAACTTTAGAAAATACATACTTTCTGATTATTTTTTCTGGCAATGTGTTATATACATTCTAAAACTATCTAAATAGATTAGTAGAAAACTTCTCATTTCCATAGAAAACTTCTCATTTCCATAGAAAACATCTTTATACTTCCATACTAATGTCTTGATGGGAATGCCATAATGAGAAGAACTTTAGAAAATACATACTTTCTGATTATTTTTAGTAACACTTTATCAAAAAACAAATTTATTAGTAACACTTTATCAAAAAACAAATTTATTAGTAATACAAATTTATCAAGTTGGTAGAAAACTCCTCATTTCCATAGAAACCATCCTTATACTTCCATACTAATATAATATCTTGATGGGAATGCCATAATGAGAAGAACTTTAGAAACTACATACTTTCTGATTATTTTTTCTGGCAATGTGTTATATACATTCTAAAACTATCAAATTTTTCTGGCAATGTGTTATATACATTCTAAAACTATCAAATTTTTCTGGCAATGTGTTATATACATTCTAAAACTATCAAATTTTTCTGGCAATGTGTTATATACATTCTAAAACTATCAAATTTTTCTGGCAATGTGTTATATACATTCTAAAACTATCAAATTTTTCTGGCAATGTGTTATATACATTCTAAAACTATCAAATTTTTCTGGCAATGTGTTATATACATTCTAAAACTATCAAATTTTTCTGGCAATGTGTTATATACATTCTAAAACTATCAAATTTTTCTGGCAATGTGTTATATACATTCTAAATCTGATTATTTTTTCTGGCAATGTGTTATATACATTCTAAAACTATCAAATTTTTCTGGCAATGTGTTATATACATTCTAAAACTATCTAAATAGATTGGTATTACTAATAAATTTGTTTTTTGATAAAGTGTTACTAAAAATTATTGTAATTTGCAAAAGTATTACTAAAAAGAAGAAAATATTACTACTACCTTGAGTACTTTAAATATTCAAACATGTGTTCTCTTCTTTTTCAACAAATTTTAGTCATGTTTTTTTTTTGTATAAAATTTTAAACACGTTTTAGACAAGTTTTAGAGAAGTTTTTTTTTAACTTCTTAGTAATACCTATCAACCCTAGTAGTTCTAATTTTGGGTTTTAGCACAGTAATACCCTATATTCTAGTAGTCCAAACCTGCAATAACACAAGCAATTGTCTTACATATCATCCATCATACATAGGTTCAACAGAATCAAGTTTTTCATATCATCCTAAATAAGTCCAAAAGAAAAGCCGAGATACATAATAAACATCCAGAAAATGTTAACGCACAAGTCAAATGTTAACACACAAGCCTTTGTTTTACGCTTCTTCTTTGGCTCTTCGATCTCATCGGTCTTTCCTTCAGTGAAAGGAGTTTGCACCCACTGCGATCATGCACGTGTGTGTCCTCTTTGCTGGCGGCGTTGTGAACTTCTTTGGATCAGCAGACTTTCTCAGTCTACCCCTCTTCTTAGGACCATGTTTATTCACCGCCATTACCTTAGGCATATGCTTCACCGAACTGTGAGCATGAGATCTCTCAGTTCCATCCATCTTATCCACATCAGGAATTCCATCATTGCTCTTGTAAATGGTAAGAATCCACCCTTGTTTCTCTTCCTCTGTGTATTTCTTATGTTCTTCCTTCTCTGGAACATCTTCTTCACCCTCTTTTCCAACATCTTCTCCAGCCTCAGCTGGAGCTTCGATTTCCAGCTCTGCCTCAACCTGAGCCTCAGTTCCAACCTCTTCTTCAGCATCTTCAGCTTGAGTCTCGGCCTCATTTCCAACCTTTTCTTCAGCATCTTCAGCTTCGACTCCTTGTTCTTTTTCTTCCTCAGGTTCTTTGTCTTCTTCAGCTTTAGCCTCAGGTTCATGTTCTTTCTCTTCCTCGGAACCTTCATCTTCCTTCTGAGCCTCTTCTTCACTCTCTTTCTCGTTCTCAGCCTCCTTGTTTTCTTCCTCTTTATCAGTCTCCTCAGCTCTCTGACCTTCTGGTTCTTCTACCACCTCTGTGTCCTCAACCATTTCTGCATCTACAGGTTTTTTTCGTTCTGTTCCATACGTCATAATTCCAGTCAAAATCCATGCCTTGGTAGTCGAAACTCTCATTGTTCTCCTTCTCCTTCTCTTTCAGTTTCTTCATTTCTTTTTCAATGCCATCAATCCTCTCGTCCATTGTCTCCACCTTCTTGGCCTTCTTTTTTAAATAATATTGACAATCTTCAATCTTCTCAAGCTTCTTCTCGAGACCCTTTATCCTCTTACACCTTCTTTTTAAAACTTCTTGGCTCTTTTCAATGACACCAAGCCTCTTGTCCATTGTCTCCACCTTCACATTCACTTCACTCAAACATGTCATCAACCGGTCTTCTAACCCTTTCAAAACGTCCTCCAAACCATGATTAGAGGAGGATGCTTCTTCTCTCACTTTCTCTTTGTCTTTCTTCTTAGTGAACTCCCTAAATTTTGAAATATAATATAATTATATATTTTTAAATTATACAATTTTATTACTAAAATTTTCAAAAATGTATACAATTTTTTAGAAAATTATAAAAATTTAATCGTAAAATTATTATTTTCTTATATATCTACAAATTTTATAAATATTGTTTAATTTTAATTTTTGGTAATTATGCAAATTTTACAAATTTATTAATATATTTAATTAAAATAAATAGATAGAAAAATCTATCTAAGATTATAATTTCAAATATATACATGCATATTCTTAAATATAATTTTTATGCTTAATTAAATCAAATTTATATTAAAATATTGATACGAAAAAGAAAATTTACAATATTGATAAAATTTTATTTTAAAATATAATTTATATTTATCTGTTAAAAAATATTTTAAATTTTTTTACCGCATATGGTGCAGGAAGACACCTAGTATAACATTAAACCACTAAACAACATATCTTAGATTTAACCATCATTCCCTATACATTTTTAAATATTAAACCGTATACAAAAATTTTATAAAATAAAATATAAATATATGAAAAAAATGATACACTGTTAAAAAAAAAAACTTTTTTAAAAAAATTGTACACCATAAACTATACTTGTTTAAACGAGTATAAGCCAACAGTTCATATTTATTTTCCTCTCTATCTCACTTCCTTTTACGTTACTCTTTTCTTTTTCAGTAGCTATCATCGTGATTATTTTCTATTGGTTAATACAAAAAAAGTGAGGATAGCCTCTTTTCTAATCTTAACCGTTGATGAATATAATCTAAGGGACATAAACATTTTGGTTTCTTTTAATGGTTTTCTCGCTCGATCTCTACTCCTCTCCTATTCTACCGCCGTAAACCTGGAAAAAAAAACAAAGCTCCATCTTCTCTTCTCCTCTCGATTGTGGAATAAACCATATGCAACCCAGAAAAATTCTCCATCTTCTATGAACCGTGTCGACTCCACTTCTCACCTTGGTTCACGTCTCGAGCCCAAGAGAATCTCCAATTGAAACCGAATCTGACATCGACTAAGCCATCGAGTAAGTTCCTCACCGGGGCTCCAATTAGGGTTTAGATTCGGAATGAATATTCATTCCTTTTGATCCATTAATGGTTAATACGGATCTTATACAAATGTAGATGTTGCGGATCTTTGATTCGTAATCTCTAGTCTCTTTATGATATCTACTCTATTAAAAGTGAAGTACAAATTAGAATTAACCCTTATTTTATCTTAAATATTACAAGATTATGCCACTGCCTTATTTTCTTTTAAAAACATTGAATAACTAGCCTAAATCAATTGAATTTTTGAAACAAAAATCTCGAGTCTCCTTAACTAACCATATCTTGATTATATCTCCTACTACCGATAGAAACTCCCATCTATCAATTATTCTTTTTTTGGCAGCTATCAATTATTCATATTACATCTATAATAATAATAATCTAATTTTGTAAAACCGAGAAAATAAAAATGACGTAAATTGTCCATGTTAGAAAGTTAAGACTTAAGAGCATCACTAAATATTGTTTTCATGTCTAACCGTAAATCAAACCCAAACCATGGAATATGTGTTTAAATTTAGTACATCCAATTGTGAACGTGCGTTTCCGATTTATTGTATAGTATTTCTAAAGCAAACTGCACCCAATCCCATGGTTTGTTATACTGAACATACATTTTTGAAGCACACACTAAATTAGCTCCACAAAATAATATTAAAATCATTGTCATTCCATAACGGCTTCTATTTTTAAGTTATCACATTGACCAAAACGATATCAATTTTTCAAACACAATCTGTATTTAAAATAAACATGAAATATTCATTTCCTATATATTAACACATAATTTGGAAATATGTCAATTTTTTTCATTAATTTACATTACCTTCTATTCCACATGCTAATTAATACATAACTAATCAATTACATAATTCTAACTATAAAAAAATTCCAAGAAATAAATTTATATCGCTAATCTTAACAAACTAAATATGATAAACTATTAAAATAAAAAGGAACAGCTTTTAATTGCTTGAAGATTCTTATATTCCTTTTCAAAACGTGTAAATGTCTGACTGGTGTAAACGCATCAGTTGTGGTTACTATTGCAGGAGTTTGTGGATATGGATAGTTGCGGTTTTAAGTGTTATTAAATGCTTTGTACGATTAGTACATCGATTAGAAATTGGGGAGGTTCCTGATAATTATATATGAATGGTTGACAGTCAAATAAAGCATCAATTTAATAATAAATGAAGAATTTTAGTAACACTTTATATAATTATATATATATCAAAAATCATATTATTATAACTAATATAAAAATTATAGTATTAAAGTTTTATAAATAACTTTTGGGTCTAAAATATTATGGCATATATTTTTGTTTTGAAGTTTTATAATATAAAAAATATAATATAAATACTTTAATACTATAAATTTTATATTATCTCTATTTAAATTTAAATTATATATATATATATATTTATGCCATTTTCAAAAAAATATTTTTATTGTCTTTCCAGTATTGTTAAAACAAGTTTTTGATTTTAAGAAATTTGGAGCGATGCAAAGCGGTTCATAGTATTATCTGTGATTATTGTAAAATGCTAAAAACCACTAATAACCACAAATACATCATTTGAGGGTGGTAGCAACAATATATTTAGTTAATTTCTTCTTAACCTAATAGACATATATTTATTTATATATAGCTTCTTATAGCTTCAAAGCATATTAGATTTACTGAACAACCTAAACAGGTCTATGAAAACAACTATTACTCTTCATAAAATGTTAAACTTTTTAAAACTGAATAACAAATTCAAGTAAAAAATGCTTTATTCGTGGAAATGGTTACTCTATCCTTTCAATGTTAAACCAACAAGATAAATTAATAATATATATATATATATATATATCACTAAAACAATTAATATTCTTAAAACAGTTAATAAAATGTTGCATATAACTATAAACTATAAAATCATATTAAACATCAAAAAATATTGGTAAGAGTAAAAAATATATACCAAAATTATGTATGAATTTTTTGAACAGTATAAATTTTAAAGGAAATATCCGTACGGACGCACGGGTCAGTATCTAGTTCTAATATTATTTATGTATATGCTAATAATTTTATTCCTACCACAGGATCGTGGAATCTTGAGGAAGGTGGAAGAGACAGATGAAACTTGATGAAGGTGGAGAAGTCACAGAGCATGAGGAAGGCGGAGAAGGTTCGGAATGCGCGACCAGAGCTTGAGGAAGGCGGCGGCTGCGAAGGTTCAGAATGCTACCGAAGAGACACACGGAGGTTGAGGAAGTTTAGGTTTAGGCAGAGCTAGGGATATTAAAGTGGGTAAACCCACCCCATTTAGCCCTTTTAGACTAGGGATGTTAAAATGGGTAAACCCACCCCCATTTAGACCCACTCCATTTAGAACCATCCCATTTAGAATCTAAACCCGTTTAGACCCATTTAGTTTTAAGGTCTATTAAGGCTCCTCATTTTAACCCACAAATTTTACTTTGACCCATTTAACTCTTTTATTTAATTTGTCTTATACCTTTCTTGTTTTAATTATATTGTAAAACGATTTTTATAGTACAAAATTTTATATTCTTAAATAATACTGTAATTTTTAATGGTCACTACTTAATTTAATTTAAATAAAATAAAATGATAAAAACAATTTGAAAACCTGTATAAAAATAAGAAAATCTTCAATTCCAAATGCTTAAGAAATTATTTTAACTGTCACTTTTGTTTCAATATCTACGTTAGCAACATTCAACGATTCCAAATTTTAACAGTTGCATAATCTCAAAGTGGCATTACAATAACAAACTTAATAACTTAAACAAGTTCAATAACTGCCAAACAAAGGCACCAAAATTTGTTCTCGTTATGTTTCCAAACATAATAAAAGAAAGTCTCAAACATGTTTATGGTGGTACACTTGAGCCTTCTGATCTTGAACTTCCAACCCTAGAAGCACTTGTAGTCTTCCCAACATCATCTTCCTTGCACATATCATCAACATCTTCTATAGTACCTACAAGTCAACACATGAATTAGCATAAAACACATTATACAATAGTTTTAATAAATTATGAAATTTGTCTTCATATTTTGCAAATCCATGCAGCCAGTTACGGGTACAAAGCAAAGCTTGAACATTCTTCGGAAGCAAACGGTTTCTATAGGGAGTCAACACTCGACCACCATGTTGAGAAGAGGTGATAAAGAGTGGATACATTGATAGAAGAAGAGTAATGGATCATGTAAAGGGGAAGCCTTTAGTGGAAATGGCTACTGAAGAAGGTCAGATAAGGAATCTGAAAGGTGAAGATGAAGCTGATCAAGAAACCACTTTAGAGAGTAGGATTGAAGAAGCTTATGAAGAAAGTTCCAAACTTGTGAAGGTCAGTGGAGACAAGAGAGTGATCCGTGGCTTGAGACAAGGAAACGATGAGTTGTATCAGCTTGTGGGAAGGCTGAAAGAAGGATGGATGGAGCTGGATGTGTTGAGACCAAGCAAATCTGATCCGAGAGTTATTAAAGAAAGGAGGAAACAAGATGTGTTCTTTAGCTTTCTTGTGAAGGAGATATATGTTCTTATTCTTCATGTGTGTGATGTGTGGGAAGAGAACAAGAGATCAAACCAGTGGAAAGATGGTACAAGCTGTAAGAAGGGAAGGCTGAGAAAGCTTTCTAGAGTGTGGCTTAAGATGGGAAAGGCTTGGAAGAAGGACAGGGAGCCTGGGTATCTAAGTGATAAGATGAGCTTGAAGATGATCAAGGAGGCGGCTCAACAAGTGGTAAGAGGAGAGTACTCTTACTCTGCCTATATGAGTAACTCAGTGGAGGGTAGTATGGTTATGAAGTAGAAAGAGATCAAAGGAGCAGATGAGAGTGTCACAAAGAAGGAATGGGATGAGTTTGTCAAGTATGTGTATGCTTTGGCTACGACCCGGAGACTAGGTGCTCCTGCCAAAGCATCCACATCCAAACCCATCATCATTGATTCTGGAGCAACTCATCATATGATCAGTGATAAGAGTCTGATAAGTGAAGTCAAGGCTGCAACAGGGAGTGTCATGATAGCCAATGGTACTATGATTCCAATAGAAGGAGTGGGAAACCACAAGCTGTTTGAAAAGAACTCAACTGCCTTCTACCTGCCTCAGTTCACTTCAAATCTTATATCAGTGAAGAAAGCTACAATTGATCTGGATTGTCAAGTAGTATTCAGGCCAAATGAAGTTGAGTTTCAAGATTTGAAGACTGGAAGAATTATTGGCAGAGGTGACAGCAAGCAGCAATTATATCATCTACAAACAGTCACGACATCTAATCCCATTGAGCATGTGTGTTTGAGCAGTACAGCTGAGAAGTGTGATAGTCTCACATGGCATGCAAGGTTGGGACATCCACATGCTAGGGCAATTGAATTGATCATGCCTAGTATGGCCTTCAATCACTTGGAGTGTGAAGCATGCATACTAGGGAAGCACTGCAGAACTGTCTTCCCAACTTCAGAGACCCTATATAAAAATTGCTTTGATATGGTTCACTCAGATGTGTGGACATCTCCGTATGTGTCTAGGGACAGCCACAAGTACTTTGTGACGTTCATTGATGAGAAGTCAAAGTACCCTTGGGTTACTATGATTCCCTCCAAAGATAGAGTCCTAGAAGCTTTTATGAACTTCCAAGCATATGTTACTAATCATTACAATGCTACTGTGAAGATTCTAAGGTCTGATAATGGAGGAGAATACACTAGCAATGCCTTCAAGAGTCATCTAGCAAAGCATGGGATTGTGCAGCAAACAAGCTGTCCCTACACAGCACAGCATAATGGGGTTGCAGATAGGAAGAACATACATTTGATGGAGGTGGCGAGATCAATGATGTTCCATATGAATGTGCCTAAGAGGTTTTGGAGTGATGCTGTTCAAACCTCTTACTATCTCATCAATAGAGTGCCGACCAGAGTCTTGAAGAATCTGTCTCCATTTGAAGTGTTGAACAAGAGCAAACCTGTCATTGATCATCTACGTGTCTTTGGGTGTGTGTGCTATGTCATGGTTCCAGGAGAGCAGAGAAACAAGCTGGAGGCAAAGAGTACTAAGGCTATGTTCATTGGTTACTCTATCACTCAGAAGGGGTACAAGTGCTATGATCCTGAAGCAAGGAGAGTGATGGTATCTAGAGAAGTGAAGTTTGTTGAAACAAAAGGTTATTATGAAGAAAAGGAGTGGGAAAATCTGAAGGATTTGTCTCAAGCTCCATCTGATAAGGCAACAATACTGAGAGTGTTGTTAGAGAAGCTCGGGATAGGATTATCCCAGGATCAGGAAACCGGAAGGAGAGAGTCTTCCAATCAGAGTGGTGGAGCTGGAAGAACAACTCCTCTTGATCATGAGAGGGGGAATGGAACTGAATCTGGTGAGCAAGAGCAAAACCAAGAGGATTCAGGTCTTCATGATCAAGATACATCACAAGAAGTTGAGAACAATGAGGTTCAGTCTAGTGGAGAAGTGGATGAGGTTCAGTCTAGTGGAGAAGTGGATGAGGTTCAGTCTAGTGGAGAAGTGGATGAGGTTCAGTCTAGTGGAGAAGTGGATGAGGTTCAGTCTAGTGGAGAAGTGGATGAGGTTCAGTCTAGTGGAGAAGTGGATGAGGTTCAGTCTAGTGGAGAAGTGGATGAGGTTCAGTCTAGTGGAGAAGTGGATGAGGTTCAGTCTAGTGGAGAAGTGGATGAGGTTCAGTCTAGTGGAGAAGTGGATGAGGTTCAGTCTAGTGGAGAAGTGGATGAGGTTCAGTCTAGTGGAGAAGTGGATGAGGTTCAGTCTAGTGGAGAAGTGGATGAGGTTCAGTCTAGTGGAGAAGTGGATGAGGTTCAGTCTAGTGGAGAAGTGGATGAGGTTCAGTCTAGTGGAGAAGAACAAGTCGGACCGGCCAGTTCAGAAGAAGAGAAAGTAGAAATCCGATCTTTTTTTCCTCCTCCTTCTTCGATCTCTCCATCTTCTTTCTGGCGATTTTCTATCCATTCTTCGATCTCTCCATCTTCTCTGTCGTATCTCTGTCGATTCTTCTATCTCTCAATCTTTTATGTTGAAGCTGTGTGTTCCTTTGCTGAGTTTCCAGAGGAGCACTATGCCTTTATGATTAGTCTGGATGAGAGTTTTGTACCAAGGACTTATGAAGAAACTATGCTAGACAAGGAATGGAAAGAATCAGTGGGAGCTGAAGCATGTGTTGATCAAGAATGATACATGGTATGAGAGTGAGCTGCCTAAGGGAAAGAGGGCTGTATCTAGTAGATGGATCTTCACAATCAAGTATCTTGCAAATGGACAGATTGATAGGAAGAAGACCAGATTGGTTGCAAGAGGATTTACACAGACCTATGGAGAGGATTACATTGATACCTTTGCACCAGTAGCTAACTTGCACACAGTTCGGATTGTGTTGTCCATTGCAACAAACTTGGAGTGGGATTTGTGGCAGATGGATGTGAAGAATGCTTTCTTACAAGGTGAGCTAGAAGATGAGGTATACATGCTTCCTCCTCCTGGTCTTGAGCATCTAGTAAAGCCAGGGAATGTTTTGAGGTTGAAGAAGGCAATATATGGGTTGAAACAATCACCTAGAGCTTGGTACAGGAAGCTGAGTACAACTCTCAATGGGAGAGGATTCAGGAAGTCTGAACTGGATCATACACTTTTCACTTTGGTTACTCCATCAGGGATCATTGTGATACTGATATATGTGGATGATTTGATTATCACAGGGAGTGACAAGGCTGGGATTAAAGCCACTAAAGAGTTCCTCAAGTCTGTGTTTGATATCAAAGACTTGGGAGAGATGAAGTATTTCTTGGGGATTGAGATATGCAGATCCAAGTAGGGTTTGTTTATGTCTCAAAGGAAGTGTATAATGGATATGCTGAAGGAGAAAGGAAGTATACTATGGATATGTTGAAGGAGACTGATGTACTTGGAGGGAAGGTAGCCAAGACACCTCTTGAAGAGGGGTATAAGGTTCTGCGTGAGGGGGAGGTTGAAGAGAAGCAGTTGTTTGATGATGCTAAGCTGTATAGGAAGATGGTTGGCAAGCTGATCTACTTGACTATTACCAGGCCAGATATATGCTTTGCTGTGAATCAAGTGAGTCAACATATATAGGCGCCAAAGGTCCATCACTGGAAGATGGTTGATAGGATACTGAGGTATCAGAGTGGGACGGCTGGACAAGAAGTTTGGATGGGCTGTAATGGCAGTACAGAAGTGGTTGGGTATTGTGATGCTGATTGGGCAGGAGATAGAGTGGACAGGAGATCAACTACTGCGTATTGTACATTCATTGGAGGGAACTTGGTAACTTGGAAGAGTAAGAAGCAGAAGGTTATCTCTTGTTCAAGTGCTGAAGCTGAGTATAGAGCCATGTTGAAGCTGACAAACGAGTTGGTGTGGATCAAGGGGATATTGAAGCATCTAGACATTGAGCAGACTACTCCTATGACTATGCATTGTGACAATCAAGCAGCTATCCACATTGCCTCCAACTCAGTGTTTCATGAGAGAACAAAGCACATAGAGGTGGATTGTCATAAGGTGAGGCATATGATTATCTTAGGAGTGATTATGTCATGTTATACAAGGAGTGAGGATCAACTGGCTGATGTGTTTACTAAGGCAGCGAGATTAAAGACAATGGAGTCCATACTTTTTAGGCTTGGGCTCATTGATCCTACTCCCAGGAGCTGATCCCCTTAACCATGGAGTCTCCACTCGTTTTCCCTCATCAAGGTTTTATCCCAATGAGTTTTCCTTGGTGAGGTTTTTAATGAGGGAGGTCTTCATGGTTTCCAAGCTTGACTTATTCTACATGGTCAAGCTTGAGGGGGAGTTTTGAGAAGAGGTGATAAAGAGTTGATACATTGATAGAGGAAGAGTAATGGGGCAGTCAGTAACTTTGAGGATTTACCACAGTAACTTTAGTTTTACTGTGGTAACTAAGTTAAAATTTTGGAAAGTTACATTGGACCCTTATGGTAAAGGGGATCACGCCCAAGATGAGTCTGGATAAGATAAGGAAGGAGCAGTCTGGATAAGGTCTGGTCATAGCTGGAAAGGTAAAACACCTTTACAGCCTGTCCAAGCATATGAGAACACCCATTGGCTGCTTTTGGATGGCTCTCCTTGACTCCACACGTTCTGGATCTCCTCTGACCTTATGATTTCGAATTGTATCATGTATCACTCATATAAAGCCTTGTAAACCTCATTGTTAATAATTAATGGAGTTTTGAGCCTCTCTCTCTATTCTCTCTCTATTTTCTAAAATCTCTTAATCTCTTTGGTATGTTGATCTGATTATCTCTGATTGTTTGAATCATACTCTTAAAACAAAAATGTGTATATAATGCTAAACGCTGATTCTGAAGCAACTGTGGTGATTGGGATACTAAGTATATCACGTGCCATAGTAGCTAAATCGCCAAATCTAAATTGGTTCTCTCTCCAATAGCTTAAAACACCCAAATCAGGGAATGGCTTTCTATCTAGCCTTTTCTCCTCCGAATACACATCTAAATGTGTTTTTGTGTTTACCATATTACTTCTAAGGCTTCTTTCTAGTTCAAAGAGATCCTAATATTAAATTGAAAGTTAGAAGCAAGCAACCAAAGACAGCCGTGTAAATGAAAAATATGAGTGACGATGCTAAGAATTTACATTGTCTAAATCATCTTCAAGAGGAGATTCAGTAACTAGATCATGTGGATTTGGAGCAGATGAAGCACCTGAAGAACTGCCTCGGGTCCTATCCTGATATTCCTTATAAATATCAGTCAAGTTAGTCCTAAGTACTTCAGTTTTTAAGCTAGAAGTAGCAGGATCCACTCTCTCAAGCACATCCAACTTCATTCTTGGATCTAAGATTGCTCCCATAGCCAAAATGATGTTGTATTCCTCCCAGTACTTAGTAAACTTAAATTGCATATCTTTAGCCATTTGCCTCAGATCATAATCATCACAACTCGCAAAATTTTTCAGCAGTAGCTCAATCCTCCAAATTTTAGTGAAGTACACACATGATGTGGGATACTTAGATCCTGAAAAATGAGTAGTAATAATACTGAAAGGTTTCAGCAACTCACTTATTTGTTCTCCACAATTCCACTCATTTTCAGAAGGTAATGAATGGTAGTTTATGTCAACAACCTCCAAGTTTTTAAATGCTTTCCTGAACTTCAATGCCCTAACTAGCATTTCATACGTCGAATTCCATCTAGTAGGAACATCTAGTGATAAACCAGCTCCACTTCCAATCCTCACTCGCTCTACACATGCTGCAAATACTTGAATTCTTTTCTGAGATGCTTTCATGTATCTAACACTTTCCCTGATGTTATGCCGGAGACCCTTTGCTAATTCTAAGCCTTCTTTTACTATCAAATCACAACATCTTATATGCAAAAACTTGCCATCACGTAACAAGCCAGAACCACTAATCATCTGAAGCTTTTCCTTGAGGTTTCTCTGCATACTATCATTGTTAGTAGCATTGTCCAAGGTAATAGAGAACACCTTCTTCTCTAAACCACATTCCATCATACACTCGAAAATCTTATTAGCGATTTCTTCTCCTGTGTGTGGCGGCTTAAAATCACAAAAAGCCAGAATCTTACTATGCAAGTTTCAACCATCATCAATGAAGTGCGCAATAAGACAAATATATCCTAAGTTATGAGGACGAGATGTCCAGAGATCAGAAGTGAAGCAAACCAGACCAAGGTGGCTAGCAAACACTTTTTCAGCTTTTCTTTTTCTATTTCATACTTTCTAAAAACATCAGTAGCAGCGGTCTGTCTACAAATAGGCTGAAAATCTGGATTTAAATACTTGTCTCGTTCTCGAACCTTCTCATATTCTACATATCTAAAAGGGAGATCATGATATATGATTACCTCGCTAATCAGACCACGATCTATCTTTTGATCATATGCAGGTTTAGATTTCAAAGGCTTCTTTGAACAAGTATCCAAGTGGCATTGAAGACGATGAGTCCCAAAGCTGTGATTCTTTTCATTACATGTCACTAACTTCCTACCGCAGTGCAAACACTTTGGCCCTTTCTTTGCCATCTTCTTCTACTCCCACTGACACAAAGTCTTCCCAAACGAGTGATGTTTTACGTCTCTTGCGTGGAGCTTGATTCCCCTACTTGAGTTTCACTTTTCTGTGCTTGTAGTTGCGTATCTTCCAAATTTATCTCAGCTAGAGCATCTTCTTCATTCATGTCTATTAACTGATCCATACTGTAACTAAAAGAACAAAAACAGATTGTCTGAATCAATCTAGATTCTAGCACAATCACAAACACAAAACATAAGGAAATCACAATCACAATCACGTCACAAATATATAATCAAATAATATCAATGGAACAAAGGAAATCAGATCATAATCACAAAAAATTCATGTATCACCTGGAACTCGCAGTGACCGGGTGATGAAGAAGTGAAGCGACACAAGAAGGGCATTAACGTTTACTGATCCTAACCACAAACACAAACACAAGTAGATGAGAGATGATTACACCAATAAACCCCTAAAATAAACGATACCCAGAAGATATAAACATGGAAGTTGATAGGAAGAGAGATCAAACCTTCGATGCTTGTAGAAGAGATTGAGATTTTTTTTTTTAACACTGAGGAAATTCAATAGCAGAGCCAGTAAATGGCAACGTATAGGAGTACACAAGCAACAAATGTAAAAAAAAACTAGGTACCAGTAGGTACTAAGACAGCAAAATGCAAAAACAGGGAAGAGATCCACCAAAAAAGTGATTTCTTGAGACACAAGAATCCCCTAGCAGCCGCACTTATAGCTAAATCACATAGCTTGTGCTTCGGAGAGAATGGTATGTGAGAGCCAACTAGGACCTCCAGTAGCAACGTACGATTGTGTGCGTAAGTCAGCAGTGACACTTACCGCAATAGCAGTAGACACTATGTTCCTTGACTCATGAACATGCATGAGAGACCAAGAGTCTAGTCTGGAAAAGAGGAGCAAGGTGTTCTCTAGTAGGGGTTGTAACTCTGGAAAGCGGTGAGGCTCAAGGAGTGATTCTCTTAACTCAATGGAAGAGGCTTCAAGGATCACATTGTTAAGCCTCATGTTAACCATGCTTTCTACTGCCCAATGTAGAGACCTTAAGTCCGCCTCCCTCCTCGACGTAGAGCCTACAAAGGCACGTCTACTGTGGTTCCTAGCAATGCCTTGATGATCTCTTACCAGCCACCCTACTCCACTCAAACCAGACATATGGTCCCAAGCCGAGCCAATATTGCATTTCAGGAACACTACAAGAAAACATAATCTTAACGAGGGCGGTTTTCCTCGTGAGTTCGTCGTAAAAGAGGCTTTACGACGAATTAGCGAGGAACCACGTTTGCTCGTTACTCATCTGTCGTAACACATATTTACTCGCTAATTTGTCGTAACGTAGCGAGAAATATATTTCGTCGTAAAGACGAAGTAGATCATTTCGTCGTAAAGACCACGTCAACATTCCACGTAAGGAGGTCGCTATATTTC
>NC_027754.1:13639794-13642064 GCF_000695525.1 Brassica oleracea var. oleracea
CGTTAGCATCTCTATGCATATACATCCACTTCCGCAACTCGTAAATAGTCCCGGAGCCAGCCATTTTTTTTTCTTTCACGTTTTTTGTTGTTGGTGTGTTTAAAATGATGTTCAAACATCCATATTTATAGGAAATTTTGAATCTGGTAGTTGTAATTTTCCTATGAATTTACGACGAAAATTAATTAGGTGGCAAAAAAAAAACGTGTAACACCTACAAAGTTGGTGGATTCAAAATTTTCGCGCTAAATACACGTAAACTATTTCCTCGTAAATAACACGCAAAGTTTACGTCGTATTTACGAGGAAATAGTTTTTCCTCGTAAAATTCTCGTTAAATTACATCCACTTTACGACGAAACACTTTTGTCGTTACGTTACGAGGAAATAACGATGACTTTAGTTTTCCACGTAAATTCCTCGTAAAATCGACGTAAATTTACGAGGATTGTTTTTCCTCGTTAAATTTCCTCGCTAAGTATTTTTTTTCTTGTAGTGGAAGTCCTAAGGCGGTCTTTCCCAATGATGGCGCGCCGGTGGGGGCTGAGCAGGAATTTGGACAGGATCGCCTGAATCACCGTTCACTTGGAACCATATGTTAGCCTCTTCCACTGACTTAGCAACACATGATAATGGCTAGGACCTACTATTCTCAAACACGAGTTCATTCCTTGATTTCCACAAATTCCAGAGAATCCAAGGAAAGGTCTTGAAGTTACCTAACTCAGAGTTCCTCTTCTTTGTGCAAGCAACCAGGTAGTGCAAGTTCAAGAACGTAGAGTCAGGCGAAAAACCACCTCTTGGCGGTGGTATTTGAGCTAATTTCCAAGCCTCAACCGCAGCAGGGCAGGTAAAGAGGAGATGGGAAATAGTTTAAGGTCCCTGTCTACAGGTTTTACAGGTCGTGTCAGAACATAAGTTCCTCGACCTTAACCTTTCCTTCACTGCAATAGCTCCGGACAAAACTCTCCACAGAAAATGACAGATTTTTGGCATAGTCTTAAGCTTTCACAGATTTTTCCACAGTTGTTGTTCCACCGGAGGGAGCGATCTATGTGTGGGGTTGTTCTGATCATGGACCACAGACAGAAGTTGATAGGCACTCTGCGTAGTATAACCATATGCTTTGTAAGACCCCAAACATCAGAATCAAGTCTGCTTAGTGATGGTTTGAGCCTGAGAACACGCTCAGCATCTTCAGGTGTAAGAGTTTCCCTAACTTTTTCCTTGTCCCATATATCTTTGTTAGGAATAAAGAGATCACAAACCTTCAGCGTGATGTCAACTAGGCTATCTTGCCGGTACATAGGAGGGAGTGCGCTGGTATCCAGTAACCAGTTTATTGACCAGACATTCGAATCCTTCCCATCTCCTATTTGCTTAACCAGACCCAAGTTCATAGCTTCCCTTCCATGGAGGATGCTTCTCCACGCATAAGAAGGGAGAGTGCTAGTACTTGCTTCTTCGAATGATCCATTCCTAAAATACTTGCTCGTTAGGACTCAAGACACCAGAGAATCTGGGTTTGTATGGATCCGCCATGCTTGCTTCCCAAGCCACGCTTGATTAAAGCGTTCTATATCATGAAATCCCATGCCACCATTCTCTTTGCTTTGACAGAGTTTCTCCCAAGCTACCCATGGTAGTTTACGTCTAGAGCTTCCATCTCCCCACCAGAAGTCCCATAACGCAGACGTAAGCTTCGCACAGAGGTCTTTCGGAAGCTTAAAGACTGACATCGCATATACAGGAAGGGCCAGGCCGATAGATTTGATAAGAATTTCCTTGCCCCCTGGCGAAAGAGATTTCGCAAACCACCCTTGGATTCTGTTCTGAAGTTTTTCCCTGATAAAGTTCAAAATATTTTTCTTTGAACCTTTGAAAACCTCAGGGAGGCCAAGGTAGCACTACAAGAAAACAGCGGTATTCTGACGGACATTCTGACGGAAAATGAAATCCTTGGAATATCCCGAGGAATTTCCGAGGATATTCCGACGAAACACAAAATTTGGTTTCCTCGGAATATACAGACGGAATTCCGAGGAAATATCAGTCCGTCGGAATATTCTTATGGAATACCGAGGAAAAATGTATTCCTCGGAAAAAATCGATGAATTTCGAGGATATATTATAGCCGTTGGAGAGCCGTTGGGGGATTTTAAAAATTCTGAGAAAATTCCGACGAACTAGCCGTTGGCGTCGGAATTTCCTCGGTCTGTCGGCAGGATTTCAACTATAAATACAAGCACCCCTCTTCCTCTTCATTCACT
>NC_027754.1:13645505-13645945 GCF_000695525.1 Brassica oleracea var. oleracea
CGTCGTGGTCGTGGTGGTACGGGGAGCCAGTCTCGGAATTCCAGCCATTTTTAGGATTCCGCTTCGCCCCACAGCTCCTACCATACATCTCTCTCTGCTGCACCCGCTCCTGCTCCTCTCGCTCCCGCTGCTGCACCCGCTCCTGCTCCTCCGGGTCCTCTGGGAGTGATGAGTGTTGCGGAGTTGGTTCGACAGCCCGGTCGTGACCATCTTCCCTATCTCAATCCGTATCCACATGGACGGGGTCAAACATGGTAATTAAACGTATTGTTTTTTCATTTAAATTTGATTCATTATTAATAGTTTGTCCTTTTTATTAGGTTCAACCGATCCGGGAATGGGATCAGCGCATGGATCAACCGTATGATGTACTCGGCCCTCGACAAGGGACATCCGACTTTCACTGACTTCCCTACCGACAAGCAGCATCTGTGGTTTCG
>NC_027754.1:13646606-13646798 GCF_000695525.1 Brassica oleracea var. oleracea
TTTTTTTTTTAAAGTTCAATTCATTTATTTCTTGGTTTAAATTTGTAATTTGGCTATTTTCTATTTCAGTCGGTTCCAAAGAAGAAGGGACGTTTTGTTAGTTTGGGTCGTCGCACCCGGTCGGTTCCTCCTTCTTCTGCACCACCGCCCTTTGTTGATCCAGAAGTACTTACGGCTCAGTTGAAGGACAAA
>NC_027754.1:13646870-13669063 GCF_000695525.1 Brassica oleracea var. oleracea
CAAATGATGGAGATGATGCAGAGGATGTACCCGAACGAGGTGTTCCCGAACGTGCAAGACCCGTAGTTTTTTTTTTTTTCAAAAGCTCGGAATGTTTTATTTTTATTTGTACAACATTGAATATTATCTAATATGTTTTCAATTTTAATTTCAAAAATTTTATTTTTTAAAAAAAATTAATTTTTTTTGAAATTCCGAGGAAATGAACCTTCGGAAATTTCCGAGGAACATTTCCTCGGAATATACCGAGGGACTTCTTCCTCGGAATATACCGAGGGACTCTTTCCTCGGAATTTTCCGAGGGACTCATTCCTCAGAATTTTCCGAGGGCTCCGTTCCTCGGAAATTCCCGATGAAAATTCTGAGGAATATTTCGTCGGAACTTCCGAGGATTGGACCATCGGAAATCTCCCTCGGTATATTCCGAGGAGCTTTCCGACGAACTGGTGGTCCTCTCCTCGGAAATTCGTTTCCTCGGAATTCCGTCGGAAATTTCTAAGGGATTTCCGAGGAAAAATGAATTTTCGAGGAGTTATTTCCGAGGACTTGTTTCGTCGGTATGTCGTCGGAATAACGTTATTCCGACGACATACCGACGATTTTTTCCCTCGGTATGTCGTTGTTTTCTTGTAGTGTAGGTACCCTTATTCCGACGACATACCGACGATTTTTTCCCTCGGTATGTCGCTGTTTTCTTGTAGTGTAGGTACCCTCACCACGTTCTTTATCAATTGAGAGAATTCGTTTGATATCAGCTTTGATGCCCTCCTCAACTCCATCAC
Organism: Brassica oleracea var. oleracea; assembly: GCF_000695525.1. NCBI lineage: Eukaryota > Viridiplantae > Streptophyta > Magnoliopsida > Brassicales > Brassicaceae > Brassica > Brassica oleracea. The sequence continues at coordinate 13,647,653 of NC_027754.1, forward strand.
CAAAGAAGATTGACGATTTCGAAGGGTTAATCTGTTGCCCAGACGCCTCACCATAGAGCTTAAGGCAACGGAGAACTTCAACACTCTCCATCAGATTAGCTTGGCATAGCAGCAAGCTGTCATCAGCAAACAAAAGGTGATGAACCGAAGGTCCTCCAGCTGCAAGTTGAATACCATGTAGACGGCCTTTATGCTCAGCGTTGTTCAACACACTCACAAGTACTTCGGCACACATGATGAACAAGAATGGAGACATTGGATCACCTTGACGAATCCCACATTCAGGCCTGATAAAACCATGTTCCCGACTGTTAAGGAGGATTGTGTATGACATAATGCTCACACAAGCCATTACCCAGCACACACACTTCATAGCAAAACCCATCTTCTCCATCAGCGTCTATAAGAAGTTCCACTCAACTCGATCACAAGCTTTTGACATATCAGTTTTAATAGCCATAAACTTCTCATTCACCGAGTTGTTAGTGCGTAGACCATGAACCATCTCATGCGCCACAATGATGTTGTCAGAGATAACCCTATCAGATACAAAAGCTCCTTGGTGTCAGAGATTAGAACCAGCATAACTGGTTTCATACGCTCAGACAACAGTTTGGATATAATCTTGTACTGAACCGAGCACAAGCTTATTGGCCTCAAATCTTTCATAGTATCTGGTTTAGACACTTTAGGCAGTAGACATAGTTGCGTATGGTTCCACCCAGCCGGGAGTGAAGACGTTCGAAAGAAGCTCTGAATTTCCTCAACAATATGACTACCGACAATATGCCAATATTGTTGATAAAAAACCCCAGTGATCCCATCTTCTCCAGGTGCACTGCTACCCTGATCGAAAATGCTGCTCTCTTTATCTCTTCTGGTGTAAACTCCTTAGTGAGCGTTACGTTCATATCCTCAGTTACCTTGCCCTGGAAACCTTTAAACAGAGACTCAAGGTCCAACGAGTTTGAGCTCATGAATAAATCTCGGAAATACCCAACAGCTATGTCGCCTTTAGCTCCTTTGGAGAAGAATCATGTTCCCTGATGATCCTTGAGCATCAAGATATTGTTCCTGATCTTTCTTCCCTTCACTACATTGTGAAAATATGCTGTATTCATATCACCTTCTCTCAACCATTGTTCCCTACTCCTCTTTCTCCAGTATCTCTCTTCGTCTCGGTGAGCTTGAGCAATTTGTACTCGTAGCCGACGCATAGAGCGAGCACTTGGTCTTATCTTTGCAATCTCCTTCTCAAGCTCTTGGTTCAGCCTTTGAATACGAGTTTTAAAATTAAGCTCTGAGGATCTCTTCCACCATGAGAGCTCTTTTCTACAACTCGATAAGTGGTCCATGATAGACGAATTGTCACCAGTGCCTCCATCCCAACCTCGTCGAACTGCATCCTCAAAACCAGCATTCCCCACCATCCTCTTATCGAAGTAGAAATGACCCCGACCACGAACATGAGGTTCCAATACAAACTTCAAAAGCAGAGGCCTGTGGTCTGATGGCCACATCTCCATATAGTTTACGTTGGATCGAGGAAACAACTGAAACCATTCATCATTCCCAAAACTGCGGTCCAGTCTGCACTCAACCCAAACATTATCTCGCCAGCCAACCCAAGAGAGAGAGTTCCCAGTTGACCTCACTTCCTTGATCTTGCAGTTTTCAACCATATTCCTAAAATCCCAAAACGTAGAGTCATTTCTAAACGCTCTACCTAACTTCTCTGAATTATCTAGTAATTCATTGAAGTCACCGATCAGTGCCCACGCACGATCTCTTGTTAAGCCAATATTCACTAGCTTATCCCACACCAGCTGCCTCCTGTCTCTAACTGGGTCTCCATAGATACAAGACAAGAAGAAGAACAATGATCCCATCTCCACACTCATATCAATGAGCCTTTTATCTGAAGGCAAGATCTCTACCTTGTAACAATCTTTCCACAACACTGCTAAGCCTCTACTCAAACCTTCAGGCGAAACAGTAAACATCCTATCGTAACCAAGAGTTTTTTGTAAACCGATCATGTAACTATCTTTTTGTTTAGTCTCCATGAGAAACAAGAAATCCGGATAATGGTCTTTACGCATCTCCGTTAAACGACGAATTGTCTCGGTGTTTCCCGCCCCTCGACAGTTCCAGCTCAGTATGCTCATTGGGATGGCAGCGGCTTCAAACCGGAAGCCACCGAAAATTCTTGCTTCTTGGTCTATCTTTCTAGCGAGGAAGGCATAGACGTGTCTGACTTCCTTTTAGTACCATTCTCCCTGTAAATAACCCCCTTCTGAGCCGAGTTACTTGCAGTAGCAGCAACTCTCCCTTGCGTCTTTCGCTTCCAAGAGGGAGGGCGACGACGAGCTTTCTTACCACCCTTAAAATCACCGGCAGTAGGATCCATAGAGGATGTCCCTAACGGAAAACCCGTAGTGATATCAAAGGGAGGTAATACAACAGGAAGAGAAGCAGAAGATGACTCCGTTTCACCTTCACTCTCTAGGGGGACCAGTGGCGCAGAGGACGTGCTCTGCAACTTCTTAGTCGTGGGCCATTGAAGACACGAGCTGATATCCGGGTAGCTAAACAGATGTCCTTTTCCTTTATCATGGTCATGGGAGATCTTTGTTGTTATAACCGGTGGAGTCTTAGCAGAATCTTCAATAGCGTGACGGACACGTTGGATCCTCGCATTACGCTCTGTCTCATCAGCATGAGAGACATACACCATTGCATTGCGCCTATCCTGATCCGACAGTTCAGGGAACATGATTGGAAAGCCGGGGGTCCCACCTCTGGGGTAATAGAAGACACACCAGTGGTCTTAACAATTTTCAAGGATGTTTGAGGTCCCTCCTAAACAGTAGGCAACACCTTAGGGGCTCGATAATCCTTTCTCAACAACGGGCATCGGATCTTCTCATGAGTCAGCCTCAGACAATGAAAACACCTCTTATGAATCTTCTCGTACTCAAACTCAATCACAACAGAACCCTCACCCTTAGGCAGGTTGAGCCTACGAGACGCCTTAACCAGATTGTCAGTATTCAAAAGTGATCAGAGAAGAGATTGAGATTAGGCGGAGGGATTCAGATACGGTACCAAAACAGTCGACACAAAATATTTGTTTTTGGATATTATTAGAAAACCCTACATAAAAGATAATTTTGATTAAAGAAAAAAACTTAAATGGTTTAATAGGGTCCCCATTTATTTTAGCTGGACCCCATATAATAAATGGGTCTTAACCAGGCAACCCATTTAAAACCCAGTAAACTAAATGGGTCTAAACGAACATTTATTTATTTTCAATACCCATCAAAAACCTGCGAAAGAAACCCGTTATAACATCCTAGGTTTTGGTTAATTAGGTTCTTGGTTAAATGTGGTTTGGTCTACTTATTTTTTTTTAATTTTGGTTTAGTTTTGTAAATCTGATTTTATTTGTAAACTGGTTTTTAATTTTAATAAAATTTATTTTTAATTGTAAATTAATTTCAATTTAATTTTTAATTATTTAATTAAAAAAACAGTTATAATCGAATATTTAAAATCAAAAATAGCAAAAAAAAAAAGAAAAGTTATAGTATAATATCATAGCATTTAAAATTACATGCGAATTAGACAATCATAACATATTCCGAAGCTATAACCAAATTTAATATATGAATTATCAACAACTATTGTAGAAGGACATATCATAGCTCGAACTATGAATCGTAAACAATTTGTGTCAAAAAATAGTCGTGTTATAGTTACGTTAATAACTGCATTCATTTATTGCTATCGTATCTACACATTGTAGCGTAAAAAATGCTATCATAGAGAGGGTACCTATGATGGCTGCCGATGACATAGCATATGAGAAAACGCTATGAAAACCCTACTATAGCGTTTTCCGTAAGCTAATAATGTACATATTTCTTGTAGTGCAGCCTCCGTGATAAATCGCAGAGCCTCTCTCTTGCTTCTTCCGGGGCCTTTATACCAATAGGCATGCCAACAGTTATTTATTTCAGGGACTCTTAAAAACATGTCCACCTCATCATTACCTCCGTAATACAAAGGATAGACCGAACTCAAGTTGATTGGAGCGGGAGCAGTGCTAGTTTTCTAGCCAATGGCTTTGGCTGCATCTGCATGGATTCATGTAGAAACGGGTAACCGCGAGGAGGAGGATCAGCTAGGCGACTGTTGCTATTGTCATGAACATCCACTGGGATTGCAGCTTGAGCGGAATTAAATGAACTTGCTGATGATATTCACAACTGTATTGCGGCTCATTAACGGATGCAGAAACCAGCTAGTTAGGACATCCAATGGTTTATCTCATTTTTCTTTCAACATGAAGTAAAATCGAAATGAGTTTGTATTTATTTCAATGGTTTTTTTCATTTCCCTCCCCCCTCAAAAATATCTTTTCAAGTATATTATATTCACTACAAGAAAACATACCTTTTACGAAGGAAGTATTCTTTGTTAATTTGTCGTAATCGGGCTGTTATGACGAATTAATGAAGAAACACGTTTTGTTGTTAAACGTCCGTCGCAACGGAAGTTTCATCGTAACAGCCTCGTAACATTTACGAGGAAGAACATTCTCCTTAACACGGAAGGAACGATTTTGTCGTAATAGCGCCGTTACATTTAGTTGTAACCTCCATGTAATATTTACGAGGACTTAATATGTCCTGCGATGTAGAGAACTCGTAAACTTTATAAGGAGTTTACGAGTCATTCCTTGTAAATTCGATGTAAAGTTTACAAAGAATTTACATCGTTTCCTATATATAAATATATAATTATTATTTAAAATATTTATGAAATATTCAAAACTTAAAATATTTAATTATTAAAAATAAATATGAAAAACGAAACAAATTTTTAAAAACTAGATAAATGTAATAAAATAATATTTAAATTTATAATAGAAAACGAAAGAATATTTTTTAAAAAAACTACGGGAGCACATTCTCGAAGTAGTTGGCGGTCGCGCTCGGTTCTGGAGACTCTCGATCGGTCAATTCGGGATCCCGATGCTGCATCCCGAGAGCCGCTCGTCTGGCCTCCAACGCTCTCTGCAAAGTCGGATACCCCACCGCCATCATGTCTAGCAGATCCTCCTGGGAGTCCAAACGACTTGTTAGGAATCCATTAGAGCTTGCATCCGAAAAGTCTCCTGGTCCCGTCTCGAAGAGTATGACGAAGTTTTCGTCAGCCCTTGCAACTTTGTTAACAGAACCTATTCCCACCGTCCGTCCCTTCTTCCTAGGAGCCACCTTTAAAAGAAAACATATTAATATAGTTAATTATATTAAAGTAGTCAAATTAATTTAAATAAAATTTTAAAATTTTACCTCTTCGAAGATCATGTCGATCTCTTCTGTTGTCAATTTGATAAGTAATCCATCGGAAGAATGCTGGCTTAGTTGGGTCTCCCACTCTTCAACCCGAGCAGCCACATCGTTGAAGAGTCTCTCGGACGCAGGATCGACAAAATTCTCGTCTGATGTGGCGTGAGTAATCTTGAATAGATCAGACAGAGATGGAAAGACTCCAGTCTTCTCAGGCTACAAACATAAAGAATAGATAAAATTAAATATTAAATCTTAAAATTAAAATTAATTAATAAATATAAATTTAAAAGAATAAAAGTAAAAATTACAATTAAAACTTACAGCTTCTAGACGGATCCTAGCATGGGTTTTTGTCCGGTTCTATAAACCATGGGAAAATGACCATCTTTATCCTTCGTTCTTCGGGAAGCAGAGCACGAGTTAGCCTTACGGATCGGGGAGGGTAGCTTCCAATAGGCGATGAGGCCATCCCATGTGTCCTTCGTGATCTCGATGGGCTTTCCCTCATAAACGTAGTACTCCCACTTGTCCTTCCAATCTGAGACGTGTTGCAAAGGCAGATCTTTTCTTTTGCAAAAAAATCTCTCTTCACGCTCTCGTTGATTCCTAAGGACCAGTTCCACCGTTTCTGAAAGAAACAAAATTATGAAAGAAATTAAAATAAATAATTAATTATTAAAAATAAAAATTTATTGTTTAAAAAATTACCGTAAAACATTTAAACCATGTCGTCTTAACGTGATCTGGAGTCATGGTCCAGTTCGGATAAGGCCCGTTGAAATATCCCTTGATCGTCTCCGAAACGCTCCGGCGGTTGTTGGTCCCAAATTTGAAAATAGAGCTAATTTGTTAGAAAATTAAAAATATTATTCAATTTTAAAATAAAAAAATAAAAAAAATTTAGTAACAAACCAGTAAGTACCCGACGGTTTATCGGGGTCCAGAATATCCAAACCCTCTCGTCCAAGCTGGGCAAGAAGATCCTCCACCGTATATCTCGAGTATGGTGCAGATGGAGGCACACGCAAATCTGGATGAATTGCATCTGGTGGGGCAGGCTGAGGTGCAGCAGGTGGAGCTGCTGGAGAAGGAGGCATCAGAGGTGGAGGAGGAGGAGGGCTCCAATGAACTCTCTGAGATGTCTGGGAGTCAGGAACTGCCTCGGAAGATGAAGGGCCGGAAGAAGATGGCCCGACACTATCGCCAAACATCTGAGAACAAGTGGCCGGTGCTTCCTAGGAGTCATCTAAATAATAAAAAAAATATTAGGATCAATTTAATTGAAAACCGAAACCTAATCTTTGAATATTGTTCTGGTACCTAACTAACCACCTAAACTAATTACCTATAAACTAACCACCTAACTAAACTAATTTAAAAAAAAATAAAAAATTAGAGAGAGAGACAGTATCTTAGTAAGGAGGGAGAGGAGATTGTGAGAAGTGAACGAGGCTCGGCCTCGTTCTGGTGTATATATAAGAATGACGGTTCCTCGTAAATTTGTCGTAATTTTACGACGAAGTTACCACGCTCGCACTTTTAAAGTTACGACAAATTTACCAGCGTTTTTAACGTTACGACGAAGTTACGACCCCCGCATTTTTAATGTTACGACGAAGTTACGAGCTCGCATGTTTTGATAGATTACGACGAAGTTACGTGGAACTATGTTTTATGACAAAGTTACGTGGATCTATGTTTTACGACGAAGTTACCATGCCCGTGTTTTTTTACGAAGACTTTACTATGAAATATATGAAACACCGAAATCAAATCCCGAAACCCCAAAGTTACATATCTATAACACCATCATCTCCTTTACACGTTCATCATCTTTATCAAATATCTTAAACCCAAAATTCCAAATTTATTTTTTAAAACCAAAAAGAATAAGTATTATATAAAACAACATTTTTCACACATACATTAAGTCTATTAGCTAACTGGTATAAACAACATTTGTTACATATATTACATCATTCTGAATCGTTTGAATTCTCATCAATATCAATACAATGATCATTGTCGCTTCCATCGAACTCGTCTTCACGTGCTTCATCTGTCACATCGAATGGGAGTAGTCATTGCATAAACACATGACAACCATTACTCTTCATTCCTGAGAACTTTTGAACTCGTTCAATACATCTTGACAGATTTGAAATATAACCATCGGGGGAACTTAACTTCTGATGCAACCCAGTCAAACAAAGTCGTCGTCGCCTATGGTGACAACCGGAAGATGGGAACATGAACGTTTCCATTGCTCTTAATATGTATAACTCATTTCTTGAGCAAATATTAGGTAAGTACATCCTTGACTTTTTGTTATCTTTTGTCTTTCCTGGGATGTTCAGTATTGTATTCATGATGTTGTCAAAAAAGTTCTTCTCTATATGCATCATATTCAGGTTGTGGTGTAAATGAAGATCCTTCCAGTAAGGCAGCTCTCTATACTCTTCTTATACCAATTGTGAATGACTCCATACCCATCATGCATATTTCCAGGAACATGCTAATTTCCTACATGCTTGACAGTTTCCGGAGCTCCGTAATAATCAATTTCCGCTTCAATCTGTTGGCTAGTGAGATATGGGGGAGGACGGTCTCTGACAACTTTTTGTACCTAAAAAATGGCTTATTTCTATTGTACGGATGGGAGAGGGGAAGAAATCGACAATGACAATCAAACCAACAACTCTTCCTACCATTCTTCAGTTGAAAAGCATCCGTCAATCCAAGACAATATGGACAAGATAATCTTCCATGTATTGTCCAGCCAGACATCATCCCATAAGCAAGAAAGTCACTAATCTTCCACAGCAGAACTGCTCGCATCATAAAATTATTTTTCATGGAACAATCATACGTCCTCACCCCTTCTGACCACAAGTCCTTTAGCTCTTGTATCAATGGTTGAACAAAAACATCTAGCGACCATTTTGGATGCTTCCCCCCATGGATTAATATGGTCAAGAATTGAAATTCTTGTTCCATGCACATTTCCGGCGGCAAATTGTACGGCGTAAGAATGACAGGCCACAAAGAATATTGTCTCCCATACATACCAAATGGACTAAATTCATATGTGCATAACCCAAGATAGACATTTCGAATATTTATAGCTAAATCTAGGTGTACTGTGTTGAAATGTTTCCACACTCTTGCATCTGACGGATGAGCGACCTCACCATCCCTCTGGACATGTTCAGCATGCCGCCTCATCGCTGCAGCAGTCCTCTCAGATTGATATAATCTTTTCAACATGTCTGTAGTCGGTAAATACCACATCCTTTGGTACGGTACCTTATTCCTCCCACGTCCTTGCGGTTTGAATCGTGGTTTCTTACAGAATCGACACTCTTCTAGCTTCTCATCGTCCTTCCACTAAATCATGCAGTTATCGATGCAAACATCTATCATCTCCGAAGGCAACCCAAGACTATAAACCAATTTCTGAATCTCATAATAAGATTCAGCTGACACGTTGTCTTCTGGCAAATACTCTTTAAACAACTCCGCCCATGCACCCATGCAATTCTCAGGTAAATTATGATCCGTTTTAATATTCATCATCCTAGCTGCTAGTAAAAATTTAGAGAGACCTTCTCCACATCCAGTGTAGATTGGTTGATTTGCAGCATCTAGCATTTCATAAAACTTTTTTTCATCTAAATTAGATTATTCAACATTTCTATCTTCATCAGTTATTGTTGTAGTTGTTTCTGAAAATGCATCAGTGATCATGTCGTGAACCCTATCATGATCAACCATCTTGCTCCTCTTGATAGTAACTATATTCATTGTGCATATGATTCGGTTCTTCATTATTACCAACATCCTCAAAATTATTATTACTACAACTAGCTTCATTTCCACCATAACCCTCTCCATGTTGATATCAAATATAGTACTGTGGTGTAAATCCTCTGTTTACTAAGTGCTTCCATACAGTTTCACTATGTCCAAATTTTGAATTTTTGCATTTCTGACAAGGGTATAACATCTTACCGCTTTCTTGCGTGATCGGTGTACAACCCACCTGGTACATGAATGTCTCTAGCCCGCTCAGAAATGCATCTGTCACTCTACCAGTGGAATCTTTATGCGAATACATCCAACTCCGCTCGGCTTAGTTTCTCCAATCTCTGTAAATACAACTGGTGACTAATGAATAAAATGGAATAATGGATTCCTTATTATTCATAAACTCTTTTACCATTTATAAGGAATAGTTTTCATTCCTTCTTATTTTTTTTTTATTCTAGAAGAATATAGAACAAATATTTTCCTCACTAAAATTGATAAAGAATAATCTTCATTTTCATTTATCTAATTTTATTCTTCTACATTTTTTCCCTAATCTTTCCTAATATTCCTATAATGATCACCGGTTAGACCCGATATTCATTAATAAATAATGACAAAATAAATAACATGTAAAAATATAAACCATTATATACTATAATGATATCAAACAAAGTGCAAAACAACAATGATATATAATTACACGATATATAATATGAAATTGCAAACAATATATAATTTCTAGTTTTTTTAAACAGTATATATAATTGTTTTACCATATAATCAAATACAAACAACTTTACAATAAAAAGAAGGATACGTGAAGGAGTATTAAGTAAATTCCAACCTAAACGTCAAACTTCACCACGTGTTCAAGTTCTAAAGAAACACACCAAATAGCTCTTTCCCTCGAAACCCTCGTGACCTGAAGAAACCCTAACGCGGCGGCTCCTCCCCCGGCATCCGCGACACTAGCGGCGTCGGAGGCTACTCCTTCAACTCTCCCTCCCCTTTTCCTTTTGTCTTTCTGGTACCATTCCATCCCTCGGCGACATACTTGCTGTCTCTGGTGAGTTTAACGGTGGCTAGTGGCTGTTCTGACCACGGCGGAGAAAGAACTGGACATATCGAAAGCGGATCTGGAGCGGCAGTGAGTCGAGTGAAGAGGTGGTCACTGGTTGGGTCGGCTTTTAGGGTTCTACTGTCGAGTTCAGTTCGAGCTGTTTTACTTTGGTCTCGTCGGCTCCCAGTGAAGAGGCGGTGGCGTGTGACTGTTTGCTTGACACTTTGGATGCGGATTTGGAGGTTGGTCTCACCTTGCCAACCATTGTGTCAGATCTGCAACAAATGGGTGGATATGGTGACGATAGGAGCTGCCTCGGCGTATGAGATGCTCTATGTCTTCTACCGCTCAAGAGAACTCCAGAGTCTCTCTCTGGAGGCACACCGAGGTTCGTACGGAGGACGTGTGTTCACCAAACTTTCTCTCGCGATGTGTGTACTGTTTCTTTCCGGAGACCGTAAAGAATCGTCTATGGTTTGGTCGGAGAAAGAAAGGGAAGTGCTTCTTCTCTGTTCAAGCAGTGTTGCGACATTGGCGTGAAGTCGTCTGATTAGGAGAAGTTGTTTCTTCGGTTCTCGGAGACGAGTCATGACAGTCCTTCTGCTTTTTCGAGTGGTCTGCGGGAGAGCTCGAAGGACCAATGGTGATCATGATTAGAGGCATGGTATGCGCAGTACCGATTATTGTCTTATCCGGTAGTTGTGCCTCTTCTTCTGCTGTTCAGGTTCAAAGCTGTCCGTTAATGGAGCCATGACCTAAGCCCGTTTTTTCCCCAGCTACGAAACCGTTGTCCCGAAGCCCTCAGATACATGGAGAGGAGTAAGCGCTGGTTTGGCGTTGAAGTAACTGGTCGGCCAAATTCTTTCGATCTCTAATCCAGTTGCTAAGAGCTCTAATTGAAGACCTCTCTCAATCGTGAGAAGAAGCACCTTTCCGGTGATGAGCAATGGTCGAGCTCAAAATTCCAATCAATAGCTCCATTCGCTACGTGCGTTTCTTAGAATTCTCATTATTTGTTTCTGCAGGCTAAGGATATGTTTTGTATTCTGGTTTTTAGTGGTAGAATTTAGTGGTTTAAGAGTCGGTTCATTCCGAGTAGTGGAATGAACTTGTTCTCAGAGTGGTGAAAAATGTGATATCATATTGATTCGGGTAGCGTAGGATCCTTCTAAGTGTTCCTAGGTGATACTAGATCCCGATATTGTATATGAGGTGAAAATCTTGTGAGGTTGTAATCTCGTTACGTTAATGCAAAGTTGAAGTTGAACCAAAAAAAAAAAAAAAGAAAAAAAGAAGGATAAGTGCGTCAAATTCAAGTTAACTATTGGAAACTATTGTGATAGACAACATTGTACATAAAGTAGTAGGTTCGAAAGCTCATACACGATATTTTTTCCTGTTACTTTTTCCCCTAGATTTCTAATCAGTGCATTTACTAATTGTAGGATCAACCGCGAGATAACCATATAGCTTTGAGTCTAACCCAAATACATCATTGGGAATCTTCCAGACTATGCAAGTAATCATGGCAGTCATTAGTATAGTGAAACATAGAGTAAGTAACCACCGTATATGGAGAAACTAAGCCGAGCGGGCAAGGCAATGTGTTTACAGAGATTGCACTAACAAAGGCCGAAGTGGTGAAAAATACTTTTCATCTGCATTGACTATTGATGTTAACAGAGCAAACTCGGTTTCTTTTTGGTTCGATGCAGAGAAGATTTAATAATCGATCTTGCTAGACTAGTAGAGTCAACAATATTAACCAATAAACCTAAGGCTTTTACAAGATTTGAGTAACACTAAGCAAATCCTGGAGGAGGGAGTCTCCACAAGATTGACTATGTGTGTAACATAAGTCTTAATTTGAAAACCAATCAAACATATCATCTTTCTTCTTCACCTCAGAGAATAAACATAACTCTTGTTGGTGCCTTCCTCGGTAAGCTCGACTAGACCCGGCATCTATTCTTGTAGAGGGTGGTTGTTCTGAAGACATACCAAGCCTCAGTGATAAATCGCAGAGCCTCTCTGTTGTTTCTTCCGGGGCCTTTATACCAATAGGCATGCCAATGATTATGGGGGTTTCAGGGACTCTTAAAGACATGTCCACTTGATCATTACCTCCGTAATACAAAGGATAGACTGAACCCAAGTTGACTGGAGCTGGAGATGGAGATGGAGCAGTGGTAGTCCCTAGTTTTCTAGCCAATGGCTTTTGCTGCATCGGCATGGATTCATGTAGAAACGGGTAACCGCGAGGAGGTGGAGGAGCAACACGGCTGTTGCTGTTATCAGAAACATCCACAGGGATTGCCGCTTGAACAGTATGGCTTGGTTTGGTCGATCTTTGAGCTTGATGATGATAATCATGATGGTATTGCGGGTCATTAGCGGAAGCAGAAACCGGTTGTTGGATCTTTGGAGCGAGGTAAGTCCTTATATTACTATGTCGTTGGCTTCTAGAAGCTCTTACAGCAATGCAACCAAGGTTAAGAGCAGCTGACAGCAGCCAAAAAAAAAAACACCACAATGAAACAGTACAAACCAAAACCTCATTTTGACAAGTTTACATAACAATAAAAATGCAGAGTTTATGAAAAAAAGCAAGGTTACCTTCAACACAAGGAGGCAAAAGAGGGCCAGTTTCAGTGGTTTCATCTCGTCTAATAATGGTGTCGATAGCATCATTGACTCTATTCCACAGAGTATCAGCATCTGTATACTCTTCCTAATGGGAATCAAAAATCGAAACTCAGCGTGAAGCACATATAAAAGAGAGGAAAGTTGGTGAGAAGGACCTCGGAGTTGGCTTTAGAGTACATGATTTCCTCGGCTTTCAAGACGACAACAGGCAACTTCTCCTGCCACTCTTTGTTCTTCCTCGTGCCCGCACTGTGAGCTTCCATGGCGAGTCTGAATTATCCAAAACCCCAAATTTCAAAAACCCTAAAAAGAGTTTAGTAATCGAGAAAGGTGAGTGAGAAAAACCTGAAGATCTGGCGGATGATGGAACCTCGAATTGGTTGGTGACGATCGCTATGCCAAGCTCGTTTCACGCACTCGTAAGGTCTAGCACCTGGCCGAGGCATCTTCTTTCTCAGAGTCAGAGCCTAGTCGCTATGGCTAGGAAAATGGAGAAGATTTAGAATCTTTTTAACCGATCCACGGTATTATAAAGGGGGAGAAGCTCAAATAGATCTGAAATATGAGTTCATAGCGTTAGGTCTCAGTCATCGCGGAATCTCCGTTGTCACTGCGTCTCCATCGTTCGTCGCCGTCACAGCTGCTCCTTCTGGAAATGACTTAGGGACCAATTCTCTAAACACGAAACGAACCGGCTTTGTGAGTTTACAGTTATGCCCCTCGTATGGATTTTAACGGCTTGTGTGGATTTTTAGTCAGAATGCTAGTTCAACCGGTAGCCCATATTCCGGATTTTAACGGCTTGTATGGATTTTATCAGATTTTTACCAGTTCCGTCGATTCGGATTTGATTTCAAAATGCTGGTTTACGATATTGCATATCCACTGAAGATATGTTTTACTTATATGATTGCTTCTTATACGGTTCGATATAGAAAGGAATGATTTATATATTATCTAAAGATACAAATAAACTAATTACAAGAGAGAAATCAATGTAACAAAATCTGAAAAGATGAGCTCTACAATATTTTATATCCACTAAAGATATGTTTTACTTATCTGCTTGATTCTTTTACAGTTCAATATGGAAAGGAATGATTTATAGCTTATCTAAAGATAGAGATAACTACACGTCCAAATATGTCAGTCTCAAAAAAATTTAAATTATCAAATACCAAGTTATGTCTAAAGCAAAAGATTTTAAAAAAGTTTTCAAAAAGATGGATCAGTACAATAATGGTGATATCTCATGGGAAGAATTAAATTTCCATGGCATAAGCAAATGTTTCTTCCTATGACAATGTCTCAAGTGGATAATATGTTTGGAGTGCTTGAAACTGTAGGCGAAGACCGAGTATTTGGAGCTTCTAAATATTTAGTTAATCAACTTCATCATTCATCTCTTTTCCGGTTAAACATGAAGACGTGATTAATAAGGAGCTAAATAAAGAGGTTAGTAAACTAAAAGTCGATCATAATGCCAAGAACATATAGAATCAACTTGAACACGGCTATCGGTTGAACCGATATATAACTTTTACTTATTTTCCTTAAAAATTTTAATTCCGTTATTAAAATCTGTTTTGTATTCTAAACAAAAATTTAGGTTTTCAATTTTTACTATCATCTTTCTTTGCTGCCGACTGTATATGTGTTTCGACTTTTTATGTTTTTTTTTAATTTTTTATTTATTGTAATTTACTTGACATTTGTTGTTTTGTTTTATTATTCTACTAGTGGTTTTCCGGCGCTATGTACCGGTTTTTCTAATATTAATATTACTTCGTTGGTTTTATAATTTAGAACATTTTAAATATTATTTAGAAAAAAATGTATCAATGATATAGAGATCTATTAATTTGATAGTAATCTGGTGCAGCCATGAGTAGAGACATTGGAGAGCTAAGTGAGTCTGACGAGGAAGAGCCAGACTTGAGCCGAGAAGAGCCAGACTTGAGAAGAGAAGAGCCAGACTTGAGTAGAGAAGAATCTAATGAGCTAGTCAGCTTGTGGGGTGGACCAGTAATCAGATCAAGACTGAGAGGACAAAAGAAAAGCCTCCAACACTTAGCCAAATCCGTGGGGCTTAAATCAGAAGAGGAGAACCAAGATTAACCAGCTTGTTGGTTTAATTTTATTTCAGTGTAATTTGATTTCATTTAAATTAAACCAATTTCGGGTAGGATTAGGATTTATTAAAAATCAATTTCGATTGGGTTTAGTTTAGGAATTAGATTAAACCATCTTGGTTTATGATTAGGGTTGCTGGGGGTTTTCTATTTATCTTTCTACGCGCATAACATTTTAAGTTTAAATATATGCATGACAATATAAGTTTAAACATATGCATAACAATTTGAAAGTGTAATAGCCAAATTGTTTATTATTTGATTGGCAATTATTAATTTTAATTACGATATAAGATTAATTTTAAAATGTGGACTTCATACAATAATTATGGAAAACTTAGTGTTTATACGTTTATTTATTATGTTGTGAATATATATATACTTATTTATTTATTTATTATGTTGTGAAATTATTACCTTTTGCACATAGTATATATGAACAATTGGATATGAAAATACTACCTTTTGCACATAGTTTATAATCTTATTAAAATTGTTAATTTAGTTATTAAGATAATATTACACATTTAAATTGAATAGTTTAGTAATCTTGTCTCACTTATAGTGCAGTTTTTAATATATAGTCTTACTATAAATTATTTTCCCAAACTTTCTATAAAAATAAAGAGATAAATAAATATTCATTGTTTGGTTTTCCTCGTGATTTTGGTCACCTCGACTTGTATTAGTAACAAACGTCACATGCCCAATTTCAGCTATGGTCTTTGTCTTAAAGACTGAGACTTTATATTGTCCTATTTAGTACTTCACATAAAAGGAATTACGATAAAACAAGCATCACATTTAAATTGTGTAAGTAGATACCCTGCTCAACAAAATCAAATAAATAACACCATAAGAAAATTTAAGCACAGCCAAATACTTGTCGCACTTTCCTCAAAGATTACCAAAAAATGGAGGAGTAAGTATCTCTCGTGAAGACTAAACAACCAACAAACATTTTGTGCAAGTTATTTTTCATAAATGGAAGAACCATAGAGAAACAGAAATGAGTGATTGAGTACTGTGCGAGTTGTGTCATATCAAAAGGGGTTAAAAGAAGCGTTTCTCCTTTCAGTTGTGTCCAGTGTCCACATCAGATTCATAAGAAATTGCATATGATACTTCCTTCTTTGCCATGCTCTCTAAGACACCGAGATAGATTTTGGAACCAAAGATCAAAATCATGAAAGAAGACCGTAAATACAAATTAAGAGAGTCGATAGCACTATGGTACCATGCTATATCTGTAGAAGGGAGGCTGGTAGCGAGAAGTGAAGATGCATTTGAAGGCTTGTTGTTGTTGTTGTTTAGTGGTATGGTCATAGGAGAGCAGCGGCGCGTAAATAAGACATCAATGAAGGAGGGGACGGAGGATTTTTTTTTTTTTGCTAGCATATTTATAATTGAACAATCCTGAAGAAAGACAGACAAATACAACTTTAGTGTTGGTTGTGTTCAACTAATCTAATCATGTTTAAGAAGAAAAACAAATTGATATCAGAATACGCTTCGAACGTAGAGAATCAAAAGAGCTAATATAACGACAAAAAAATTATACAAAAGCACAAAAGCAAAATTTTGGAAGATAAGGCTTATCTTCATCATCAAAGGTATTGCATAGCACCCATTTCTCTATCCTCCCGAGATAAGGCCTGGTCATCTTCCACTCTGAATTAAGTTGATGGTCCCGTGGATGAGTGTAGACTGCAACACATCAAGAACGAACCAAACATTTAGACATCGAGGTTTGTGAAATATGTAATTGACAGAAATAAGAAACAGAAAGTTGTCGAAGTTACATGTTCATCGAGAAGAAGCATGTCAACACTCATAAGCTCTCCACCTTTCCTGACATTGCGAGCTTCCCAGAACCTCAGAAGACGCAACTCCGCTGTGTTTGAGCAACAGACTGCTATCAAGTTGGCGAGAAGAACATAGGAAGACGACATATTTGAAGGGGATGTGTCGGATTGTTTAAGCTATAAGATATCTCAATGGTGTAGATCTATCGCTCCAAAAACACTTATTTATAGGTCGACCTTGGATCTGTTACATACACCACTCGTTAATGGTAATAAATGAGACGAACTGGGAAGGGAGGTGGGGTGGAGCTTAATGATTGTATTAAAGCTTGAGTTTAAGGAAAATAAAAGATGCTACAGGAAACAGGCACGATGGAAGGACACATCATCGAACTGGAGAAGAGGGCACACCAAACCGTAAACATAAAGCGGGCCAAAAATATCAAAGTAGTGATGGCCCAATGAATTAACAGAAAGCCCAACGATTACTCCGCGAATTAGAAGAAAGAAAAAAGAAGCTCTCTCTTTACTCGACACGTGGCGCAATATGGGGATATGAGAGATGAGGTGGCGGCGTCTGGAGAGTTTCTCTTCAACTTTATTAGTATATATATATATAGATAGAAGTTCTAACTTCTACCACATAAACTGTGTTTTCTATTATTTGTCGTGAATCACATGACTTTATTTATCTTTTTGTTTTACAATTTTTTAAATAACTAATGTTTTGTGATGAATGAATGTCACTTAAACTTGCATTGTTATTTTTAAATTATTTTGATATATATTTATGAATGTTTAGATGAATGGTGGAGATATTGTGGATGTGATGCTTCAATTTTGTAAAAGTTAGCAATATGAATTCTTAGTCGAACTGTTTCTTCATCTCGATGTGAGCGTAATTGATTATAATGAATTAGAGAATGTTCTTGATGAAAAATATCCCAAAACTGATGAAGTGACAAACCCATAAAATTTTTATGATAATTTTAAAATATTTGATTGAACTTTCTGATTTTTTATCATATATAATATTGACTAAACTATTTTATTTGTCATTCTTAGATTTTGTTGAAAATTTCACTATGCCACCTGAAAAAAATGAAGTGGACGATGATAGAGAGAACCAAAATTAGTTGATGTGATATGGTGATAAACAACGAAAGAGAATATCATAAATGTAAATTATAAAATTACTTAAAAATTATAAACAACGAAAGCGGATATTTAACAATTGTGACGATTTGATTATTATGTAAATATTTATCTCCGCGCATGAGCATAGGAAAATCATATACCAGTTTATGCTTGGTATAAAATTAAAACTAAATTATCAATCAATTATTATAGTATATCCGAGTAAAGGTACATTTCATGCCCCTGAAAAACTTGAACTCGATTGAACCAAACTTGAGTAGGCACCCAAATGTCCAAGCTTAATCATCATTCTAACTAATTCACTATATTAATTATGTATATAAAATTAGATTTTGTACTATTTTAATAAAGTAAACATGTTGATAAAATTTTACGATGAAAATAAATTGCAATAGTTTATTATATTGCAATTACTTATTTATTTTGTAGTTTTATGTTTTATATTATTTTAGTTAAGACTATTATTTATGAGTTATTGAGTTGTGATTTTTTAACGTATTTAATTTTGCAAACTATTCAACTTTGATACGGTGTTTGTTTATAAAATTCTAATTTGATTTTAACTTGGTGCAGTTAGTATCTTATCATTTGTATGGTTATTTCGATTATAATATCGTATTTTGATTTATTATTAGGATTCATGAATTTAAAAAAAAATGCACAAATCACTTATATAATTTATAAACTAATAAAATTCCAAAATTGAAACAAAACATATTTAGAAGACCAGTCTGAAATTGCCTTATTTAAATATAACATTACATACCAAAGTTATCAACTGAATTGAAGATTTATCATTTCGATCAAAGTTTTTAATCTAAAACACTCAAATGTTTAGAAAAGTTTCTTATAAACAACATATTAGGTTTAATTTTGTGAAGGTAACACTAAGTGAAAATTGTATGCGCCGCATTCTAAATAGAAATTTTGTTTTTTTGTTGGAGTAACAAATAATATAGGTATTAAAACCTTTTAACCATCTCTATTACATGTTATAATTGTGGCATCAATAACATGTATAGCAAACTGAGTTATTTGAATTTTATTTAAATAGTCATTTTATAATATTCATTTTGATATTTCATCTATTCAAAGATGAACGATTTTTTTCTAACAAAATCAATGGGTTTGGTCTTTTTACAGAGAGTAGATAAGTTTTTTTAATGAATAATGTAAAATCTTAGATATTAATTTAGTAGTGTTTATAATTCAGAAATGAAAGAATTATTATTTTTATTTATATAGAGCATACAAACATACATATTATTAGGACTGAGAATTTCTTAATTTAGAAGGAAAATATTGATTAAGAGATTAAAAATTAATCAAATAAAAATAAACAGTAGTTAAGAAGTTTCTACTAAAGAGACAAATTTGTGAATAAAATTTAATTAAAAAAATAAAAATGTTTTAATGTCCTAAAAAGGTAATTTCTGAATAATTTGATGTATTTATTTTATTATTAAGATATTACATATTTTAATGTCATAAGAAAATTTGGTTTTTTACTGAACCACATGTTTCAAATATAAGAGAACTGCTATATTTTTATTTTAGTATATTTGCTCTTTGATATTAGGTTCCTTTTTATATATATAAAATAATTTTTTTTTAATTATTGTATAAAATTCATAATTTTTGTATATTTTTATACTAAAGCTATTTTATTATATTTTTTATTTATATAATAAATTTATTTTTATAAAATTACATGCTTAAATATGAAAATTGATATATATATATATATATATATATATATATATATATATTAAAAGATATTTTCTTTTTATATTAAATTCCTTTTTGATTTGTAACCAAAAAAAAAAATTATGTTTTCATTATTTTCTAAATATGAAAATGCTATATATTTATATTAAAGATATTTCTTTTTGATAATAAGGTGATTTGGAAAAAAAATAAAAAAAGGTAAACCAAAGATATATATAATGCATGTTAATAATAAACCCAATTCATTAAAGTTATCATTGTAATTAATCATTCTAATAATTAATATGAGAATGACACATAAGAAATTAACTTTTCAAATAATATTATAGTGATCTCGAAAAGAACATTGATCGGAGGAAATTCAGTTTCTCCATAGACAAGCTCCTAAGAACATCATTAACCCACAAACCCATTTGGGTCTCTTAATAAATATTTTAGTATTTAAATGTAATTAAAAACTCTAGTTAAGAGACACCTTGATTTTTCACTCCAATGCTAGTTTCTTATTTAGGGGTTCCTAAAAACAAAAGTTTTAACATTACAAAAGTTTTAACATTGCAAATCAAATCAGAACTCTAGTTAAGAAACAAAAATTTCTCGTTTTAGAGATAATAACATCTATCACCTATTCCCAAATTCTAACAAGTGTATATTCTGATCAGACCAATGGATACTTAAAGAAGCTCTAAGGAATTCGGAAAATTGGAGAGAAATCAATTAAACCCGAAAAGATGAGAAAATGATAACCTGTGAGGATTTACAGAGGAAAGGAGATGAAGAGAATACACCGGAAAAGTCCTACTCCTACCATGGCTTCTTCTTCTTTCTTCTTTCTTCCTTCTTCACGGTAGAGAGAGCCAGAAGAGACGTCTCTTCTTTTGCTTGATTAAGAGACGTAGTTTCAGATAATTGCTATTATTTTTTTTTAATTCTAAAAACACTAAGAGACGGGACTAAAAGACCCCGTTAATGATGCTCTAAATTAAAGACACAAAGATATTACATACTAGAACTGGAGAAAGGTCAAAATATCTACGTGGCCAACACAAAAATGATAAGAAAAAATAATAACATCAAGAATCGGAGAGAAAAAGCCCATGCATAATTTTTTTTGAAATCCATGCAACCTTCGAAACCACTGCATCACCAGAAAATCAGCGGACTTCTCAAAAATCGACAAAAGAATTTTACCACCAAAAATTCTAAAGCTTGATCTACAAAATTAAAAGATTTTTTGGACTAATCACACCATCAATCAAACAGATTTAGATCTTTCGATCACAGAGCAAGGTAGATCTTGAACATATCAAAAATTTAAGCCGTTCTTGAATCAACAACCATTTCGCCATCATAAGCACTGATTTCAAATGCCGGCTTCCTGGGATGACGTCGCTCACTCTCTCCTGTCTCAATCGGGAAGTAGACACCGTAACTACCTGTCCATAGTCACTTGGCACAAGCCACGATCTACGATCTCTGGTGGGAACGGAATGATCGTCTACACAGAGGTAATCACCGATCTCCTGATCTGACCATTAAGAAAATCTCCTCCACAATCAAGAACAGAATATCAGCTCTCAGACCTGAGAATAACCTGTGAAGATGAAGCAATAAGAAACAAGATGGTTGGTTAAGGTCTCAAGACAATGGAGATTCCACTACAAGAGACAAGCATGCATGGTTGGTTAAGGTCTCAAGACAATGGAGAT
>NC_027754.1:13674840-13679976 GCF_000695525.1 Brassica oleracea var. oleracea
TTTTAACATTGCAAATCAAATCAGAACTCTAGTTAAGAAACAAAAATTTCTCGTTTTAGAGATAATAACATCTATCACCTATTCCCAAATTCTAACAAGTGTATATTCTGATCAGACCAATGGATACTATTAAACTCAGTATATCAATTTTGCAAGAAAAGAAACTAGTAAGTGGAAACTGAAATTCACCTTCCAATGATAGACCGAGTATATCTCTGACCTGTAAGCATGTACTCAACTGACCAGCCTTGCCTTCCCAGACTCGTATTCTTGGATCACTTGTGGCTTCTCATTGATCAGCTACACAACCAACACATCTTCATATTAGCATCATTACAAGAGAAAAAAAAAGAGACAGAGTGAAGAGAGAAGTAGTGTACTTGAGCAAGTTGGGAATGGGTGAGCTTCTTCTCCCCTCGGGCTTGCATGATTGATTTCTTCAACTCAGTAGGCACACGTTCATCTGATTTAAAATAAAGCTGAGTGATTTTCAACCATCCCTTGCTGCATAATGAAGAGCAGTGCGACCACCATTGTTTTTGACATTCACATCAGCAACTGAACACACAAAAAAAAAACAAATCCATCATCATACGTCTCCGAGCATCTTCCCTTCATCAGGATTTACAAAGACGCTCGCGTCGAGCGTCTCACCGGCACCGAAATCATTCCAACATCACTAGACAAAACAAACGGCATCGTTACAAAAGACGTAATATACTCACCGGAGCATAACCTCTCCGTCCGTCTCTTCCTCCCTCACAAAGCCACCGCTGGTAAAATCAATCAAGCAAATAAGATTCTCCTTATTTACTCTATCTCTCTCTCTCTACTTTCTATATTAAACATCTCTCTCTCTTGTTCTTCACTATGTTCTTCAATTTCTAACATAACCCCCTGGCCAGCGAATTAATACAGCTCTGGTTCTCTCTGTTTCTCTCTGTTTCCTGCGTGATCGCTGTCTATTACCCCGTCATCTTTCTCGTCTTGTCTAATTCTAACTAGGGTCCTAATCGTTTTTTTTTATCTTGTTAATCTTCTTCTAGTTAGAAGGGATGGGTCTTTTATTATAAAGTGGGATGCTAGTTTGGGCTTTCTCCTTAAAAGTGTACTAGGTTCTAATTGGTTTTTGTTTAGGTTTGTATTAACGTGGGCTGAGAGCCACTTTTGCTACTCATCATATTTTTAATTTAATGCAAGAATCAGTTCAAAAAAAAAAAAAAAACAAATAATGAAAGTTAAGAGAAACGTCAGACTCCGGTACTCAGAAGGCCACATAAACCGACCACCTGAAAAGAAGCCACATAAACCGACCACCTGAAAAGAAGCCACATAAACCGACCACCTGAAAAGAAGCCACATAAACCGACCACCTGAAAAGAAGCCACATAAACCGACCACCTGAAAAGAAGCCACATAAACCGACCACCTGAAAAGAAGCCACATAAACCGACCACCTGAAAAGAAGCCACATAAACCGACAAAAAAAAAAAAAAAAAAAAAATTAAAAAGCAAACCAATCGCGGACCGTCACGTGTCAGTGGGGCCCGCGAACAGTGTAAGAAACTCACTAAAATCGGTTCTTAATTAGTAGTTTTTGTAACCGATCCTTAAGGATTTTGTGGGGGTCCACGCACTAAGAAATCCACTAACCCCGGATAATCATGCTCTAAAATTGTTGTTTCGTTGTGTAATGATGAATAATAATAGGCCATATAAACAATCATTTATAACAATCATTTATAGTTTAGCACAAGTTGAGACTTTCTCTTCACGTGTGAGAGGTTACATGTGATACATGTTTAGAGAGAGGTTACATGTGATACATTTACACTATTCTTTTTTTATAATATATGTAATCAATAATAATAACGTAAGCTTTGGTCCATTCTCCTTCATTAAGCATCTAAAATTGTTGTTTCGAAGTGTTATGATGAATAATAATAAAATTGAAGGTTTAGAGAGAGGTTACATGTGATACATTTACACAATTCATTTTTATAATATATGTAATCAATAATAATAACGTAAGCTTTGGTCCATTCTCCTCTTCATTAAGCATCTAAAATTGTTGTTTCGCTGTGTTATGATGAATAATAATAGGCCATATACACAATCATTTATAGTTTAGCACAAGTTGAGACCTTCTCTTCACGACCCGATAACGCCTTCCCCATCTATCACGGTCGTCCTATCAAATGCCTAGGTCTCATCACCATTTGTGAAACCCTTGGTTGAAACGCTTTCTTTGAGCATTCAAACCATATAATTATTCTTCTCAATTATGGTCCTGAATCAATGTGTCTCACTATTTGATAATTAATTTTGCTTCCCTATCTCATGTGCATTTCCGTTTCTTTGGTCCCATAAATAGAGATGCAAACGTAAACATTTCTCATCGCTGTTATCCACTCCTTTCCGTAATTAACCTTCCAACCAGGGGCTACACAATGGCGAATTCCCATATACTTTTTCTGAGCTAGAATCCGGTTGTTGTAAGCAAACATCACTTCAAGCAACCATACGCTTCACCGAGCTTACCAAGTTTGTCCAGCTGCTGGAGTCCGTTAATTCCTGAGGAGGTGTTTAGGTCCTGAAGTTATGAGCAACTCTTGGCACTGGCGAACACAAACACCAAGTTTCCAGCTCTGTGTCTTCAATTAAGCGATTGATCTCTATTTTCTAAATCGATTATAATTTCATTTTACCAACGTTGCTACTTTTCCATTGCAGACATCGTTAATGAAGTTAACCACATAACAACCATTTTCAACGAACATATAGGGTACTCAAGGAGTAATGACAAACATTTTAATTGACTGGTTCATTACTCTTGTTGAACCACATACATGTTTACACGTCCTTCTACATTCGTTATAGTATTTTCCAGTTTAAAATTGTCACCTCTCCATTTGTAGTCAGTGTGTTTGTCTGGCAAGCCAAGCCAGCATACACCACCATAAATTGGAACAGGCGGGTGTCAATCCTATGGTCATCGCTCCGACGAAAATTTGTCCAAAATCGTCGGAGGTTTTCCCTATCACTGCAAAATGTGTGTTTCGATATTGTGCATCTGAACATTTTTGGGAGTTACCTAAGCTGTGATTGCAGGTCACATGTTCATTAGTATCACATCTGGGACTCACCTCTACTTTGATAATGACAACACTGCAGCACAGAGTTTCCTGAATGAATCAGAACCTCACACGATAGCCTGCCAGTTTAACTATCCTCTTACACGCTTTCTCATACATTTAACATCGCCTCCTCATGTCCATACATTAACTTATCAACTCTGATTTAGCTTAAAAATCATGCACTTTTCACGGTCCTTACCTCATTGTACAACAGACTGCAGATCTATGTACACCGTCAAAGTTGCAGCATATAAATGTCGGATGGGTGGTGCTACATCTCTTGTTAAAGGTTCTCAGAAAAACTACAGCACGTGATCTCTTCCTTTACTTGTACCGCATGTCATGACTCAAGTGTTGTTGGTGTTGTTAAGTTTTATGTAGCTGTTGGATCAAAGAATCATGCAGGTCCACACAAAGTCACAAATTACACACAAAAAAAGATCCTCTTGCGTACGACTTCTTTTGAATATCCGACAGGTTTTTGGATTAAAAAAAGAATCTTCCATCCCCGGTTTTTTTTTTTGACAAAGAAGCTTTCATCCCTAGTTGCTAAGAGTATCTCCAAAAGAAACTCTATAACTTCAAATATAGAGTTTTTTGTTCTCCAAAAAGATACTTCAAAACTTAAAATTTACAGTTTTAAGGAGTGAAACTACATATTTGAAGTTTTACTACTCAAAACTCCAAATTTGACGTTTCATCTTTTTATTTGCATTCTGGTCCTTATAATTAGTTACACATGATACTTAAGTATTTTTTTCATTTATCGTTTTAATATTTAGAAATTTTGTATATTATAAATATTTCAAATTTATTTTTATAAATTCAAATTTTACACATAAAATTAAATAAAAATTTTAAAATAAGATTTATAATATTTAAAACTATAATTAGACAATAAGAATATTACAAAAGAAACTTGATAAAAAGAATTTAAAGAAAATACATGAAGACTTAATTATTGCACAAAATTAAATTTTACAGCAATACTAATAGTCTATTAAATTTGCTCCGGAACCTCTAAAATATTTTCCAAACAAATTTTGTGAAACCGAAGATGGAGCATTATTCCATAAATAATGTGATATTTTGCTTGTAATTTAATATTTAATTATGTATTTCTATTTATAGTTTTATATTTTAGTGTAAGATTTTATTAATTAATATTACTATAATATTTTAATATATGTATTAGTTATCTATAAAATTTTTATGAATTTATATTAATTATGACAAATATAAGGACTATTGTGTAAATTACAAATAATTTTAAAATTAAATTTGAAATTTTGTTTTTAGAGGAAAACACCTTGAAATTTCAAATATATAGTTTTGCAAACTCAAAAATAGAGAGTCTTTTCGAAGATGCTCTAAGCGACGAACATCTTTTATAAAACTCACTAGTATTAAATAAAAGGGAAAATTGCCAAATATGACTTACAACTTGAATTCAAATGCAAAAGTAAACTCAAACTTGAATCAAATGCAAAAGTAGCCTAAAAGACTATTGAGATTACAACCAGCCCCTTGTGAATAAACAAAACAATCGAAATTTTTTTACGTTTCTAACCCCCGTAAGTCGTCTGTCCAGACGACTTTACAGTAAGTCATCTGGACTAGTTCTACTTAGAAATAATTTAAAAATTTTATAAAAAATATTTTGATAAGTGGAAAATTGAAATCATGTAATTAACATATGTTTTAAGAGATATAAATTAAGATATAACAAAAATTAATTGTTTTCAACATAGATGAGTGTAAGTAGTGAGTCATGATATTCTTTGGTTTAGGTTTTGCCAACATATGTTGTAGTATTGTATGTATTTTTAGGGTTAGATTTTGGAATGCATAAATGTTTTTTTGAAAACTTTAAAATTTACCTAAGTGTGTTTATTTCTGTGTATAGTAAACACTATTTAAGTATAACTACGGCTTTATAACGTGGTTATTTAGTTAATTTAGTCAATTTAGTTTAGGGGTTAAATTTAGGGTCTGGGAC
>NC_027754.1:13680155-13681428 GCF_000695525.1 Brassica oleracea var. oleracea
AGCCGCTTCCTCTATATAAGATCTGAGAGGAAACCCTAGCGCGCATTCTCTCAGAGGCGTCTCGTTGAACTCCATCGCCGGTAAGTTATATCTCTTACTGTCAAGTGATTGATTGAGGAAAAGATGCACATAAAACATTGTCTCTATCAATTTATGCACTCGTTCTTTTTTTCACGGGTGGTCTCGGGATGATCGCAAGCGGCTCGCGTACCTTGCCATCTTCACTGGATACATTGAAGGGAGAAAATATTCAACCCTACACGGGTTAGTCTGGCAAGGCTAGTGATGGAGCTAGAACGGTTTGAGAATTATCCATGGGGGAGAATCGCGTTTAAGGTGCTGATGGACTCTATGAAGGGCAGAGATATTTCGGGTTGCTACACTATTAATGGGTTTGCGCAAGCTCTCCAGGTCTAGGTGTACACAGCTCTGCTGGAATTGGGTGCTAATTATGGTAATCCTCTCCCAAACAATCCGTCTCCACCGATACTGGCTTACTAGGGCCACAAAGGACGCAGACAGTTTAAAGAGGCTATTCTCAGTCAGGTATTTACTGCAATCTGGACGACTTCGCAGAAAACTTAATTAAGTCGTCTGATAAGTCTTCTAACTGGACGATTTAGTAGAAGACTTATAATTAAGTCGTCTAGAAAGTCTTCCAGCTGGATGACTTAGTAGAATACTTATAATTAAGTCGTCTGGGAAGACTATCCAGACTACTTAATTATAAGTCTTCTACTAAGTCTTCCAGCTGGAAAACTTTCCAGACGACTTAATTATAAGTCGTCTACTAAGTCATCCAGTTGGAAGACTTTCCAGACGACTTAATTATAAGTCGTCTGCGAAGTCTTTTCTTTCCATCTTTCTTAATCCGTCAAATATCTAAGTTCATATCTTCTATATACTGCAGACTAGGGTGATCAACTTTGTTCAGAAGGACATTGGTGAAATGTTTCCAAAATGGAGTTTGATGTTGAGGACACGCCCACGGAGAACATAATTAAACTCATGTTTGTGAAGAAACCGTGGAAGTGGACCATGGATTGCTGGGAAGTCACCGGTACTTGGGTCAATATAGAGCCGGCGGTTGTGAGTCCAGCGAAGAAAAAGGTAGTGAAGGAAGACAGTCCAAGACCTCGGAAGAAAGCTCGTAAATAGGCTAGTGAAGAGGTAGCTGCAGTGGCTAGTGAAGAGGTAGCTGCAGAGGCTAGTGAAGAGGTTCATACGACTGTTGGTGGGTTGACCAAAGAGGATATTAAAACCATGTTCAAGG
>NC_027754.1:13681940-13682491 GCF_000695525.1 Brassica oleracea var. oleracea
CATTTGCTTTGTTTCTTGTATGTCAGAACATGTGTGCTTTGTTTATAGTGTGGATTTTGTATATGTATTTTAATGGATCTTTGGACAAAGTCATTGGTTATTATTGTTTGAAATGGATATTTGGTTATTATTGTAAAAACCCATCTTGTATATTGCAGAGTGAAAGTGTTAATGGGACGAACGCGGAAGGAAGAGCTTACCGGAGGATAAAGGTCCAGATGTGCCCGCAGATGCTAGTTCCTCGAAAGATAAAGCTCCAGAACCGAGCCTTGTTCTATTGGACAAAAATCAATCCACTGTCTCGGATTTACAGAAGGAGGATGCTAGATATCTGTAAAAGAGGGATGTTGCTTTGGCACTTTGCCGTGCAAAGAGTGATCGAACAAGGAAACTTGCTGCCTCACAGTAATCTCCTTATACGACAAACAGCATGGCCAAAGTGATCATTCCAAACAAAAAGCTTTATCCAGGCTATAATCCTTTTGCACCAATTGACAAGAAGAAGTTGAAGGAGCTCGCTGATTGGTTGAAAACTTGTCCGTAAGTGTTTG
>NC_027754.1:13682592-13683595 GCF_000695525.1 Brassica oleracea var. oleracea
ATCAAATCCTCCGGACCTCCTTAGAGTGGCTGGAGGACTGTGTAAGTCTTCTGCTATGACTTAGATGACTTACTGATAAGTTTTATTTGTAGACAACTTACCAATAAGTCGTCTACGTAGAAGACTTGTACCATATTTTATATGCAACATATTGATGTTTGGATTAATGTGTTGAGGAAGAGGTACGAAGCTAACCCACAACATTTCAGGAGCGAGAGAAAGTGCTTCCTTGATCATCTCTTTTCTCAGCAATGGAGATTCAACTACAAGGATTTTAAGGGATCGGAGCCCGATCAGAACGGTTTAGGAAGAAGACTCCCTGGTGGGGCGTGGAATTATTATGCAGTCACTATACCATCATTTTGCCAATCGAACAAGGTTTGGGGGACGGATATTGATGATATCTATGCGCCAGTAAACTTCGCCGACAGTCATTGGATTGCTATTTGGATATCGATCCCTAAGAGGCACATAGCCGTCTTTGACAGCATTTGTTCTAGTATCTCCCCAGAAGAACTCGATGTGGTAATGGAGCATTTTCTCTACATGGTCTTTTATCTGCTTGTTGAGTGCGCTTCCTCAGACGAGCAACATGCCCAATACAGCCTGGAGCCATTCACATATGAGAGACCGACCAATATACCTCCGGCCCGAGCTGGTGATTGTGGCGTGTACACTCTAAAGTACATTGAATGTCATGCTCTTGGGATAGAGTTTAGTAAAAAAGACATTGCTAAGGCCAGCGGGAAGACTATGAGGGATAAGATGGCGGTGGATATATTTCAAGAGCTTCCTGACGCGCATGAGTTTGAAAATAAGGACAATGATGCCAACCTGGGTGCGTATGAGGGGTGATAAATAGGCTTCGTTAGATTATTTTGTACGATAGATTAGGCTGATGTGTGTATTTGAACTTTATCCCTATTTTGTAACTATATTCTGCTCATAAGACTTACAGTTAAGTCGTCTGGAATGTTGGACGAAAAGTAGTCTGGAAAGTCTT
>NC_027754.1:13683869-13729051 GCF_000695525.1 Brassica oleracea var. oleracea
ACTAACTTGAAGGTCTTCTGGAAGAAAAAACCCTGGACGACTAACTGGACGACCTTCTGGACGACTTACTTGAAGGTTGTTCACGTTATTTCTTACATTGTGGTTTCGTATGGCCAGTATCCTTGCATTTTGAGCATCAATAAACCCTGTGTTGCTTCCGGGGTTTGCGTCCTCTCATCCTGGATAACTCCAACCAAGATTGCCATCTTGATTTCTTATGTGTTCCCGGACCACGCTTTTCATCCGGAGGAAAGCATTTGGCGTTCCTCAACTTGTTGTCCAACACAAGGATATATATTCTCTAAGTATCCTGCAAACAGAAAATCCTTTGAGTACACTGGACATACAAGTGTGGAGATATGCAAACCAGCAGAAGTTCCAGCAGCTATAGTATGAGAGCAAGGTATTTTCTCCACTGCATAGACACCACAATCACACTTTCCATGTTCCAAATCAACCACACAGTCCATTTTGCCACCTTTCACAAAGAATCGCCATCCATCAATTGGTTGTACCGTCATCATATATGCTATCTCCGATCGAACATCAAGCAAGTATTCAACACCTCGACTATGTCTGGAGCCTGCATCATTTCTGCTGGTAATGAGTAGGTTATCTCCACAGATTTTGTGCTCATGTCCGGGTTATAATATTCTTGAGCCATTGCAAGAAGTTCAGCATGTGTCGAACCTTCCCCAAAAAAAAAATGATTCTCGCTCCTTTGACATTATCAACCACAAAATCCCAACGGCAATCTTTCAACAACCATTCTCCATACACTGCATGTAACTGGAGCATCATCTACAAAAATTCAAAATAAAACACATAAATAAACATGGAGAAAATGAAAGTTTACTAAACATTGACGCAGACGACATACCAGTAAGTCGTCCAAACAGGTCATTTTTGCAATTGAATTTTAAATAGGAGTCGTCCAGCTTTGTTTGTTAAAAAAAACCCTAGACGATCTAGGATAAACGGGTTAGTTTTGCATTTGACCGAATTGTGTCAGATATTTGACTTTTCCTGGACGACTTACCAGTAAGTTGTCTTTGGGTAAACAAAAATTTCAATATTTTATTAAAGCTAGACGACTTATTTGTAAGTCTTCTCAGGTTAGTTTTCAATTCGAAAAAGAAACTTAAATATTTAACTTTACCCAGACAACTTACTTGAAAGTCGTCCAGGTAGACGACGTACGAGTACGACGTACGAGAAAGTCGTCTGAGATAAGCAAGGTGTGACCAGAATCTAGGAAATAAATCTGGACGACTTTGTTTATCCTGGACGACTTTCAAGTAAGTTGTCTTACTTGACAACTTCCGCGTAAGTCGTCTGGGAAAAGTTAAATATTTAAGTTTTATTTTCTAATTGTAAAAGTAACCTGAGACGACTTATAGATAAGTCGTCCAGCTTTAATAAAATATTAAAATTTTTGTTTTCCCGGAGACGACTTATTGGTAAGTCGTCCAGGAAAAGTCAAAAAGCTGACACAATTCGGTCAAATGCAAAACTAGCTTGTTTATCCTAGACGACTTCTCTACGGTATTCTCTAGATTTTTTTTTAACAAACAAAAATGACGACTTACAAGTAAGTCGTCTGTTTGACCAGAAGACTTACCCGTAAGTCTTCTACAGCCAGACTATTTACGGGTAAGTCTTCTACACGAACTCTGGAAAAAATTTCAATTTCATACCTTAAACTAGTGAGATGACTTCCTTAGCACACATAATCTTTTCCTACCACCCAGAATCTCAAACGAAAGTAACCCACCAAGAATAGTATGCTTGAATGGCTCTATCAACCATAAAAAAATTTTGAATCAAAAGCTTGAATTTTTGGATGAATATGAAGGCAAAGTGAAAGAGATGTTGTTTTTAGTTCATAACAAGTGAGAAAGAGAGAATGTAAATCGATTTTAGGTGCATTAAGAGCTTCAAATTGGTTGTTCATGGTGGTTGGGGTATTGATGACAATGACAATCTTGTAATTACCTGAAGATGATGAGGGTGAGAGAGTAAAAATGTCATTTTCGGAAAAAAAAAAATAAAAAAAAATTGTTGGTATTTTCGTGAATTATATAAACTTGTGGGGTAAATAGAACAAAAAAAAATTCAAGAAAAGTATGGATTAGTTTTAAATTTGACTTTGAATTTTGATTCAATATTGCAAAAAACACTAAATAAAAAGGTGAATCACAAAAGTTGTAAACCAAATGAAATAAAAATACCAAAAACCAAACATTAACCGAACTTAATACCGCGTTGGACCGATATTTGATTGACACCATATAGGTGTGTCTACCACTTGGATCACGAAATCTGACTTGTCTCCTCCATTAACCATCCTCGCCAGATTAACTTCCCATCTTTCTCTCTTTGTTCTAAAGATGCAAGCTTTATACATATTCGTCGTCTCTCTTCTTCTCACCCTCAGTTACAGGGTTCGTTCTTCTATTCTCTGCTCCCACGGAATACAAAATCTATGTCTTACGGATCTGACTTTGAGTTTTGATAAATTGGATCGGTTTTTATGATAGGGAGAAGCCACTGGTTCTGTTTTCTTCGTTGATGGATCCAACAACCAATACCTTCGTCCACCTTCAGACCAGGTAATCATTCTCCCTTGCCTCATTTTGAGTTCCAATCTCAAATCTTTCCTGGTTTCTTCGACATTGGTCTTTGTTAGAAATTACGTTCTTCTTTTCATCATACAATTTACTTTTGAGTGTTTGGGTTAGCATCAAGTGGTGGGTAATCACGTTACGTATAGTTTACTTTCTTCCTTTGATATGAAAATCCACAGGCGCTTCCCATGTCTCTCTCTGAAGTATCTGCAGCAGTATCTGCCTTGTTGGGTTTTTCTCCTCCAGCTACTTTGACACCTGATGGCTCCTTCAAGGTTTTTAAAATGCTCTTACAAATTTTGCTAGTTTATATTCTTGGTTAAAGCCCTCTACTTACTTGATCATCCTTTTTTTTTTTTTTTCCGTTGTAGCTGAACAAGATTCTAAAACCTAATCCATTTGAGAGGCCTCGTGCTGCTTTTGTGCTAGAAATCGCTGGAGCTGATGGTATGCTACTAAATACACTGGAAACCTTTCGTGTTCTGTTCTGACATGAACCAAAAATCTTTTATGTCGGAATTTTGAAGTGTTTGTTTTGACGTGCAGATGCGCTTGTGGAAACCTTACCTAGTCATTCTTTCTTGGGCAATGCTGTGAGAGGCAGTATCAGTTCTGATTCTGACAACGCTGCTATTGAACTTCCAGGTGCCGTGATAGCTTGAGTAGCAGAACTATCTGATAAAGCATGAATAATAGTTTGCAGTGTCCTCATTTGGGTTCAAGTCTTCCTTTAAATACATTACGTTAAACTTTTTCCAAAATTCTCCAGAAAGTGGAGTGGCTGTTATGTCTGCCAATGGACCCTCATCTGATGTGACTGACAAAGACATGAATGAGTTTGTAAGTTGACAGTTCCTTTCATTCAAAGTAAATAACACTTTTTATGCCTTTTTTCATTTTAATAGTTAATGGTTTGTTTATGTTATCCGTAGGCATCTTGGTTGGGTGGATCATATGTGGCTGGCTCTGCTGAACCGTTGACTGGATTGCTTAGTATCCCTCTGTCTGGTGGGGCAAACGTGGACTTCCATTTGGAAAAGGTGATTTTTTTAAGTTCTATGAAGTTGTATGGTTTCCAAGGATGAGGTTCCGGAATTGCTTGTAGATATTGTGAGTTCCGTTCCGTTTGAAGAAAGCTTTTGACTTTTGTTACCTATGTGCAGGAAGCAGCGAGGAAATTTGCATCGAACCTTTTGGCTCTATATAAGAATATAAGAGGGGTAGTCAATCTACGTGAGGATTTATCTCATGCTGAGTTAACGGTTGGACGGTTTGGCGGTATCGATGTAAGAATTGTCCTTGGTTCTGTTTCTTTTTCTTGCAAAGCTTGTCCTGCAGAGTTTGTCATTATTGTGCCTAATATCATTTACTCTCGCTTGAAATTACAGGCTTTAGCACAGGAGTATGGACAAGGTATGGCTAAGCAAGGGATGGATGTACTGCTTGCCACACTGTCAAAGCTATTCAATCTGTTGGAGACATCTCACAAAGGTGAAATGTCCCTGTGATTTGATAAAACTCATTTTCAATAGATGTGCCTTAGAAAGTAGCTCAAGATGGTGGATGCTTTGAATGAACAATGGAAATACTACATACTTAATCATCTTTACTGTTTTGTATGTAAGCTGAGAAATGTTTGTGCTGTTGCAGGCCAAATTGTTGGAGTGATCGTCCTTGATGAGAGAGTGAATCAAGAATCAGCCTATTTGCTGACCGTTGGGTCTTCTTCTGGTTCATCTGCAAGGTCGATGGCTGAGGTAGAGGGAGTTCCAAGTGGAGCCATTATCGCTCAAGTTATACTTGTTAGGCTGACGCTTGCATGGTTAACTGGAATAATCCTTCTCATTGCAACTATCCTTGGGGTAAGTTCACTTATCCTCTCTTAAATAAATGAATTATCGAGCAGGTTATTCTGCCAGTGTAGAGCTGAGTCTTACCACTGAACTGTCCTGCTAAAGAATCATATCGTAGTTTGTATTAATTTGTAGCTTAGTATTGAACGTATATGTCGTTGGAATTGACAGTTGTACTCTCATGGTCGTTGCAGGTGTATTTCCTTATGTACATGCCTTTGACGAAGGACACGCTCCTATATTCAAACGTTAAGCTTGATTAAGACACAAATTAGAGCTTCAAAACGTCAACTGGACACCGATGAATCTTCAGGTTGATCGGTTACATCTTTTTGTGTGTATTAAGCAAGTATTATTTGAATGTTTTAAGAGAAGGATGATACTTGTGGCCAGACCAATGGATGTGTTTATGTGTATATTGCCATAAGGTTGCATTCTCGATTTATAATTTATTTTCTTCTTACATATATGTGAGTCTCGAGTCCTAATAACAATAAAGAAAGATTTGAACACTTCATCTAATCTTCTGTTTGTTTCATGGAATATGAATTGATTATTGCAACTTGTGAACTCGTTCATCAATAACTGGAAAAAAAAATCACCAGTTTCGTGTGGTTTTTTTATTTCATTTTGATCTCGTTTTGGAAAACAAAATATATAAAACGTCGTGCAGACATGTTTTTTTTTGGTCATGCAGACATGTTTTCGTTTAGTTTTGATTCAGGTTAGTTTGATTCGCTGTATCACTATTGAGACAAACTTTACCAATTGAAGACGTACATCATATGACCAAAAGATATAGTTTTTTATTCAAAAATGATTGCATATATTCAATGGGTGAAGACA
Organism: Brassica oleracea var. oleracea; assembly: GCF_000695525.1. Taxonomy (NCBI): domain Eukaryota; kingdom Viridiplantae; phylum Streptophyta; class Magnoliopsida; order Brassicales; family Brassicaceae; genus Brassica; species Brassica oleracea. Next base: position 13,689,196 of record NC_027754.1, read on the forward strand.
ATTAACACGCGGAATGATATACTGGTAATGATTCTTACCTTTTCCTTTCTGCAACATTGCGAATGTAAGAGATCGACATTGTGAGAAATTGGCTGCAGCTTGAACTATAGCTGTAAATCTGCTTTCTTCAGCTGAGTTTCCGAATGAATCATTCAGTGATTTTTCCCCGGCCATGTATCCTTTAGGAGTACAAGGTCATTAACCATTCCTTTTCTTGTAGAGTTGTATGCCTTCAAACATTTTGGGTGACCATTAAAATAGGAATACAAATGAGTAGGAAATGAATGAATAGAAACAAAATAAAAAGAATGAAAATGTATATTTATTCCTTTGTTCCATATAAATTTTGATAAAAAATATTTTTTTTATAGTTTCTTAAAATTTAAGGAATGACAAAGAATCAAACGTAGCGAAAATTCTCCAAAAATTATGTAATTTTGAAGGAATAAGTAAGAATTGACTATTCTTCCATATATGGAGAAAATAAGAGATTATTTCAAATGGCCGGTACCGGGCCCTGAGGCCAAGCAAAGGAAGCTACAGCTTGTAGCCCTAATATTTTTATAGATAATACCCGGCAAAAAATTGACAAAACTCTAGTTAGTGGTAGAATGTTCTTTTAATAGTTGTCAGCTTAGGTGTTCGATGCAAGTGGCTAAACTCAAAAGTGCACTTTACAAGCTCACTAAACAAAAGTGAATAATCTAAGAATTTGTCAACATCTAACCTGAGTTCTGGAGTGATTCATATAAATCTTCCTGTGCTGTGTCCTGCGAAGCAGCTACAAAAAGTTAAATTTTAACTTGTTGAAAACTAACAAAGGATAAAAAAAATTCCTTTTTTTCTTGAGTTACACTCAACAGACAAATGCTCTCTCTCTGCTCCTCAAAAAATTTAACCTGTCCATAGTGGAGGAAGCTGTGACTGTAGATTTTGTATGCAACACCTACATAGGATATGGTACGCGAGAACTCAGGAGGCACAACCTCACTTGACACAAATGCCACCTAAAAACGAAATCACACATGAGCATTTTCCGATGAAGACGAACAAAAAGGGACGAGAGAAAGTTAAACCTGTGCAGAGTGCAGAAGCCCCTCCGAGTTCAACAATCCCTGTTGTTTGTAACGGATCACCGCCAAGCGAACCAAATGCATAATTGGCAATAACCCAAGCATATATACCTTCATCAGATCCTACACAAAACAATTTTAACAACACTGATAAGTAGTAGTACTAACAACAACAAGAAGAGTCACAAAACCACCAACTAACCAGAAATAACAGAAGCCCATTCGTCTAGAAACGTAAAGCCAGAGGATCTAAGAACCTTTCTTGAAACTTGAAGAATATGTTCCTGAACAGTCTCATACCAGCAGTAGCCATCAGCCTGACTGATATCAGTCACCTTCAACACTCCAACCGGAATAAATGCTTTGGCGAAATACACGAGATCCGCCGCAGGATTATCAGAGTAGGCCGATAATCCAGGAGTGAGCTTTTAGCTAAGGTAATTCACCTCACCAAAATCGAAAATGGGCTTACCGGACTCAATCCAGTACCTAAAAAGATGAACTCGGGTCCCCGAACGAACTTGTCACATTCCATCTTGAAGAGGACAACTCAATGTTTGAATAGCAAACAAACAGTAACCCCAACGTGATAGTGATGATTAGCAGGAGAATTGATTTCGACTTGGGTTTAGTGAATGTGTACCACCGCGATCGTCGGTGGTGGTCTGGTAAAATCTGAACCATGAGAGGATCCTCCATCATCTCCGATTTCTTTTTTTTTTTTTTTTTACAGATTCTAAGGTTCTTCCTTTTACGTTTAGAACCTGACTTAAGAAATAGGAGTTCCGAAAAAAATGGACAGCCTCCCGCCGATGAAGCTTCTGACACTGGTTCTTTGCTTTCGTAGTGGAGAAGAAGTTGGTCACTGGACGCGCGTATTATACAAAACTTTACATCTAATATTCCAACTAACTCGGTTTTGGTTCGGGTCATAGATGCCTTAATCTTTTAATCAGAAGTGCTAAACTAGTGGTGCATATGTTAAAGAAATGCTTTTATTAAAATGTCGAAATCACAAAGCTTACTACCGTAGATATATATATTAACAAACAACAATGGATATAGTTTTTTTTAGCAACTTACTTATTTCACAAGCAAGAAAAGGCAAGCAAATATTTGGTATTATTGTGGTTACATTTTTAAAGTATAGTAAAACTTTTAATTATGCTTAACGGGCCGCATTTTTGTCGTCTGGTTTAGACGCCACACGAGTCCGGACCGGCACTGGTAGTCCCAGTGTCGAGCCTATATAAGCTCAGGTCATAGTTCAATATAAATTACCCTTTATCATTGAAAGTAATAAAAAACAGTTTTTTTTTAAACAAAGTTGTGAATACTTTGTTTTTAGTTCTCTAGCTCTTTGTGTATGATTCACTAAGACCTATTCAGCCCAGGTCCAGGGAGCCTTGTGTGATTCAAGACTATCTGTTCGTCCATTGATTGAGAGAATCAATCCATATCCATCTATCGGCCAAGGCTTGAGTGTTATACAACCATCACGCTTAGCTCCATTGCATCAATCAATCCAACCATTCTTCTCATCACCTTATTATCTGTTTTGTTATCAGTATCATTCGCATCCCATTCATCTTTCAATTCTTTCAGGTTATCAAGTTGGATATTGGCCATATCGACCATTAGACCTCATCTAGGGTCAATCTGATTTGAACCTCAGAAACCAATTTGGTCGACCCAAAATTTGGGCTGTATCATTTGGTATCAGAGCTCAAGCTCCTGAATCTGGTGATATCAATCCATTCATCATCTCTTTTGCATTTGTTTCATTTATAAAATCATAAAAACCCATAAGAATCGCATTGTTTGCATTTTTTCTGTCCATTTTTTTCATTTGCTTGTTCTTAGTGTTTAAAACCAGGGAGAGTCACGACAAAGATGACCATTTACTTGTTTTGATTCGTATAAATATGAAAAGCCAAAAGAAATCGTGTTTGCATTAAGTTGTTTGCTTAGTTCCCATTTCGGTTTATTCACTTACTATAAAAAAAAAAAAATCTCAAGAAGTCTTCTCGGATTAGTTAAAAACATTAGTAAACATAAATATTTGAAATCTCGTAATTCTCACCAAATAAGTTACGAATTTCATCCAGAAGACCCAATATTGACTAATACACATGAATTAATAAAAAAACAAGGTTAAGACATGCGCCTTGCGCGGAACGAACGTTATATATACTATTTTTATGTATTATATGTTCCTTTACATATTTATAAAATAATAAATATATATTGAATAATTAAAAAGTCAGTAACTATTACATATATAATTAAATTGATGTGAACACATAAATAAATTTCATTACTCCAAACAATCAATTTTTCTATTTTATATGGTATATAATTAAATTTAAATGACGTTAACATATATTGTGTATTTTCAGTATTGATATATATTAAATGATGCTTTCTTCTCATATGATTTTTTTAATCATTTGTATATTTGTATAACAAATACATTAAATCACTAATAACAAAATTTTTATTGTGTGATTAATAGTTTTAGTAATTCATAAATTTCTAAAAAGTTCAAGGAAAAGTTTAAAATTTAAATATTAAGTTGTCAATATTTGTTCAATAGGTTTTACCAAAAATACGTTTACAAAGAAAATTTCGAAATTAAAATATTTATATATTTTATATGGTATATAGTTTAATTTAATATATATATATATATATATATATGTATATATATATAAACCTTATACACTTATTATTTACTAAATGAAATTTCTTAATTATATGATTTTGTAATCATTTGTATTTTATCATAACAAAAACAATTAAACCATGAATCACAAAAGTTTGAAGGTGAGACTTTTAACAGTTTTAGTAATTTATATTCATTTTTAAAAAATATAAATATAATATATACAGAAAAATCTAAATTTTTATTATATGGTTAATGTAGTTGTTTAATTTATTTTATTAATTAAAATTAAACAAATGTGATAGAGAATATACTAATTTTTATCAAATATTTATTATTCAAAATCATTAATTTTCATATATATGCTTTAGCGATATGAGGCAATTATGTAATTTTTATTTAAGGAAATAATGAAAAACATTAATAATGAATTTATGGTTAGTTTAATAAAAAGCTTATTATTATTTAAATTGACCAACCTAATTCTCTAAAGATTCTAAAACTCATTGCGGTGATGACACATGGCTACCTCAAATGTTGTAATGCTTCTCTTTTAATATATAGGGGATATTAAAAAAAAATCATTTTAATTGTAGAGAACGTTAATGTTTAAAACTTCCTAACAATTCTTCTATTTAGGTCATTTTTACAATTGCAAATTTACGAAGGAAAACTTTTTAGGAAGTCTACTCTATATAAAACATCTTGAAAAGTCTTCATTTGTAAATATTGGCTTACTTTTGAATTTAAAAAATTCTCGAAAATGCGAGAGAAGACTTTTCAAGAAGTCTTCTCTGGCATTTTCAAGAAGTCTACCTCGGATACTTCTCAATATCGCAAGAAGTCTACCTCAGATACTTTTGCAATTAACTATATTTGATTTTTACAGAGAAGACTTTTTTAGAAGTCTTCCGCCGGAAGAATTCTAGAGAAGTTTTCTCTCGTAACCAAAGGTTTGACTAAAACCTGGAATAAAATTTTAGAAGTCTTCTAAAATTTGAGAAGACTTCTTTAAAAAGTTAAATTTCTGAAAATTTTCGGTCAATTGCAAAACTAACCTGTTTATTCGAGTTTTTTTGGGTTTTTTGCTTAATAAAGTTAGAAGACTTCCCTAGAAGTCTTATGAAAGTCTTCCCGAAGTCTTCTGAAAGTCTTCGCGAACAGATCTGAGAAAAAAAACGATATCATACCTTGAACCTGTGAGATGACTTGCTTAGCTTCTCCAAGCATCCAGAACTTCACTACAAAAGTTACCAAGTCGTTAATGACCATGAATCATGAGTGTCAATGTCTCTATAAACCTTACGAAGCTTGGAATCAAAACCTTGGGTTTTTAGATGATGAAGAGAGAGTGAAAGAGGTGATTTGTGTGCATAAGTAAAGATATATGAAGAGTAAAAATCGAAACTTTGGTGGATTAAAAGCTTCAAATTGGTTGTTCATGGTGGCTAGTGTATTGATGGCAATTGAAATATTGTAAAAACTTGGTGAAAATGAGGATGATAATGTAAAAGACTCATTTTCAAAAAAAAAGAAAAAAAAGTAATGGCATTTTCGTGAATAATTTGAACTTTTAGGGTGAATAGAAAAAAAAAGTTTCAAAAAGAAACATATGTTATTTTTGTGTTTGACTTGAAATTTTAGATCATATTTGGAAAAAGTCCAAGTAATTATATATTCATAATGTAAAAGTATATAAAATGTAATGTATTTAATTTTGGACATATAATTTGGATTTAAAGAACAATAGATATTTGGTAAGTATAATAACTCTTTTGTTTTCTAGTTCTTTTTATCACAATGGATTTTGAAAATCACATAGATACATATGATATTCTGAAAGTTAAGTTTAATGATTAAAAATGAATAAAATTTATCTTTCAATAACACTAGATTTAATTAGAATTAAAGCCTTTAAAAAAAACTAAACTTTTTAAATGAGGATTTGAAAGGAATATCTGTCCATTAATCATGCTCTTTACGCACGTTCTAAGTCCAAATAACATGATCCAAGTTATATGTAGATTGAACTTAGTCTTATATCTCTTAATCTAAATAACCTTGTCCAATTAAATACACCACTGAAACAAAACTTGCCAAACAAATTGAAGTACACTATATGACCAAAAGGTAGAGAATTTTATCCAAAGATAATGCATGTTTGGTGATAAACAAACAAACAAAAACTTATACAAAACATTTATTTGAACATGAGTATGACGAAACAAATGTTTCGGTCTGACCCTCCGACCAAACTAAAGTGTTCAATGCAAATAGTCTATTTAATTTTGGCGGTTCATAGACTCGTTTGAGGTTTGGCTTTGTAGGCAATGCGTCTGGTCACAGTGCGCATTGTCACGAATTCCTCTGCAGAAGATGGATGTATCCCAACCTGTGTGTTTTTGTTCACAATGTTAATTTTTATTTTCATGTAGAGAAACTTCGAACTGTTGAAATGAAAACGCAAGTGTTCTGATTCATTTTACTAACCGTGCTGTCAAACTGTGCTTTGGTTGCTCCACACTTGAGCGCAATTGCAATCCCCTGCATTTAGTAATAAAAGACGCTAAAAGCATGAGACACCACCAAATCAATCTCTAGTCCATTTACAAGATTGAGTTTTGGTCTATAAACTTAAGGGTCAACACTTATCAAACTCAAATCAGGTTCTCTTCTATCAATGAATCTCCTATGTAGGTTACAAGAAATATTTCCTTGCTGTCGTCTCACTTGTCCAAATAATTTCAATATAACATAAGTGATTTTTGTCCTTTACGTTATTAGGTGCCTAGGTGGCATTAAACCCATGCACTACTGACTGCATTATAGCAACTAGCTGAGAAGTAAATAAAGAGTAGAAGCTATCATTTAAGAAAACTTGCCTGCATGATCTCAGCTGCATCTGGACCGCACATGGATGCTCCAATAACCTTATCAGTCTTCTCATCAACTATAAGCTTCATTAATGTCTTTTCCTGCCGTCTATCCGCAAAAGAAAGATGTGATTAGATCAAAGATTTATGTTACATTCCTCAAACAGTGATCAGGTGCAAAAGGCATGTTGAAGAAGAACCATGAAGTTTCATACAAAACAACATCAAGAATTGTGTGTGTTGTTATAAATATTATGCAGTAAAAATAGAATTTGAACGCTAGCATACCCAGAAATGGTGTTCTTCATAGGGTTGAAGCCAGAGGTGAAAACCAAAATATCCCCGGCCGCTTTTTCTACTGCCTCTTCTTCGCTGAGACCCACCACAGCTAGTGGTGGTATGCTGCCAAACAGAGAAGATAAAGATACAATCATACAAACCTCTAAGACAAATTCAGAGTATATCCTATAAGAAAGACTGCTTACCAAAATACAGCACAAGCTACATTGGTGTAGTCTGCTTTAGTAGGCTTCCCACCAAAGACAGTGTTCTGCAAACATCAAATGACAATCCCATTTAACAAATGGATTACATCATTAGACATTCACAGACACAAAAGTTGAAAGATTTATAAGTGCAAGAATAGAGGCACAAACCGCAAAGCAGGTGGCCTCCATTAACGCAACAGGTGTAAGGTTAATTCGGTTTGTAGCATCTCCCACAGCCCATATGCTAGGTATGTTAGTGCGTGAGTACTCATCAACCTGCGGATAATGTATTGAATTAGCAGCTGCAAGAGCACAAGTTACAAAATCTGTAATAGTGGGAAAGTTGTGTCGACCTTTACAGCTCCAGCCTGATCAAGTTCAACACCAACAGCTTCTAAATTCAATCTCTTGGTATTAGGAATCCTTCCTGTAGTAGATATAAACAGAAGATCCTCTCAGACAGCTCCATGAAAATATGAAATAACAAGTATATTCCTTAATGGTAAAGTTCAAGAGAAGAGAGGAAGCAAAAAAAAAAACGCACAAACATATACTGTTTTGTAAACAATAAAGCCAAACACCGAGGTACATGTATTAAAGTAGAATAGAACGGGTTAGAGAAGTTACCAGTAGCAAATAGTACAACATCTGCCACGAATTCTTCCCCATGAGAGGAGATTACTTTTATCCCGTCGTCTGTTTTTATCAACTAAATTAAAAATATGTTCAGTGAAGGATGAACGAACTGATGAAACGAGTCACAAGATATGTAAAGAGTAATGAGACATGAAAATTAGCAATCATATTCAGATACCTCAGCCAAACTTGTTTGTGGGTGCAGATTGATACCCCTTCCTTCAAGATTCCTAGCCACAAGTGCCCTCATCTCGTCATCAAAGCCCCTGAATAAGTAAAACTTTAGAAACAATTAAGAAAGTTGGCTGCATTGGACCCAGGAACAAAAAAAGAAAGAAGACAAGATTGGGGTGTGCACCTTAGTGGAAGTTCCTTTCTGAAGAATAAGTCTACAGTAGCACCCATTCCACGCCAAATTGATGCAAACTCCACAGCAATGTACCTGATTAGAAAGTAAATACAAACCATTAATAGGAGTGACATGGTAGGTAGGTACATGAGGAGGAAAACATTACCCTCCTCCAAGCACTATAGCACGCTTAGGAAAATCTTCCAAACTTAAAGCTTCGTCAGATGTAATAGCCAGCTCCTGAAAGAGACCATTTTATGTAAGAAAAACACAGTGGACTATCCATAATACCAGCTGGTGTATTCACAGAGACACTTACATGTCCAGGGATGTTGGGCTTCTGTGCCCGACTGCCAGTGGCAATCAAAATGTGCTTGGCGGTGTAACTAATTTTGGTGCCATCGATTTGTCTGACCTCCACTTCGTTGGGACCAACTATTCTTCCTTCACCTTCATACAACTTCACAGCAGCATTCGCCAACAACCGCTTGTAAATATTGTTCAGTCTTAATATCTCATCAGTCTGCACATCAAGGAAAAATTAAACAGAGTCAATACTGCTGTTTAACACCAAAACGTTACCATCACTCGACTCAAGTTGTAAGGATAAACTAGGGCAAGTGTATCCCGTGTACACTATTTTACTCATTCAAGAAAATCATATAAAATATACAAGGAAGGCACTGTAGCATACCTTCTTTTGAAGAAGCTTCTTCCAATTGAAGTCGACATTCCCATTGATTTCCCACCCATAGTTTCTAGCATCCTGCCACAAACATAACACTCAAAGCATTTATAGCCTAAAACAGCAATACGATTGTGGGCAAACACGACTAACAAAAACGTTTCTCTAACAGCTAAACATTCAATGGATAAAAGGAAGGAAAAAGGATGGATTTTTTACACACCTCAAGTTCACCACCATAAGTCGCACCATAGACGAGAATCTTTTTGGGAACACAACCACGAATAACACACCTGAAAAGCCCGCCCCAACCAAAGTGGAAACAAAGACTCAAAAGATGTGGTCTTTATGCACAAGGAAGCATATAGGCAGGGATAACTTACGTGCCCCCAACACCTCCAATCTCCTCGGAGCTAATAGGGTGAAAGGGAAGCTCACAAATACCAACCTATATTCAGAACAACAACAACACCATATCCATAACTTAGCCAATCAAACACACATACAACATAAGAATGTAATCACAACACTGTTCCTGTAAATGTTACCTTGGCACCATTGTTAGCAGAAAACCTAGCCGCACGAACACCGCCGCTCCCGGCACCGATGACAAACAAATCAAAATCATAGTGAGTCTCGGTGGCTTCTTCCGCCGCTGCGGCGTTGTTAAGCTCTCCATCAGAAAGCATCTTCCTCGCCATGACTGATGATGAATCACAACTCACGCACGGGAAAAAGGGAAATCAAACCAATAAGAAAAAGCGAATCTCGAATCAGTTAAACAAAAAAAAAAAGAAAAGGCCCGATCGAAAGGGAGGGTGATGAGATCTTCTCGAAGAGGCGGAAACGAAATCAGACAAAGGAGAAGGAGTGAGTACCTCTCTAAGATGGTGTGTGTGTGTAATACGAGAACACTACTTAAGATGTACACACAAAGGACGGTCCAAATAAAACTAATGAAGTAATGATTGTGTGTATGAAATGGGGATCTCTCTCAAGGGGGTTTTGATGATCGCGAACAAAATCCTTTTTATATTTGTTTCAAATTTTTTTTATTTTTTTGGTTAAGAATGGTCTTATGTTCTGATGACCGTCTACTTAATTTCGGAAATATAAATGATTGTTTTTTGGGAAAATTCTGAAAAAAAAAGACATTTTCAACTTGGATTTGTCGTAATAGGACCTGTCCAAGATTATTTAAGTAACTAGGATTTATTTTCCTTTTAATACCATTATACTCTCCAATTAATCTAATTAATTTTAATTTTTCGTATATTTAAGTTTTTATAAAGAAAGGAAAAAAGAGAAAGTGAAAAAAAAATCGTGAAAAATCTCACGTTTCTATACACTAGGTTTGCGATTACTTCTTCTGATTCTCTTAATCCTAGATTTGTTAAACCCGATTTGTCTTATTTCTTAAACTAAAATTAGTTGTATGGGTTGATTCACTTGTGCTTTCATCATATCAATATTGTTTTGGATCACTTTAAAGGTTTAAAACTTTGGAGTCTTAGGTATCTCTACTCTGTGATCTCTGTTTAGTTTATTTTTTAAAAAATGTTTCTCACATTGCAGAATTTATTCATTTCATCTAGAAGAGGATTTGTGCGCATAGCCATGGAACATGGGACACCTCTGGTTCCAGTTTTCTGCTTTGGTCAGGTAAGTAAAGTACAACAATGATGTACTCTATCTTCCAGTTTCTTTTTGTTTCATCATGTCTTTGTTTCTTCTGCAGTCGCGAGTGTATAAGTGGTGGAAGCCGAATTGGAACCTCTACCTTAAACTATCAAGAGCGATCAAGTTTACTCCCATCTGTTTCTGGGGTGTTTTTGGGTAAGTGTATGTCTTTGTTTGGGGTTACATTTTACATATAAAATCTTTAACTGAAAGAGGTATTCACATTTCGTTTTGTAGATTCCCAATACCATATCGACACCCTCTGCATGTGGTGATTGGGAAACCAATAGAAGTTAGTAAAACTCTGCAGCCAACTGATGAAGAGGTTAGTTCCCTCTTGTTCTTGGATATATGTTTTTGTAGCTTCATATAAAGATTTTACCGTGTAGAATGCTTATCATTAACTTATGGTGTTTCTGTGCATCTCAGATTGCTAAGGTACATGGACAGTTTGTGGAAGCGCTTAAGGATCTGTTTTAGAGGCACAAAACCAGATCAGGCTTCTCTGATCCGCAGTTGAACATTCTTTGAATCAAGTTGTCAAAATGTTTTTATGTATTATCCTCAAATCTTTTGTTAACTATGTATGTTTTGTCTTATACGTCTCTGTACCAACTTTGGATTATAAAGACCCATCGACTCTAAATATTATTGGTACAACAGATGGTGGTGTTATACACGTAAGAACTGCTACGTTATACAAAAAAGCTAACAATTAGATCATAACTAATTTCTTCGTGTTTTTGCCGATCCCGTTTTTCCGTATTTTCTTTTTTTTTCAAAGGAGCACGTGAATATATTCCCAGACACTTGTTGATCATGAAACTCCACTAGTCACTGCAACTTGATAATCCTAAGTCCGATTTAACATAGATTAGAATGACAGAGAGAAGAGATGTTTATGTCTATGAAGAAGAGAGAGAGATCTCAACAAAGAACGAAGGAGAAAAGATTGTGGGAGAAGGAAATTGTGGGAGAGAAGATACTAGGAGAGATTTATGGTAGATTTAACGTAGATATTAACTAAAATATGGAAATTTTCACATTTTCGTAATTTGGTTATAATATGTATCATACGTAGAATAGAACACTGTAGAGAGGGTGGGAAGTTTATTCTTCCGTACACATAACATAAGGTTAAAAGTAGAACATGTTATGACACATAAAAAAAAAAGGTAATTCATGGAGTCGTGGTTATAAATTGTAATAGAGCTAAAAGTAGACTAAAGACAATTTGTTAGAATATTACCTAGCAAAATCTACCTTAGATAGAATATATAAGAAATTTTTGTTTGTGTTATATATCGAGGATAGATATATGTATAATAATTAGAATCCGATTTCTAGATTAAGTAGATGGCCAGAATGAGTATTTTATCTGTAGCTAGGACATAAAATAAAATATGATTCCACTATTTTAAAAACAAAATTTAAACATATAAATAGTTATACTTATGTTTCTAGTGGTTTTCATATTTTTTTATATTTTTAAATTTTAATTTACTACTTTTTTCACTACAGAAAGGTAAAACCTGTCCAAAATAACCAAAAATATCAAAAGTCCTATGGAGACGAATAAAAGTCAAAAAGAGTCTATTTTTTCCAATTCTCCCTTTTTCTGATGTATATACCAACTTATAACTCTAAAACATATGCGTATTGGTGAAACCTACCAACGAAAGATATGAGAATTTCCAAAACTCATGGTCTACATTGAACGCCATAAAGCGTAGGTTAGGTGTTGTTGTTGTAAGGTTCTCTGACGTGGCGACAAACACAATTTGTTTTTCTCAACTTTTATTATATAGGAGTATTTAGCCCTGGGACGGATCTGGATATCCGGGAAATTAAGGGTATCCGGATCTGGATCCGGATCCGTCGGATCCGTGGATTTAATATCCGGATCCGGATTCGTGGTTTCCGGATATCCGGGTTTCGGATATCCGTCTCGATATTCTATTATCCGCAGATATCCGGATCCGGATCCGTCAAAATAATTAAAAATAATTTTTTTAACAAAAAATATTAATTTTTTTAATATAACACATAAATTAAATATTTATAAATATATTTATATATGTTTATAATATTGTAAAAACTAAAATATAATATTATAAGATTAATTCATGTATAAATATTAATATATCAAATATTAATATTAATAAAAATTAAAAATTTAATGTATTTTAAAAATACGGATCCGGATCCGGATATCCGGACCTAAAAATTAAGATATCCGGATTAGGATTCGGTTTGCACGGATCCAAGATTTTACTATCCGAATTCGGATCCGGGCACCCCCGATATCCTATTTTCGGAGCGGATCCGGAGCGGATCTCGGATCGAATCCGGATCTCGGATAATAAATCCCAGGCCTAGGAGTATTTGCTAAAATCAATTTAAAAAATAAATAAATAAGTCCAGACCTAATCGCAAAACATGATATTTCAGCGGAACTTTTTTTTTTTTTTTTTTTTTTTTAAAAAAAAAAAAAAAAAATCTTCCATGACATGAGAGCATGTCTGATGATAGAAAATCTCACGTTTTAAGAAGGAAAAGAAGAATTCTTATGACACTAATCAAAAAATCTAAGACATTATAAAAAAAATTATGAGGGTCAGAATGATCTTTGTGGTGAATCTTTCATAGGCCGTTTTATTAGTGTCAAGTCACCAAAATATAGTTTTGGTTTCAAATCCGTGAATCTTTGGTGTCACTTTTACTAAATCACCGCTGATATTGTGTTTCTAAAAGCAACTGAACTTTTTTTTCAACTGAACTTTTATCATATAATAATGGGAAATTTGGAAAAAAAAAACAACTAAACTACACTATTGTCCCCTAAGTACAAAATCAAATTTTGTCATTTTTGGATTTTCACTATCCTTCAAGGTTATAAAAATTCATATCAATTAATTTACAATGCAAAAAAATTAGGAAAAATATAAAACATGAAGTAGTCAAACATGTGCATATATAAAAAATATTTTTGGATTCAAAAAATATTTGGAACGGTAAATTGAAAAATAGGATAAATGTGTTAGTATATAGGATCTACCATCTACGGCAATTCAGAATATGCAGTCTAACTGAAACACACTGGTCTACAGACGGAAGAATGCGCATTACACTGGAAACATTAAGATCTACGATGGCAGAATACAAAATCAACATTTTCTTCTATGTTCTGCATTTTTGGTAGATCATAAGAAATAATAAACATTCTTATATCTTCTGTGGAAGAATATACATTCTTCTCACTTCTCATCTATCTATAATATCGGTATTCTATATCTACCACCTCATCTTTATTCTACTTTTCGTAGAATGTAATTTCTACTAGATTTTAAACATAATCCTAAAATCTAGGAAAAAACGGTTAGAAAATAATTTCTAAATCTATTAAATCTTTTTTATTTCCCTTTTTAAATCTTCTTCCCTAAATTTTAGTTTCTTCGTTCCCAGACACGATTTGGACCAAAAAATCGTGGAGCTTCATCTCTTTTTCATAGTTTCTCCAAACTTTTGTCAATCTAACATGAGAATATGCACATCTATGCCTATTCTGGATTTTGAAGATCGTCCAAAACAAAAAGATGGAAGTTTCTTGTTGATGAAGAAAAAAGAGGTAAATTACTTACTTTGGACACAAGCAAAACCTTTGACAACCTAAGAGTTATGGTTTGTGAGGACTTTGGAACCGATGTAAACTTGGTCAGTATCGAGATGAGTTACTTACCTTCCGATTTGGTGATTGGCCTCGACTCACCCCCTGTTTTCATCACCAATGATCGGCAACTCAAAAAATTTCTTACATACGTGAAGACCAAAGCTTCAACGCGGTTATGTGTGTGTATTCGATCTAAGGTTGGATTTAACTTGAATGAGGAGCCTGCTGAGTCACCTAACAGAGAGGAAGTGGGTATGTCGTGTGAAGTTTCAGATGATATTGATGGTGAAGCCGAGCTTGAAGCAGAAGATGCGAAGATAGATGAAAGTGATGATGAAAGCAAGTGTGAGAAAGATATGATCAATGGAAGGTCTGTCCGTTTTTCTCTGGTTGATGTTGTGAAGAAGGGTCAACATTTTACTAGCAAAATAGCTTTGCAGGCAATAATGGAAATATGCGCAATGAAACATAATTTCGACTACAAGGTTGGCAAAACGGATAAAAGAGTTTGGTACGTTTGTTGCGCGGATGATGATTGTCGCTGGCGTGTTCGCGCAGAGGGATTAACAGGTTCTTCATATTTTATCATCAAAAAGTATGTGACTGATCATTCATGTGCTCCATCATCAAGGAACCACTCTGTTCGGACAGCTTCATCAAAAACAGTTGGTAGTCTTATTATGCATAAGTACGAAAGTATCAAGGAAGGGCCGAAACCTAATGATATCATCCAGTTTATGCGTAATGATCATGGAGTTGAGATATCCTACTCTTTAGCTTGGGAGGCACGTGAGTATGCAATAAATGTTGTGAGAGGCATTCGGAGAAGGGTTATGAAAAAGTTCCCAAATACTTGCACATGATGAAGGAAGCTAATCCAGGATCACACACATTTTATGAAACTGATAGCACTAGGAGATTCAGATTCCTCTTCATCTCATATGATCAGTCTATTCGCGGTTTTTATGCTGGTCTTCGGAAAGTTATTGTTGTGGATGGAATTTTTTTGAAGAGCAAATACAAAGGAGTATTACTGGTTGATACGACTTTGGATGGAAACTCGAACCTATATCCTATTGCATTTGGAGTTGTCGACTCAGAGAATGACCGCTCGTGGGAATGGTTTATGAGACAACTTAATGTTGTCATTGCTGATGATCAGAGTTTAGCTTTTGTGTCTGACAGGAATACTTTACTTGCTAAAGCTCTTGCAAAAGTGTATCCGCATTCTCATCATGGAATTTGCATTCACCACTTGCTGAACAATGTTGTTACATATTTCAAGGGTAAAGGTGTCGCTGGTTTGGTTGCAAAGGCTTCTAAAGCTTACCGAGTTGCTGATTTTAAGAAGTAATTAACTGCAATTTTCTCAATTAGTCCTGCAATTGGAAACTATCTAATACAAACTGATGTGAGAAAGTGGGCTCGTTGTTAATTTCCGGGTTACAGGTACGATGTCAGGACCAATAACCCTGCTGAATCAACAAATTCTGCTTTGCGTTCGCCAAGAGAGTTTCCAGTTATACCTTTGTTGGACAGCATAAGGGAAATGATGACTCGATGGTTTTTCAAACGTAGAACTTTAAGTTCTAAGCATAAACAGCCACTGACCGTTGCTGCAGAGAAGAAGATTGATCGAAGGATTGAGAAGGGTAAAAAGTTTCAGGTTTTCCCAGTTAGCGATGATAGGTTTTTGGTTCGAGGTGACACTTTTGAATGTATGGTCGACTTGGTCAGACGCACATGTTCATGTGGGAAATTTGATCTGATGAAAATCCCATGCAGACACGCCATAAAAGCAGCTTTCAGCGTAGGCATACAAGCACACACTCTCACTGACGACATGTACACCACTGCTTCATGGAGATCGATTTATGAGGAAAGCATAAATCCTATTAGTGTCCCGGAAGATGCATGGATTGTCCCATCTCACGTACAACAAGCGAAAGTCCTTCCTCCAGAAACTAGAAGAGCTGCAGGTCGGAGAAAGAAACGTAGGTACGAGACAGTTGAAGACAAGATCCGTTCATCACAAGGAACTCAAAGCTCTAAACGTCGTAAATGCAGTCGATGTGGTATTGAAGGTCAAAACCGGTCGACATGTGATAGAGCAATATAGGATTCAAGTCATTCGGTCTATGCAAGTTACTTTTCAGAGTTTTTTCTAATATTATCTTTGTTTTATGTCAAACTCTGTTTTTTCAAGACCAATTATGTTTTATGTTTTGTGCATGTTTCCAGTATTTGCTTCGTTTTATGCAAGTTTTTAGTTTAACGTTAAGATTTGATCCATTGATCCATAAATTGACAACACAACTGAATACCAAATTGATTCGATCTTTGACAAAGTAGCTAGATCCAGAAAACAATTACAAGATCAATCAAATTTAGAACAGAGACATAAAATAGTGAGAATGGATCCAATTAGTCCTACATCTTCCGACTTCTTATGCTTGATAACCACTTTCTCCACTGTCTTTTTCAAGGAACTTCTCAAATCTTCAATTTCTTCGGCCATTATCGACTGTTGCTCATGCATCCTTTCTATTTCATCAAGCAGAGCCTCGTCAACCCATTTAAAAAGATGTTGTTCTTTCTTTCTCTGAATCGAAACAAAAAACGTCAATTGGAACATAGAAGAATTAAAATTCATAATTTATCAGAATTACCTGTGAACCAATCTTACATCGGAAGAATCTTCTGTATGGGTTCTCCTCTGTTTTTGAAACATAAGTGACAATTCTCTTCCCACACCAGCATCTGGAAGGAATCCTTCCATTGTTAGTCATGATCGGTTTTTGAGAAGGATAGAAAGACGAAGAGGAGAAATAAACGATGAAATAAGTAGGGTTTCTGGTCATCGGTGTTATATAAGTTTATGTTTAGGGCAAACCACTACCGTTAATTGGGTTTTAGGGTCTACTTGTATGTGTTTTGATAGTCATAAGATTTGTATTGACTATGAAGATTTGTAGCCTAGTTAGGTTAGATCGTGTATGGCTCCAGTTTAGTTTCACTTAGGGTATAGTTAGGGATTGATATGTTGTATGGCTTAGTTTAGATTCATTTAGGGTATCGTTAGGTGTTGATATGTTGTATGGCTTAGTTTAGATTCATTTAGGGTATCGTTAGGTGTTGATATGTTGTATGGCTTAGTTTAGATTCATTTAGGGTATGGTTATGGGTTGATATGTTGTATAGCTTAGTTTAGATTCACTTTATTTAATTTTATAATCAGTCACTTATGTCAATAGTTTCAAGTAGTGCAGTGGTTTATGTTGTAGGTATAATTATCGAGGTGAAGTCTTCGATGCCCCCATCTCTATTTTTAGTAAAAACATTTTTTTCTACAATATAGCATTTTTTCCTACAATATAGCCTTCAAGAGTACACTATTTAGATTCATTTCTTGCCGCTAATCTCAATTGTTTCAAGTAGTGCAGTGGTTTATGTTGGAGTTATAAATACTCAGGTGACGTGTTCGATGCCTCCCATCTCCATTTTTATTTAAATTTTTTTTGTTTCCTGCAATAGCCTTTAATAAGAGAGTCAAATAAGACCATTTAGATTTATATCACTACACGAAAAATGGCTTTTCTTAGCGGTCAGAAAATGATATCTAACAATATTATAGCGTTTTAACAAGCGTTATATCATCGTCCGTCATAGTAGGTCAAACACTTTAGATAGCGGTTTTTTATACTGCTACCGTATTATGATATATTATAGCATTTTTTCGTATGCAATTAAATATTTTAATAGCATTTAAATTTTGTTATTATTTACATTATTAAAAATTAAAAAAAATTAAAAAATTAAAATATAAATCGAAATTGCAACTTATAATTAAATTTTATTTATAAATCAAAATTTATTTATAAATTATAAAAATGTATTACAGAAGACTACACCAAAAAAAATTTAAAAAGCCTAAACCCAAATTTAAAAAAACCCTAGATCTAATCTTCTCAGCCGCCTGTTTGTCTTCTCCGTCAAAGCTGGCGAGGTGAGCAGCGGAAACGTCGGAGGCGTGACTGGAGTCGCAGTGGAGAGAGCTCGGATCTGCCAACAATGTCTTCCTCTTCCTCTGTCTTCTCCGTGTCAGAGGAGAGAAGCTCGGGATTGTCCTTTACCACCGCCGTCAGCCTATTCCTCAGCTTCCTCAGGCGCTGCTCTGCTACGGCTACTGGATCTGTTTACCATACAAGCAAATTGACAAAGGCCATTTTGTAGAAACCATATGTTATTTATAGAGTCCGTCGAAGTACCATACCTTCAATCCACCGTCCTCGGCTTAGCCCACAATTGTCATATATCGTTATCGTCCTCAAGAACCGTCTGATTTGACTTTACCTTAAAGAGGATGAGGTCTGACCTCGATTGGATCATTTAATAGATTCGCTTGTTGATGTCGTCGCCGGAAGGGTGAGATTCATCGCCGCAGGTAGAAGAGGAGGAGGATTAAGAGCAAGGCTTGATAAGCGTGGAGGGAGTAGCCGTGGCGGAGGAGAAGTCGGAATCGTTGTGAGTGGTGAAGAAGGAGAAAACGTCGTAGAGAGGATCTGGAAAGACTTGATATGTTTCGTAAAGGAGAAGATAAATGAGAAAGAGAGAGATTGAATTGTGGCCATTGGATTATATTTCATCAATGGCTAAAAATTGTGATCTTTGAAAAAAAAAGTTAACCAATGAGAGACAAGGTTGAAAATTGATAAAGAAATAATTTTAACCTTTAGATTAGACTCAATCAATGGCCATAAAAAAAGGCAAAAAAAAATTGTTTTACATTTCCTTTAGATTCTTTTAAAATTTGCCTAAATTTAAAGATTATGTAAATTAGATTTGAATTTTGTGGATTTATGATTTTTAAAATTTTCATGATAGGGTTTGAATAATTAGAGTTATATTAAGTATTTTTTATATACAAACTTAAGAGTTATATTTTTGATTTTGAATTTATTATTTTGTAATATGCTTTAGAGTTTATATGTTTATGATTTAGAAGTTGGTGATTTAAAATTTTTACTGTTTGAAAGTTAAGATTTATGTTTATGATTTAAGGTTTAGTGTTGAGATTTTTTTTATTACTTGTAGAGTTTAGAATAAATGTATGAGTATAGGGTTTAAAACTTAAAGGTTTGGGATATTGATTTTAAGATTTGAGATAAATTTTTGGAAAAAGATTAATTTTTGAATTTATATCTAACATTTGAAGTTAAATTTATGATTTGATGTTAAAATAGAGTTTAAAGTTTGTATTTAGAGTTTAGGGTTTAAAAACTTGTTTTAGGGTTTAGGGATTCAAAAACCAAACATAGCGTTTTTAATCATGTTTTGCTATTAAACCCGAGTGTTACATATAAAACCATATGTTATCATAGCGTTTTCAAATATATCACTTTATCATAGCGTTTCTAAATATATAAACGCTATCTAAAACTAATGGGTATGTCAAACATAGCACAATCGTAAGAAACGCTATTCCGGTCTGCTATTAAAACCCATTTTTCTTGTAGTGTATCATGTATGCCTTTGTTTGTTATCGTGTATGAAATCTAATGCTAAATAAGAGACTCAAATCCAATGCTAAATAAGAGATGCAAACCAATGCTAGTTACGAGTCATATAAGAGTAACTAAAAGAGTCAAGTCAATAACAACCTACTTGCTAAACAAGTCATAGTGGAAATAACATTATAAAATCTCAACCGTAGGAGAAGTTGTAGCCTTTGGAGGAATAAATTTTCCCATTTTCCCATAGGTCATAAGAAATCTTCTGGCTAGCTTCACGAATGTTGTCGTCATTCACCAACGTTAAGTCCATGCCTAGAAGATGTGCTTCAATGTGCTTCAACGCATATACTCCAGAATCGCTGCTAGTCTTGTTTAGGAATAAGGGCATTGGAGCGTAAGTGACATCATAGGGCTTGACGGTAAATCCCCTCTTCTCTGAAGACTGCACAGCTTTGACAATTCTAGGGATGAGATGGGCAAATGGCTCCAAGTCCTTGTTGTGTTTCGGTCCCCCACAGTCAAAAACCTCTATTGAACGAGTAACAAAGTTGACACACATAGAGATCCAGTGGTTACCGTTCACATGAAGAGGCACATACATACGATTGACATTAAGATCCTACACTAGTCTTGTTCGTCCGTGTGAAGGAAGTTCACCAATTCCGTACTGGTGGAGCAGTCCTTCTACCCTGAATTTTTTTCCGTCTTTCTTGAACTCTATGTAAGAGTTCTTCATTTGATTACTGAATATGCAGCTCATGAAGGCTACTTTCGATGGATTCCATCGTCGCAAAGAAGTCCTCTCGCGAAATAAGAAGAGCATAGTATCAATTTCCTAAAAATTATGATACAAATAGAGTGAGTTGGCGTGTTGCTAAAGAAGAAGAACAGTAAGTAGGCGTGCAAAGTAATGTAAAACTTACATGATTGTTCAGCCACACTGCAGGTCCCATAACACGTTCTGCTAACTCAGTTGTGTACATAGAAGGTCCAATTTTAAGGTGCCTGAGATGCAACATATAATTAAAAATTTGTTCAATTTAGAACATAAAGGCACGCCATAAACTTACTGTTTAGTAGTTGAGCACCAATGAATCAGTTTGGCCCATGAATCCTCAGGGACAAACACTAATGAGTAATCCTCGTCGTTCACCCGGTCCTCAGGTAATTCCATATCTTTGAGAGCGGGTGTTCTCCAATCTCCAGGCTTAAAGGATGATAATGGAGTAACCCATTTAGGTGCTTCTTCATCACTCGTTTTTTGTAAGGGATCGAAACCTTTAACATGTGATACTTGAGAAAGGTTCCCCAAGGCGTCTTGTAAATCCTCTTGGGTGCCCATTTCTTTTTTTTTTGATGAAGGTTCCCCATGGGTAGATGATTGTGACAAATTCTTCAAAAAATCCATCATATCATCAATTTCAGTTTCAATCTCATGTTAATAAAACCAAACATAACATTATTAGCGAAAACAGTGATCAAGGACAAAACAAAAGAGTCGAGAGACAATACATTACAGAGAAAGCATGTCATAGTCATAAGTTCACTTCATACCAAAATACATTACAAGCCGATTTCCAACAAGCCGATATTACAAGCAAACAACAATGACATTACAAAAGAGTCAAGAGAAAATTACAACAAAAGACAGTCCGACATATTACAAAGCTTCATTTTATGGTTACCTTTCTTCCTTGCCGAGGGCTACGACGAACCGTAGGAGGAACCACACTCTCATCAACCTTGCCTTTGCCTTTTTCATTTGTTGCTGCAGGACACAGACTCTGTGATGATTTGTCTTGGTCTTCCCCATTGTTGCTGAAGGACAAGGAATCTCAGATGCGCTGTCTTTTCCCATTGTATCAGAAGGACCCATAATCTGTGACAGCGCTTGCTTGAACTCAGCCATCTCTTTCTGGACCTAGCGCTGTACTCAGCCATCTCTTTCTGGACCTTCTCAAAACGCTCTTGGATGTCATTCTGCACCACCTCCTTGAAAGAGTTGAAAGACGAGGTGAAAAAACCTTCAATGAAAGTCTTCATTCCACTGGAGATACCACTGTTATGTTCAGCCGCCCGTTGACAAAGCAGTTCTTTCTTTCGATCCTCGGCACCGGGATCATTTAGCTTACACTTGCCCCTTCTTGCAACAACAGCCGGTTCCTCTACATGTGTATATGTGACATCTTTGACTTCAACATTCTCTCCATCCTCTTCTGAATCAGAAAGCTCCTCAGTTGGAGGCAAAGCCTCGACTTCCCATACGAATTCCGTCCAATCTTGTTTGGCATTGAGAAGAGTAACAATACGACCAATTCGTTCATCTTTCTTCTCATCTTCCCTATAGAACTCATTGCTATCAACCACATCATTGTTCCCAGTAGCAGATATAAATGAGAACAACTCTCCCTGACAAGAACAAACCCAAACAATAAAGTTCAATTGTTTGTTAATAGAACCAAATATAATTTTAAAAACATTATTACCTTATTAAAGTGGGACTCTAGGCTGCTGATATCTGCGTACGAAACTTTTCCACTTCCTTTCCAATTCCTACATATCAATTTGGTCATAATCTTTTTGATATTTTTACCCACCATACTACCAATGTCTGGGATTGCCTCCATAACCCATATCTGAAACGCATAGGAGAATCCATCCAACACGTAACTGTTCTTCAGATGCAAATCTCTCCTTGCTTTGAGTATTGATGCAATCAGCTCGTCATACGCGTGAAGACCCCACATATACATTCTCATCTTCTCAAAATCCATCACCAAATGGATGTATTCATGAGGGATAAACTCTCTTGAATCCTTAGCTATGAGGAATCCATGTATGATACACATATACACTAGCCTAACCTTGTCCACATACGTCCACTGGTTGCATTCGTTAAGAAGCTTCGTCTGTATCATGAACAAGTTGACCTTTCTACTTTTCCTCAGCACATTGCTCCAGAACCCCTTATCATCCTTCCAATCATTGAAGTCAATGTCCGGTTCATCTTTGAACTTCAATCTGGTCACAGCATGAAATTCTTGCGCAGAAAGCCTAAGAGGCCTCTTTGCAAATAGAAACCACAACTCGTGAAGCTTGGAAACCTTGAGCTGCTTGCATATGAAGCTGTGAATGATCTTCCCTGAGTAGATGAGCTTGTTGTCTATGATTGCCAGAATCGGACCGAAGACGGGGTCTTTCAAAACTTCCTCATACTCATCCTTGAGAACACCCTTCACTTCCTCCAGAATTGTACGTCTACACGTGTTGTTAATCTTATCAATCTGCGTCTCAAATCCTTCTTCAAGTATGCATTTTGGAAACTCGTATGCCATTACTATAGAACATAAAAGCAATAACTTCAACTCGTTAGTAATGCCTTAATGAAATCAAACTATAACTCAATCTCGCAATCAAACTAGTAAACATTTTATATTGCACATGTAACTCACAATCAACTCAACCGCAAACTACAATGAAAACCATCAACATGAATTAATTTGTTTTTAAACAATTCAATCTCTTCCTAGTACATAAGGAACATATAACTCCATCTCATCTTTGATAAACTATAAAACAGTCAAGTATAACCAAACCCGCTCACAAAAATAATGTATAATCGTTCTCTTAAAATGTCAACAAAAAGTAAATTTCAAACAATAAACTTGAATCATTTTGATTTGTACTCCATTCAATCTTTTACTAAGACATGCACATCAAAAAAATAAAAGAAAAATTGAAAAGGGGATCTCAAAACCTTACCTTCAATTTTAGGGAAAGAGAAACCGAGATGAAAATCGAACAACTTCAATCTCTTCGTCTGTAGAACAACTTAAATCTTCTCCTAGTACATGCAAATAAAGAAATTAAGATCAACACAAAAAAAAACATAAAGGGGATTTCGAAAACCTAACCTCAACGATCTTGGGAACTGAGATGAAGTAAGAGGCATAGAAGAACAACGTGAAGCTAATCGTCCTTTATCAGCGACAAGAAGCTTCTCCCGAGCTTGAACAACTCCAATTGTAGCCGGCGGAGATTACAAAGTGATTCTACTCTGTCGTGTTTAGAGAGGGGGGGAAAAAGAAGGAGGAAGAAGGAGAGATGTGACGATGAGTTCAAGGTCTCCGACGAACTAAGACGGCCGGAGAAGATGGTGTTGATAACGAAACCTAATCGCCGCCTCTTCGTTGGAGAGAAAGCAGAGTTGGAGTCTACGACATGTTATGATTTTTTACTCTCACCTCTTTTTTTACTTCTTAGTTAAATCAGAGTAAATTACATTACTTTTTTAATATACGTATTTCGAAATTAATAGAAAGGACAAAACAGGATTAGCATTATTGTTTATACTATAGGGACAAAGATTTTGATTCTAATTCTAAGGGGACAAGGTACTAGTTGTTTTGTTCTCTTTTCCCAAATTTCTGTATAATTAATAAGCTAATCAACATTATGTCTTCTTTTGTTAATATACTTTTAACACTGACAGTAACTGCACTATCTCCATTAATTCAATCTAATATTTATAGCTTAGAGAAACTTTTTTGAGCTAATGCAACTGTCAAAAATATGGTTAATATCAACATTTGGATAACAACACATATCTTTTACTAACTCAAAAACTTAAATTGGTGTTATTATTTCACCGAATAAACTCAAATGCAACATTTTTAATTCAGAGAAAAAAATCATCCAAAGAAATTCATGAGAGAAAATTTTACAAAAAATTAGTGTAATTTTCTCTTAGTATCAACTATCAAGTGACTTTAGCTTCACCAAATATATTTGAAAAAGAAATAAAAACATTTTCAAATTTTCTCATTTGCTCAAATCTATTAGTAAATGAAGTAATTGTCATATACACATCAATAATTAAATTTAAAAGTATCTTCAGATGTTTAAATTGCCTCACTAAAATCAATCTCATCGAACTATTTTTTTCTAAACATCAATATTTTTTTGGAAATACATCACTAATATCCATCTCATGAGCAAATTTTTTACCCATATTCATAATAGAGCTACATCCATCATTCCTATAATTTGTAAAAAAGACATCACACCTTCTACTTGTTTCGTAGCATTATCAATACATATGGATTTATCTTGTAATTTCTTACTTACTATGTTAATACCAAAAAAATGTTATGCTAAATAATAATAGTAAGGAAAAACTCAAAATTCTCATGTGCATCAACCAAACTGCCAGTTTCGGTTTCGAAATAACATCATCACACAAATCATATAGTTCAAGTAAATCTCATCTTATTTGAGAAGCTTGATATCTTATAGCTTTTTATTCGACTCTCCCATCTAATATTAGACAAATTTTTTACTGTAAAATATGCTTAACTAAAATACTCAATCTTTTTGTAGAGCTCTAAAACAAAGTGTACATGTGTTGCACAATTCATATTTATTTTTGATTTAAATGGTTGAAACCGACCCAGATCCAAACCGTCCAATTCAGATATGTTTGATTTAAACGAGTAAAAATTTAAGAAGAAATAGTTTGAGAACCAAATCAAATTAAATTGACAATCTGAAAAAGATTTTTCCGAATGAAGAACATGGATAAAAAATCAGATTTATTTTCCTCGGCATTGTCTCCTTTCTCAACTCGAACATGATATATTTCTTCAAAATCCCCAATAACTAGCAATATGATTAAATTTAGCAATATTAAATTATGAAGTTTAGTAGTTTAGTAGTTAACAGAGGTCCGTTTAATATACTTAATCCCACTAGCTCTGTAATATTGAATGTATCTACATAATGAAATATGTATACAAATAATAAAATAGTACGTTTATGTGATGAAAATAAAATTTTTAGGATAGATAATATTAAAAAAAAATTAAAAAGTTAAGATAATATAATATGTATACAAACAGTTACTATGTTACCATCTAAAGGCATATTCTTTGTGTACTCTGAGAAAAAAATGTGGAGAAGAATCATCAAAAACCTAGCAACATACGCCTCTGATGTGTGTCATCAAAAGAAAATAAGTATAATCGTATGATGTGAATATGTCAAGCTTCTCAAATAAGATGAGATTTACTTGACCTATATGATTTGTGTGATGATGCTATTTCAAAAAGTGAAACTGGAAGTTTGGTTGATGCACTTATTGGGATGACATTTTATTTGGTATTAACATGGTAAGTAAGAATTACAAGATAAATCCATATGTGTTGATAATACTATGAAACAAGTAGAAGGTGTGATGTCTTTTAATTTTTTTTAGAAATGATGGATGTAGCTCTAGTAAAGTGCATATTTGTAGAGAAAAATTGTACCGAAAGGATGAGACGGCTGATCTTATGCTGACAAGGTGTTATATAAACATAGGTTCCCTAATATTTTTAAACTGAAGCATGTGTATGCTATGTCTCTCCTTGTAATTTCCTAATTACCATGTTAATTCCAAATAAAATGTTATGCTAAATAATAATACTAAGGCAAAACTCAAAATTCTCAAGTGCATCAACCAAACTTCCAGTTTCGGTTTCGAAATAACATCATCACACAAATCATATAGTTCAAGTAAATCTCATCTAATTTGAGAAGCTTGATATCTTATAGCTTTTTATTCGACTCTCTCATCTAATATTAGACAAAAAATTTACTGTAAAATATGCTTAACTAAAATACTCAATCTTTTTGTAGAGCTCTAAAACAAAGTATACATGTGTTGCACAATTTATATTTCTTTTTGACTTATATGGTTGAAACCGACCCAGATCCAAACCGTTCAATTCAGATATGTTTGATTTAAACGAGTAAAAATTTAAGAAGAAATAGTTTGAGAACAAAATCAAATTAAATTGAGAATCTGAAAAAGATTTTTCCGAATGAAGAACATGGATCAAAAAATCAGATTTCTTTTCCTCCGCATTGTCTCCTTTCTCAACTTGAACATTATCTATTTCTTCAAAATCCCCAATAACTAGCAATATGACATCGGCATACACATGCTTCAGTTTTAAAATATTATGGAGGCTATGTTTATATAACACCTTGTCAGCATAAGATCAGCCGTCTCATCCTTTCGATACAATTTTTCTCTACAAATATGCACTTTACTAGAGATACATCCATCATTTCTATTTTTTTTAAAGACATCACACCTTCTACTTGACACACAAATTATGGGAATAAATTGTCTTCTTCCTTTATCCTTGTCACTCTTGTTTCATATGGTGTTCCTCTATGACCTCCAAACTTCGCATCTGTCATAGAAGAACACGTGTATTCATTAACAAATGATGAATCTAAGAAATAGGCCAGTGGCTCACCATGATATATCAGTCAACATGAATGCATGCAACTATTAATCCAAGGAGCGGGTCTGTGATAGACACCACAAAATTTGCAACAGAAAATGCTATTACTTCTCTGGAATCATAATCTAAAATGTATGACATCAACTTTAATTTCTCCCTCACTGCAAGTGTGCTCACTTGAGTCTTTGTAAATCCCTCCAGCAAACTTCTATGATGTTGTTGCACCCTCACACAATCTATTTAAAATACCATTAGCTGATGTAGATTTTTAATAAAAGAAGCTTTCATGATTATGGAAGAAGAAACTAAACTCGGATGGGGAAAATATGACCTTAAAAATTGAGAAATTCATGCTTTCCAGATGTGAAAGTAGAATAGTAGCTCACCAAAATTGTGACATAAGGTAGACATCATGCTGAAACCTTTTCAAATATATAATTGTACGCAAATTAGTTATCAGGTGCTAAGTGGCTGAGAGAACGAAGAGCAACAAACAAAAAACAATGATTCCATGTAACTTATTTTCCGAGGCCAACCGTTTGGTATTTTCATTCGCATTCATAATCTCATATGCATTCGCTTGGTGGAGGAGGTGACCACACAAAATGTTTGTGTTACTTTAACCATGCCTCTGTCTCAGGATCTAAATTGTATGACAAACATATTACTGTACAAAAAGTTACTAAAAGGAAAAGATTTGAGCAATAAACATAGTATACCTCTAGGATATCCCGAACCAAAATTTATGTTTATGTTTTCTCCAGTTTTCTCTACCAACCATTCTCTCAAAGCTCTATCTCTTTTTTTCATCAAAATGGTAAGCAACCACCTCCTTTAGAAGAATAACCTCTATGATCTATTGTGGCAGTGATCTGAGCAACAAAAGCTCCCAAATCCAAAGTAACTGCACTGTCTGTCTCTATGTGTCGCTCCAGAGCAGCCACATAAAAAGGTGGTATTCCTCCATCTGATGCTCTGTTTATCACCTAGTGAAGAACACTGCACACATTTAAAAGACGTCTTCAGTTAATCATGTCAACTGAAGCCATAAGCTTTATCTCTTTCAAAACACTGTTAAACTTTTTCGATCAATTTCAAAAAATAAGTTTACTGCGTTGTTTTGAATGAGAAGATGGTTTCAAGGGAATGAAGACAAACCTTTTTATACTTGAAGATACACCGCCTTGCCTAAAAGAAACTCGAATTGAATGATAGATCGTGGTTGATGGATTTAAAAAGGGACGATGAATCTGTAACTGGAGGCATTTTGGATTGTTAAAACGAAGATCAAACGACGCGATCAAAACCCTACGAATAGATTCTTCATGTCGACTTCCAAAGCTCAAACTCTGGAACGGCGGAGAAGAAAGAGTGGCATGAACCGTAAAATCCAAAAGAGGCCTAGGGTTGAGAGGCTTAGGGTTGATTTACTTTGGGCTGGAAGAGAGGATTGAGAGGCTTAAAGTTCATAAAGCCCATATACAAAACAAACCCACATACATATTTCGTTTAATGAAACGGTGAGTTTCAATTACCTGGACACGTGTCACGCCTAGAGCCTTCAACTTTCTGACGTGGATGCTGACGTGGCACGCCCAGGAGAGAGGAAACTCTCTTTTATATAAATAGATTGGGACGATTACATCATCATATTTGGCTATGGGAGCTTTTTTAGATTCACGAATGAAGTTGGATGTGCTTGAGAAAGTGGATCCTTCTACTTCTAGCTTAAAAACTGAAGAACTTAGTAGTAATTTGACTGCACTTTATAAAGAATATCATGATATGACTCGGGGCTGTTCTTCAAGTGCTTCATCTGCACCAACTCCACATGATCGAGTTAATGAATCTCCTCATGATTTAGACAATGTAAGTTCCAGTTTGATTCTTCTAACGTGCATAATAATATATTAGGATCTATTTGAATTGGAAAGAAGCCTTGGAAATAATATGTGAATCACAAAACACATTTAGATGTGTATTTGGATGGATGGTTAAAGCTATATAGAAAGTCTCTCCCTGATTTGGATGTTTTAAGCTACTGGAGAAAGAACCAACTTAGATTTGAGGATTTAGCGACTATGGTGTGTGATAAACTTAGCATTCTAATCGCTACAAGTTGCATCCGAATAAGCTTTTAGCATTTGAGTTTGGGTGTTGACTCCATACAGAAACTGTCTGCTTCCCAAGAACATTCAAGATTTGATTTGTACTCGTAATTGGTTGCGTGGATTTGTAGAATATGAAGGTTAAATTTCATAATTTACAAAAATATTATATAGTCAAGTTTTAAAAAAAATAATTCATACGTTGAATTTTAAATATTGTAAAATATATTGATAATATGTGCGATGAAGATACTAAAATGAAGATACTATGGAGAATGCAAGTACTTCAGGAGTTAGATCTTCAAGATCAGAAGATTCAAGTATGTCATGAAACATGTTTCAGACTCTCTTTGATTATTTTTGGAAAACATAATGAGAACAAATTTGTTGTTTTTGTTTTTGTTGTTATTGAACTTGTTTGAGTTACTAACTTTGATATTCTAGTGCTCACTTTGTCTGGTTATGCAACTATTGAGTGTAGTAGGTGTAAATATTGTAATTAAACATTGGAATTGAAGATATCAAGATTTTTCTATTAATTTTTGTCTATATTTTTTAAATTAAGTCATATGGTGTTTAAAATAAGATTTTTTGAAAAAAAAATTGTGTTAGAAAATCGATTATTATATAATAAAAACAAGAAAATCATAAAAAGTTGAAAAATACTTAAATGAGACTAATTGGATCAGTGAAAATTTACGTGTCTAAATGAACAACCCTACTACATCTTATTTTATATGGTTTTACATAGGCATGTGTTCTAAATAGAATATGTTTTAAATATGTCGGTTTTACCCATTTTAACATCTCTAGTCACGAATCATGACTGCATGCATAGCATGTATCATTGGTGATATTTATTTGACATTTCGATATGAAATTTTGATTGATATCCTAAACGATCTATACTATTAAAGCAGAATCCCTTCTAAGATTCTATCTTTAATTTTTGGAGTTATTTACAATGGAATGCCATTGCCTTTTTGACATTTTTTAAAATAAAATTTCCAGCTATATTTTCAAAAGTAAATTAGATTTATACTTAAATTTCGCCTACTTACTATCTATACTTAATGTAATAACCACTCATTTAATGTTTTATCCGTTTCAGAAAAGGGTCGATATCTCTATTAGTTATAAACTTTGATCTACCATTGCACCTCCTTAATCATGAGTCCTTGATAGCATATAATTTTTTTAAATATACAGCAGATCTTAACGTCCAAATTCTCATGTATCATCATTTTCTACTTGCTAAGCAGATTAAGTGGGTTTGACAAAAAAATGGAATATTAAGACTTTAGCAAATGTCTTATTTACAAGAATACGAATACAAATGTATACACTAACATTAACATTTTTAAATAGACACATACTGTATACTGATAGGTTCGAGGTTAGCAAATATTTTGTTTTAAGCAGATTTTACAATACTATAACCACTATTATAATAAAAAGTACATAAATTAATAAATTTTATATATCAATTCGAAATAACATAATTTTTAAATAAATGAAATTATGATGTATACATATATATATATATATATATATGTAATTTATTTTCATTATTAAATCAACTTCAATATATATAGGTTTATAAAAGATAAGAAGTATTACTATGTAAGATAAAGATTATCCTAATTTTCCGATTGAATCACCCAATATTTTTTAACTATTTAACTTTTCCGGATCTTTTTTCAAAAAAATCCAAAAATGTGATTTTTAATAAAATTATTCGAAATTATCTGAAAAAGTTAATCGAATTAGAACCGAACTGAAATCAAAATTTTATTGGATTCCTAACATTGTTATCCAGATCAAACTAAAAAAAGAATAATCAAAATAAAACCAAACCCAAATCATGAATAATTGAACGGTTCCTATATTTCTTGAACCAAAAAATCAAAAACCACATCCAAACATAAATCGAAAACCAAAAAAAAATGGAACCGGACCGAAAACTGAACATTCATGTCTAAACATATTGGTGAATAAATAAGCGGGTTAATAAATTGTCAACAAAAATTAGGATTATCCTAATTTCCCGACCGAATCACCCAATATTTTTTAAATATTTAATTTTTTGGATCTTTTTTCAAAAAATATCCAAAAATATGATTTTTAATCAAATTATTCGAAATTATCTAAAAGAATGAATCGAATTAGAATCGAATTGAACTCAAAATTTTATCGGGTTACTAACATTGTTATCCAGATTAAACTAAAAAAAAAGAATATTCAAAACGAAACCAAACCCAAATCATGAATAATCGAACGGTTCCATTCTTTCTTGAACAAAAAAATCAAAACCACAACCGAAAAGAAATCGAAAACCAAAAATTCGAAAATGAAGGTTCATGTCTAAACATATTGGTGAACAAACAAACGGGTTAATAAATTGTCAAAAAATTAGGATTGTCCAATTTCCCGATTGAATCACCCAATATTTTTAAAATATAAAATATTTAGTTTTTTCCTGTTTTTTCTCAAAAAAATCCAAAATTGTGATTTTTAATCAAATTATTCAAAATTATCTGAAAAGAATGAATCGAAATTAGAACCGAATTGAACTCAAAATTTTATCAGGTTCCTAACATTGTTATCCATATCAAACTAAAAATAATAATAATCAAACCGAAACCAAACCCAAACTCATGAATAATTGAACGGTTCATATACTTCTTGAACCAAAAAATCAAAAAACACAACCGAACAGAAATCAAAAACCAGAAAAAATCGAAAATGAACATTCATGTCTAAACATATTGGTGAACAAACAAATGGGTTGATAAATTGTCAACAAAAAGTAGTTCTGCGTTTTGAAAGCGCGGATCAAAATCTAGTTAATCCTTTCGTGCCACCACCATATTAACGAACAAAATCGTTGCCTAAGGGTTGTAAAACCGTATAGACAAGTCAAACGAAAGGGGCGGTGGCGCAGTTGGCTAGCGCGTAGGTCTGATAGCTATCTGAGTAGTAACCCTGAGGTCGAGAGTTCAAGCATCTCTCGCCCCATTCTTTTTTTTTTTAAACGGAAAACATATGATGTCACAGTCGCCGCACCGGCTGTGTAAACAACCTCCTCAATAAATGAAAATGGAAACAAATAATAAAAAGCTATAGGAACCGAGTAATTTCATATGCGCTAGGTTGTGCCACGTGGTCCCTCCATTGCCGTTAAACTTCCCGTGAAATACAAAACACTCTCTAAAGAAGAAGAGAAGAGCCACTGCTTCTTCTTCACTTGATCATCAACACCACCACAAATTAGTCTCGAAAATCTCTCTTTTTCCATGGAAGCAGGCGTGCCAAGGCTCGTCTACTCAGGACCCCAACCAACTCGAATCTCCTTCTCCTCCCGCCGCTCCTTCGTCTCCAGCATCCCTCGCCGTAACCGCTCTCGACGGATTCTAGCCGTCGCTACTGATCCCAAACCTACCACAGCCGTAAACGGATCTTCTTCTTCTTCTTCGTCTTCGTCTGCGTCAAAACCAGTCAACAACAATGTCTCCACGGTTATTAAGA
The DNA here is from genome assembly GCF_000695525.1 of Brassica oleracea var. oleracea. Lineage (NCBI taxonomy): Eukaryota > Viridiplantae > Streptophyta > Magnoliopsida > Brassicales > Brassicaceae > Brassica > Brassica oleracea. Next base: position 13,721,756 of record NC_027754.1, read on the forward strand.
TTCTACTTCTCCTGCCGATTTTATGCAATTTCAGATTAGGGATTTATTTGTGGATTTTCTAACACCCAAATTTGATTTTTTTGGGGCAATTCATCAAACAGAGAATAAACGATGTGTCGAAAGAGATTAAGAGAGTGAGAGCTCAGATGGAAGAAGACGAGCAGTTATCTGTGCTGATGAGAGGCCTTCGTGGCCAGAACTTGAAGGATTCGACTTTCGCCGATGATAGTATTCAGCTAAGGCTTGTAGAGGTAATCGATTAATAATCTTTCAGCTCAAAGTTTTAGTCTTTGACTTAACAGCATTTTTGTGAATGTTTCATTTCTTCTTCGTTTTGCAGACTGGTGAGAGCAGTGAGTTCTTACCGTTGGTTTATGACCCGGCTACCATTTCTGCTTATTGGGGTAAACGGCCTCGTGCTGTTGCTAGTCGAGTTATCCAGTTGCTCTCAGTCGCTGGCGGGTTTCTCTCGCGTCTTGCAGGGGATGTGATAAACAAGAAAGTCAAAGAGGTAGTAAATATATGTTCTGTTTACTGCTTTTATCATAGATGGAAAGCTAGAGCAGAAAGTATAGTCGTGGGCCTCGTGACTTGTATATTCTAGTGATCTATGTACTGCTTTAGCCTTTAGGTAGGACTCAGCGAAAGAACAATAAACCGAAAGATAAATGTAGGTCTTGTGGCTTGCATAACTTTGTTTAGTTCCTTATGCATTTCTAATGATAGATAGTGCCTTAAATGTCAAAACCATCTAGTACACACAGTTGCAGTACCATATTTTTGTTCAGGTTTGAGTATTGTTCTGCTTGCAAGTATTTTTTATGTAGTTTGATTCTCATTTTTTCATTTGTCATTTATTTTCAGAATGAGGTTGCTAGAGCAATTGAATTGAGGGAAATTGTTACTTCTTTGGGTCCAGCTTACATTAAACTTGGGCAAGCTTTGAGTATTCGACCAGATATACTGTCCCCTGCTGCAATGACAGAACTACAGAAGCTCTGTGACAAGGTATATTGTTCTTCCCTTCATTCCTTGTCATATAGTCTTGATTTCTCCCATTAGAGTTTTCTGTCTTAAGCATGGCTAAATGTTGGTTTTTCTGTTTCATTTTTTTTTGTTTGTTTGTTTATGTGAAGGTCCCTTCATTTCCTGATGATGTAGCAATGGCTCTTATCGAGGAGGAGCTTGGGAAGCCGTGGCATGAAGTTTACTCAGAGCTCTCTCCTTCCCCAATCGCTGCGGGTATGTTTTGAACATGTTAATCTTATACCCAACTTGTCATTAGTAGACTTAGTTCCAATGATTTACAGTTAATTTTTTTTTTTTTTAGCATCTCTGGGACAAGTGTACAAGGGAAGATTAAAGGAAAACGGGGATTTGGTGGCAGTGAAAGTACAGAGGCCTTTTGTTCTTGAGACCGTGACTGTTGACTTGTTTGTTATACGGAATTTGGGTCTTTTTCTACGGAAGTTCCCTCAGGCAAGTTTTCGTCTGATGGCTCAGTGTATTGTTCTCTTTCACCATTTATCTTGCTGACTTTCGGGAATTTTCATGCAGGTGTCAGTAGATGTTGTTGGACTGGTTGATGAATGGGCTGCTCGTTTCTTTGAGGAGCTGGATTATGTTAACGAGGGAGAAAATGGTACATATTTTGCAGAGAAGATGAAGAAAGATCTCCCACAAGTACGCTCATAAGTTTTTATTTGACCAGTACTTATGTGGGTTAACATTTGTGGAATGGTTTCTAATCGTGCAATCATTGATGGGTTCAGGTTGTTGTACCAAAAACCTACCAAAATTACACGTCAAGGAAGGTTCTTACAACACAATGGATTGATGGCGAGAAACTGTCACAAAGTATTGAGAGTGACGTTGGAGAGCTTGTGAATGTTGGTGTTATTTGTTATCTAAAGCAGGTAACACTTCCTGCATACTTGTTGCACATCATTATAAATTTTTCCTTAGGCTACACACTTATTATCTTACGCATGATAAATGTCTTACATTTATATTCTTCCTCTAAACCGTCATATTGTTTTGTGCTTCAGTTGCTTGATACTGGGTTTTTCCATGCTGACCCTCATCCTGGAAATATGATTCGTACCCCAGATGGGAAGCTTGCCATCCTTGATTTTGGTAATGGTTCTAGTTCTAATTAGTATAATTATGTATCCAAAAGATGCATTTGGCTCCGCGGTTACAGTTAATGTGGGGTGAGAACAGTCTTTTGTTGACATTTTTATGTTTGTCCATTCATTGACAGGTCTTGTCACGAAACTGACCGATGATCAGAAGTACGGAATGATTGAAGCTATTGCACACTTGATTCACAGAGACTATGATGCCATTGTCAAAGATTTTGTCAAACTTGGTTTCATCCCTGATGGGGTCAATCTGGCACCTATATTACCTGTCCTGGCCAAGGTTTTTGATCAGGCCCTTGAAGGTGGTGGAGCTAAAAACATCAACTTTCAGGAGTTGGCAGCAGATTTAGCGCAGATAACTTTTGACTATCCTTTCAGAATTCCACCTTATTTCGCCCTTATAATTAGAGCAATTGGTGTGCTCGAAGGGATAGCTCTAGTGGGGAATCCTGAATTTGCTATTGTGGACGAGGCCTATCCTTATATCGCTCAGGTATTTCTTTTATGAACTCTGTAACTGTGAGCAGACCAGACCACTCATTCACCGTCTTTCATTAGACCTTACAAAATACTGATGGTCAATGTCTTCTTCATATGATTGCCTCAATATTTAGAGGCTCCTCACCGATGAATCACCTCGCCTGAGGGAGGCTTTACGCTACACAATATATGGGAAGACTGGCGTGTTTGATGCTGAGAGATTCATCGATGTGATGCAAGCCTTTGAGACTTTCATTACAGCAGCCAAAAGTGGAGGAGGGGAAGATATGAATGGAGGCATGGCTGAGCTAGCTCTTATGCAAAACCAGACAACTAGTCTGGTTCCTTCGTTTCCAGCAAGTGCATCACAACCGAACCAGCCAGCTCAAACGAGAGTCGCCTTGTCTTTTCTGCTTTCCGAGAAAGGAAACTTCTTCCGCGAGTTTCTACTAGATGAGGTATTTACCAATCACAAATCTAACCACCTAAACCTATGCAGCATGAATGAGAATTGGACGATTATTATGTAGATAAGCTTAGAGTTACTTAATTTCTTGGCATCCTGAGTTCTGACAAATGTTTTGGTTACTCAAAACAGATAGTAAAAGGCATCGATGCAATCACGAGAGAACAGCTGGTGCAAGCAATGGCGGTCTTTGGATTCAGAAACGCACCACCAGTCTTCGGTATGGTACCAACACTAGGACCCTTCAGGCCTGCAGCACTTCTTCCATCTGTAACAGAGGAAGACAAAGTCATCTTGAACAATGTGCAGAAAGTAATCGAGTTCCTTACCGCAAGAAGCTCCATGTCGAATAACCCTGATCAGGTTAGATTCATAAATCTCTCTGAACCTTGTCAAGAATCAATATCTGTTGTACAAAACTTTGAACCTGTGTGTGTGTTCAATATCATAAAACAGGTAGTAGATGTATCTCAAATGGTTCGGGAACTGCTTCCTGTGTTGCCTGGAATCTCTGCGACAGTATTGCCCGAGATTATGAGTAGGCTTGGGTCAAGAGTCATGGCGAGAATAGTTCGGGATACCTTTTTGTAAACATTGGGTTGAGCTTTGTACAATTGTGCATATATAAGTTTCAATTTATAGTACCGATAAAACAGACAACAGCTGATTAAGATTGTCTGTTCATCATTAACACATATACTTGCTGTAATAATAAAACAGATGAAATGAAAGTGTATTTTCCTTTCCACTGTGGCCTACATCTTATATATATCTAATATAATGCAAAATGTTCTTATTGGAACATGTTTTAATTTAGGGTTAATTTGCTGATAGCCAAATTCTCAATGAAAATTAAGAATATATCAATGATTTTGACATAATTAACTCCCTAACATTTAACACTTATCTCATCTGGTTATACTTTTATCTTTTGTAAGTACTTCGTAACAAAAAAAGAGAGAATGACATTGTATGGACAATCAAACACAACTATTTGCTATCACCTCATGTAATGCAAGACACATCGTATGCTTATTTACCACATACAGGCTTTGACGGGTAAACAAATAACGTAATCCATAGTAAATGTAGGAAAGAAAAAGGAGAAAATGATTTATTATCTTTTGTGTTATGGTGAGTTATGCTCATTATCCAGAGAGAGACAAAAGTAGAAAGGCAAAAGAAAAATTCTACTTTTCAGAGTAAATCAGAGTGAAAGTTTTTCATCTCTTTTCTTTTTAATTGGCTGAATTTAAGCTTAAATGAGAGTAAATCTTTTTACTCTACATTTTGTTGTGCTGATTGTACCTTTTACAGGTAGACAATAAAATGGATTGTTAAAAGTAAATGGTGCCATCTCATGAATTCGTGCTATATGAAATCAGATTGATTGTGCTTTAAACAACCTGGAATGTACATTAGCATGGTTTGAAAGTTTATGAATGTTCTATTTCATATTACCGAAATAGTATAGAATTTCAACTCTGCTCCAACCCCTAAATATTAATTCCTAATTCCTAATTACTAAATCTAAACTCTAATAACTAAATTCTAAATATATTCTATATAATATTTTGAAATATGTTATTTTTATGTATAATCTATTCCATTTACATTAGTTGAGCTCCAATATAAAATAGTACGAGATTAAGAAGAGGTCGCACGTCAAATTCTGTTAGATCATGTTTCAGATATGAAAAAATTTATCAACAATCTTATTGATTAAGAAATTTTGGAGTTAAAAAAAAACAGAGAACAAAGGTCGAAGAAGTTGAACTAGTAGATGTTAGTGGTGTTTTGGTATATAAAACACAAAATTCGTTGAATATCACAATCAAATTTTTTTGAGTTGTCTAGTGAATTATTAAATGTTCGAAGGTTATGCAATGCAATTTCCCTTTAATTTTATCACATCATGCAAGATTTTATTCTGAAATATAAAATTCAAAGATACAGGTCACATTACACTAGAGAAGCTGTTTTGCAATAACCATTAAGTATCTATAAGGTAAAGGAAGAGAAGATTCAGAGTATGAGACGACCAATATCTCTGATAAGAGAGAGGCTTTCTCAAGAAAAGAGTGGCAAAGACTGCTCTCCGGAAGCATATGATATGATACGCTTTTTAAGAGGGGAAATGTAGTGAGCCCCGTGAAATGCAGCCGCTCTGAATGCATTCAAAGGTCCGAAATTCACTGCATACATCTTCTGGATCCCATCTAATACCGCCATCATTGCTATATTTGCAGGCTTTCTCTCTGCTTCATATCGTTTCAGCAGATTCGCCTACAAGACAAAATGTTCAATCAATCAATAACTGAGGGAAGAAGGTCATCAATATTTGGTTTAAAGAGTTAGAATCCAAGCGAGCATACGTACCTCGCCTATATCGGTACCAAGAGCGATGCCTTCTGCTATAGCTCTGGAGAGGGCACTCGCATCTGCAAATCCTAGATTAACTCCTTGGCCGGCCAAGGGGTGAACAGTATGAGCTGAGTCACCCACGAGAGCCACACGGTTTGAAACATAGTCTTTTGCATGCCTTAAAGACAAAGGAAACATCATTCTTTCTGATGAAAGCTTCACAACCTTTGGTGGAGTTTCAAACCTCTCCTTGGCAGATATGTTCACATCTCCTGTAAGCCAAGAGAGACTACTCCCTCCTGAACTTGTTATCTCTGGATGTGGGCCGTATCCATAATCCAGAGCGTCGTTTACAGCTTTGATGAAGTCATCCTCGCTCATGGATCTGCGATCTGAGGCCTCTGTTGGATCCATAGTCCATACTATGTTGCTAAACTTGTCGCCAACAGGAAGAAGTGCGATGGGTCCATTGGGTAAAAACCGTTGCCATGCAGTGAAGTTTTCGACAGTGTGCTCAACTGTACAGATTATAGCGTTCTGAGAGTAGTTCCATCCTGTTGTTTTGATCCCTGCCAACTCCCTCACTCGCGACTTGGACCCGTCGGCACCTACCACCAGTTTTGCATAGACGTTGTTTCCATCGCTTAGCTCCAGTTTCGCAAGGCGCCCTCGCATAAATAAATCTGCTGTGGATGGTACTTCACCAAGACCAGTCAAAGAAGAACTAGGTAACATATCCATTGAGTTTAACCTCGCTGGATAAATAGTCTTCTGAAGATCTGATTCCTGCAAATCCCAACCTCTCTCGTGTTAGAAAAACAAAAATATGATTTATGAACTCTCTAAAATTCAGATAATCTGACTAAGAAGTTGAAGAAAGTACTAGCTGGTTTAGCAATTTATAAGAAATTACCACAAACTCTCTTTCTAAACTTGCGTTCAGGGGAAACCAGACTAGCTATATACATAAGCTTTTTGGAAGTTTGATATTTAGCTATGCTTCATTTATCGAAAGAAACGAATGAAAAGGTAGATGGAAATTTTGAAACGGGCAAAACTACTGCAATGACATGAGAAAGGACATGCAAGGTGCGAGTTACAAGGATGGGGGCATATAACGTATCCTTCTTAGGTAAACTGGGATGGAGCCAAGAAAGAAAAATACCTGAACACAAGATAGCTGAGAACTCTGAAGAACTTTATTCTCCACAACGCACCTGGATCATGTCAAGAATGAGCACATGGCTGTAAACATCATCAAGGATGCAGATGTACTGTATATACCAATATGCTTACCCCAAGATATCTTGATCGACATCTTTAGCATTGTATCTTGTATATCCAAGGCCCGTGTAGTCCCAGACCTAAAACAACAACAACAAAAAATGACATAGGAGGACTTTGTTAACGTCTAGCAGATCATTATCAGTTTATGCAGATCCTACACATCACACCTAGATCTGATAACAGTTTTGGTTTTAAGATCAACTTCAAATAAAGAGATAAGCGCCAAACGGCAGTACATCAAACCAATGTCGAGCCATGATCAAGAAATATGTTCCACCAAAATCATAGCCACAAACCAAAGTGAGCTATATGCATTTCAGAAGTTCTAAAATTTCAGCAGCCATAATATAACAACTTCGGGAGTATTAAGAAGTTAATAATCATTACCTGCATTTTGTCAAAATAGGCATGTCGCTGTTCTTCAATGTATTTCCAGGCACCAATATCTGCATGATAAAATGACACCAAAGTTTTATAACTATAAAGGAAATAAATGGACTTTATCAGAGGACAAAGACTAGATCAAAATTTGGGTTCGAAGTGGCAAAAGCAGAG